>NC_056751.1:772851032-772879210 GCF_019279795.1 Protopterus annectens
TGGTAAATGTGGAGAAGTGATATAAAAAAACAGAGAAATGTTTAAAAAAAAAACACTTGTAAGCATGAAAACTGAGTGTGCCATATTGCAGGGTTAAAAAGCCACAGCACTCCAAAGTAAAAAAATGCAATCTTTTTTCGGCTTTTCCTGGTTAGGGGTCACCACAGCGGATCACCTGCCCGCTCGTGATTGGCAGTGGAGTTTTACGGTGTCGAGTTGTCAGCTTCCACAGAAGGCACACACACGCACACCTAGGGCAAATTTAGTCTGTCCAATCCTCCTACTGCATGTCTTTTGGATGTGGGAGGAAACCGGAGCACCCGGAGGAAACCCACGCAACCACAGGGAGGACATGCAGACTCCGCACAGAAGGCACCCTAGCCGAGGATCAAACCGGAGAACCTCTTGCTGTGAGACGGCAATGCTAACCGCTGCACCACAGTGGCCGCCCTAAAAAATGCAATCTTATTTAATAATAATGAAAAAAAAAACATTCCATTAAATACAAAATATATTATAAATATTATTGGAAGGCACTCGAATGTTTTTAGAGCCAACCCCACCATTTTTAATTTATTAGGGTAAAGACCACATTTTATTTAAAAGACGGTAAGTAACTTTAAAAACCTTCTTGAATCTACTCATTTGAGGACCCTTGACAACCCAGATTCCATGGCTAAGAGAGGTACCACTCAGTGTGGACATTGTAGTCAATGTAACTACATCATAGAAGGGGAATCTTTAATATTAGATAATGTTTTGAAATCCACACTGAACTTACAAAAAAGAAATTGTGGAAGTAAACAGTTTACATTGTGAAATGTTTAGGGTGTTCTGTTTTTTTTATACTGGAAAAATGGAATAGTGCTTGAGTAAAAGAATATATGAGCACCTACAGTGGATATAAAGAGTGTACACCACCTTTAATGTTACCTATGACCTGTGCAATTCAATTGAAAAACAAACAAATCTGTTTGAGGAAAATATAAAAAATTTAAAAAGTACAATACGCTGGTTGCATAAGTGTGCACAGCCTTAAACTAATACTTTGTTGTGTGCACACCCTTAAACTAATTGTTGAAACACCTTTTTATTTAATTACAGCATTCAGTCTTCTTGGGTACACACCTGCCATCAATTAAAGAGACTCTGATTAACCCCAAATAAAGTTCAGCTGTCCTAGTAGGATTTTCCTGACATTTGCTCAGTTGCCTACTACAGCAAAAGCCATGGTTCGCAGAGAGCTTACAAAGTATCAAAGGGATCTCATTGCTGAAAGGTATCAGTCAGAAGAAGGGTACCAAAAAATGTCCACAGCATTGGATATACCATGAAACACAGTGAAGACTGTCATTAAAAAGTGGAGAAAATATGAGACAACAGTGATGTTGCAAAGAACTGGATGTCCCTCCAAAATTGATGAAAAGACGAGACAAAAACTGGTCAGAGAGACTGCCAAGAGACCTACAGCAACACTGAAGGAGCTGCAGGAATTTCTAGCAAGTAGTGGTTGTGTACTACATGTGACAACAATCTCCCGTATTCTCCATATGTCTGGACTATGGGGTAAGGTTGCAAGACGGAAGCCTTTTCTTACACACAAAAACATCCAGGCTCAGCTAAAATTTGCAAAACAATATATAGTCTTCCAAAAGCATTTGGGAAAATGTGTTATGGTTTGATGATACTTTCTGGCCACAATTCCAAAGGGTACGTTTGGCACAAAAACAGCACTTCGCATCACCAAAAGAGCACCATCCCCACGGTGAAGCATGGTGGTGGCAGTATCATGGTTTGGGGGTGCTTTTCTTCAGCTGGAACGTAGGGCTTTAGTCAAAGTGGAGGGAATTATGAACAGTTTCAAATACCAGTCACTTTTGGCCCAAAACCTTCAGGTGTCTGTCAGAAAGATGAAGAGGAATTTCAACATGACAGTGACCCCAAGCATACATCCAAATCAACAAAAGAATGGCTTCATCAGAAGAAAATTAAAGTTTTGGAATGGCCCAGCCAGAGCCCAGACCTAAATCCAATAGAAAATCTGTGAGGTGACCTGAAGAGGGCTGTGCGCAAGAGATACCTTCGCAGTCTGACAGATTTGGAGCAGTTTTGCAAGGAAGAGTGGGCAAATATTGCCAAGTCAAGATGTCCCATGCTAATAGACTCCTACCCAAGAAGATTGAATGCTGTAATTAAATCAAAAGGTGCTTCAACAAAGTATTAGTTTAAGGGTGTGCACACACAAAGTATTAGTTTAAGGGTGTGCACACTTATGCAACCAACGTATTGTACATTTTTTTTAATTTTTTTATATTTTTTTCCCTAACAGATTTGTTTGTTTTTCAATTGTATTGTACAGGTTATAGGTTACATTAAAGGTGGAAACGTTTTGAAATGATTTATTGTGGTCTCATTTTTTATATCACAAAAACCTGGCATTTTAACAGGGGTGGGTAAACTTTTTATATCCACTGTCTATGACATTAAGAAGAAGAATTTGAATAATGCCGTATCTAAGCATTATGAAATGACCACTGCAGTAGATATGGGTTTGCAGTTTTGGAACAAGTGATGGAGATTGGGAACTAGAGTTAGAGCTCAGGGAAATGTTCTGGAACTAGAGTTAGAGCTCAGGGAAATGTTCTGGCAGTCGATTTGGAACAAGTGATGGAGATTGGGAACTAGAGTTAGAGCTCAGGGAAATGTTCTGGAACTAGAGTTAGAGCTCAGGGAAATGTTCTGGCAGTCGAAACTTAATGCCTTAGTCCTGGCGTTAATGATTGTATTTCAGTTCAACCACTGCTTCAGCTTAGAAGACAGACTTTAACATTTTATTACAAGAGAATGTTTTGAATTTAGTATGATTTTATTCATTTTAGCACTGTTTAAGTCTATAACGCAATATGTCAGTCTTTTTCGAGGGTTTTGGAAGTTTAACAATGCTTTTGTAGTACTGTTGCTTTAAATTAATCTAATTTAGCTTAGTTTTATTTGGCTAATGATGTTTAACTAGATCATAAAACTGGGCTTTTTTTGTATATAAGACTGTTATTTCAGTTAACTAGTTATTCTGATGAAGTCACGTGGTTCAGGGACAAAAGTGCTTAATGGAATATTTTTTCCTCTCTTATTAAAGATCACATTTTATGGCTTTTTAACCTTGCAATATGTCACTTTCAGTTTTCATGGTTAGAAATGTGGAGAACTGCCTTGTTTTCACATGAGAGCAGAAGCACCTGTTTACTCAATAGTACATTGAAGTTGGGGTCACAATCAATTATTTGTTTATATGCATTTGTTAACTAGGAAGCCCTGCCTGGGCAAAAACATCCTTTTCAGCAGAGACCTGGTACTGTTCATACAGCAATTGGAAAGAATACAAAGGTTCCTCACAAGGGAAATTCAAGGTCTTCAGCATCTGTCCCATGTGGATTGTCTGAAATCACTGCCATCTGTCCCATGTGGATTGTCTGAAATCACTGTCACTGACACTTTATTCTGTTTCATATAGACTACTTAGAGGCGATCTCTGCCTTGCATATAAGGCAATTTCTGACTCTGCCTTACTGGAAATGGTACATATCTTTAAGTCAAATGGTACACGGGTAACTCACTCTAAAGACCTTAACCTAGAATGTGACATTAATAGAACCTGCTAGAGAGAGAGATTTGCCTGTCAGAGGTTACCACACCTTTGGAACAGACTCTCACTTCATGCCAAACATAGCACCTCATTGGTTGTCTTTAAATGCAGTCTGGACGACTGGATGGTTAACAGTACATTCACCCCAGTGTTCTGCCTGTGTCCCTTTTGCACAGGGGGGGAATAGATGCTGATTGTGGAAATAAGGGTAGAGTTTGGCTAGGCTTGTAAGGGCTCTAGGGCCGTTAGCCAAGTAACTTCCTATGATTCTGCAGCATGTAATTATGGTACATAATCCAGATTTTTAACAGTGCAGTTTACCTCACTGCAGCCAAACATTCTGGAAAAGATTCCTGCTCATACACTGTAAGGCATTATTCACAAACCACTCCATCATTCATAGCCACAAAAATTCTACAGTATCAACTCATTTATATTCTGAAGTATGCATGCTGATTGGACAACCTAGTCAATGCGCCCTTTGTAACTAGAGCATATCCCAATACAGACAAGCCCAGCTACTAAAGTATTCTTCAGCGACCTGACTATATATTGAGATATGCTCTAACAGTACCGGAAATAAATAAAACTCTACAATGGAAACATCCTCAAAACTAATAGAGTTTTAAAGTATGCCTACCACACAGACATATCACACATACTAAGAGACCAACAGCAAATCTAAGCAAATAAATGCCACATTATGAGTGGAAAAAATGCCTCTCTCTCACCATAAGACGGATGCAAGAACATTTCAGGAGTGTAACACAACTTCCCAATAAACCAATACTGCTGACTCCGTGAGCAGCTTGTCCAGCACCACACAGACTGAGGATATCAGGTGATGTACAAGTAAAAGCAGTTTAACTCCTGATAGCTTTATGTGCAATAAATGCTAACAAGCCCCTCTAAAAAAACAATGCGACTTGCAACTTCATAATTATTTCTTTAAAATCATATCTCTGTCCAATATAATATTCAAACAATAAAAAAAGAAAAAAAAATGTAAAAAAAGCAAAATAGAGGAACGTAGTGTTGTGGAAATGCCCTCTTCTTTCTCATGGTCTGTACTAATTCGGTATGAAAATGTGGTGGTGTATGCACCATACGTATGCACAGTATGTTAATGTTCTTCCACCTTCTGCACTGAAAATTGAAGTCCCATTATACAATCCATGTTATGCAAAAAAGGAAAGCAAATGCCTTTTTTTATGCTGTGATTGTATAAAAGCAATAATCCATAACAGGGTGGATTATCACAGGATTTATTTGCAACTAGCTTTTTCATTTCTCTGGCTTCGCCCTCATTAACAAACCATGCCAACCATGAGTAAATCCTGTGTTACCCACACCCAGTCATGGATTATGACTAAGTTGAACTGTACTGCACAGATTACACCCTCTGCACAAGTGACTTAAAATAAATTGACCTACACTGCAAGTTCAGACTGTAACTGAAAAACTACCTCCTCAAACAGGCCCAGTGTACCTGCTTCCCCAGCGGACATCACAACTTCTCCTACTTCTAATCTGTTTTACTTCTGTAATTCGTAAATGCTGATTAAATTTTGAGTTTATTGTAAATAATGTTCATAACATTAATTTCTAACAGTTTAGCTTATACAGTCTTACTTTTGTACATATGACTGTTACCATTTAACTTTTATTCCATCTGTTTTCTTATGTGTGGTGAAATTTTGGCTGTTCAAATGTTGGCAAGCTGAAGAAAAAAGGCCAAAAACCCGGAGAAGAGCCAATCTTGAAAATCACACTTCTCCTTTAAACTCCTTTTGTAGAGGAGGAACCCACCCCACCCCTCAAACCTGTATATATACCAACTCTGACATCACCATAACATGGAGAAAAGGTAATATTCAGAGAAATGGCATCTTGGACTTGGTATATGTAAGACCATTCTTTTGGCCCACCAGTCTCCATATTTCAGCACTCTCTCTGGCGGGACCTGACATTTCAGTTGGTTGCTGAAATGGCTTTGTCTTTCAACAGGACTGTGCCTGCAATTGGTCACTTTTGATCAGTGTAGTAACCGCAGTAAGCAATGAACAAAAACAAAGAGAACTACAACAAAGGTTATATATAATTTGCAAACCTTACCAAGTATAGCAATAGGTGGTGGTGCGGTAGCGTTGTCACCTTACAGTAAGACGCTGTCCGGTTCGATTCTCAACCAGAGCGTCTTCTGCGTGGAAACATGCGTGAATAGGCGTACCTTCGTTGAAGGTTGTGCGTCTGGGCTGGTAACTCGGCACGTAAAAATCAACTACCAATCATTAGTGGACCGGAGTTCCACTGTGGCGACCCCAAACTGGGAAAAGCCGAAAAACACAAACAAACAAAAACCAAGTGATAGCAATACAAGTTTGAGGGATTACTTGTTGAAACACATTCTGATGTATCACTGAGCTTACGCACCAATGCACAGCAAATAACAGTTTCTGTTGCTAGACATTTATAGTTTAGTTTTAGATTATTCATGCAGACATTATCATGACACATAATGTGCAACAGTTGTAAAGAAGTACAGAATGTAAAAAATTATTTTATTTTACAGCAAGAATATTACAGTGTTTTGAAGCAGAAACAGTAAATCCAATGTTGTCTTCTCCATCTGACTTCAACCCGTAGGTGCTCCTCATCCGACCCCTCAGATCTAGTTTTTGCCACCATTCCTGTCAGCTCCACATCAGTTTATCCTTTTTCTAGTAGCTTTTTAGTGTTAGTTTTTCATCTGTTTTTTCTTAGTGTTTGCTGTAGTATAGATTTTCCATAGGTAGTTACACTTCTTTTGGTTTTATTTTACATGTCTACTGTGTGTATGGTGTATAGTAATAGCAGGCCTTCCTGCCCTTTTTGTTTAGTATTAGCATTTATTAAAAGTGTTCATTTCTGTTTGCTTAAGGTTATAGCTTTCTGCATAGTGTATTCCATTATGGACAAGGGTTTTAAAAAATGTGTTGCCTGCGGGCAAAGGCTGCCCTCTCAGGATGCTCGCAATAAGTGTGTGTTTTGTTTGAGGACTGCCCATCTGGTCTGCCCTGTTCCGTATGTGAGGGATTTGGGTCCAGACCAGTCAATAAGAGGCTGGTGAAGTTGGTCCTTACGGGCCTTCTTCCAGCTGGTTTCTTCTCTGCTTCTTCGGTGCCCAGAGTTGGGTCAAATAAGCACAACCCACGTAAGGAGTCCAAGACTTCCAAGAGGGATTGTAAGAGGTCCTCTTTTGTTTTTGCTCCTGGTCCTCCTCCTTCAGGTTTGCTGGATTTGAAGGTCCCACAGGTTTTGTGTGCCTAGGCTGCTTTGTTGCCAGCATTGACTCTGACACTTTGGAGCCAATCGCCCTCAGTGCTGACTATGAGCAAGGCTCCATCTCTGATGATTAGTCTTCCCAGTCCCTTTTTCATCAAAGGGGCTTTATCGGCTGTGGTAGCTTCTTCATTCTCCCTGTCCACTCCACCAGAGATGTTACCGGAGTCCTCAGCTTCTTCATCCCAGTTTCAAGTCTCCTCAGTTCAGATCCAACAGACAGATTCCTAGTCATCCAAACAACCCTCCTAGTACCTGTTGGTGGACTCGTTCGTTTGGCTATCTAGATCAGTGGGCAGTTTCAAATCTTCTGACTTGGAGTAGCTGATGAGGTCCCGTTTACAGACCCGAATGTAATTAGGTCTTATCCTTTGGGTCTGGGACATGTTCCTGGAACCTCGACTCCATCTCCCTGGTTTCCTTCCTTGGCTTCTTTGGATCCGAGGTTCTTGGGCCCGGCTATATTTCCCACCCTTGGCACAAGATCCAATGGCTTGGCTGTCCTTGGTTCCAGCTCCTTCTTTGGTCTCATCAACTCTGACTACTTTAGAGCTGACCGGTCCTCAGGGCCATGGTGTGAAAGCTGACATTTCTGGGTTGGGGCAATTATCCCAGATTTAGGATCATCCCTCCCACTCAGAGTTTGGCAGTTCGGCTCCAGTCTTCACTTTGGAGTGAGGTATTGCTCCCCTGGACTTGGGCATGTTTCGAGTATCTTTGGGTACTGACACTGTCATCTCCTGGAGGCGAGCTTCCACTTCAACTTTAATGTTGTAAAGAGGATGTTCTATAAGGAGATGGGTCGGGTGTCCCCAGTCAGTGTTCCATCCCCTTTCTCATCTGGGCCTGCAACCAGTCATCAGTCTGCCCCAGGATAGCCTATGCCAGTTGGTCTGCAGTCCACTCCACTGATGGAGCTTCCTACCTCTTCCCTCTCACCTTGCTGCAGGTCACAGATGAGAATCAGTGTAACTCCTCTGAGGAGTCTCTCACTGAGGATACTGACCTTGAGAAAAGAGAGGGGTCTCCTTAATCTCCATGGGATGATGCCTCTTTTGTTATCCTCTTGGACTTTCTTTTCTAATGCAGGACCTGGGCCTCTCTTTGAAGGAAGCAATATTTCAGGAAGGCTTCGGAGTGGGCCCATCTATGACTTTTTTGGTTCCCCTCTGGACACTATCATAAACCTCATGTCTCAGAGGACATAGAAGGAACCTGTTATGGTGGAGTCATTTCCCAAGAAGCCCATTTTCAGTGGAGGCACATGGAGAAAAGCTCCAAGAACAGAATACAGTTTAGTGTGTAGAAAAGTAGAGTGTAGCATTGGTATGGTGTCCATTACACATCGCTCCCGTGACTAATAAGTAACTAATATATTGTATGTTCATGTTTTTATTTATTTATTTTAACATTTGAACCCAAGGATAAACCACATTGGAGTAAGGGTCAAGACTTGGATGCGATCATGATGGCAGCTGCCACCAAAAAGGAAATCTCTGAGGAGAGTTCCTCGGTCCATCCCCAAAACAGAGAATCCCAGACTTTGGACCATTTAGGTAAGTGATCTTATACCTTGGCGACATTCACCATGAGGGCACTTAACTATTTATCCCACTTGACTAGACTTCAGCATAATCTGGTGTCTGATGTGTTGAGGAATGTTAAGATGCAGTAGTCCCCAGAGATTCAGAAGACACTGGAGACTCAGTCATCTACCCTGCTGTCTCTCGCCAGCGTTTCCATGAGGCTCATTCCAAATGCAGCCAATGGAGTCCCAAGTGGCTGGCTCTGGCATTCCCATGTGCCTCCACACTTGGATGCAACTATGCAACTTTGCGGATTGCTTCAAGGTGTCCTTTTCTTAGCACACCTTTAGATGGCTCATCCTTGTTTGAGCCGAAAATGAAGGATACTTTTACTGTGAGCGAGCAACAAGGGAAAACTCTGTCCACCATAGGAGTGCATCTTGCTACCCCTCAGTGAACATTTTCGAGGAATCAGAAGAGAGCAAACATCTCTTTTTGTTAGAAAGTCACAGCAGCCTTCCCAGGGTGCTCCTTCAGAGATTCCTCCTGAGGCTGGAAAAAAAATAATGGTAACCATCCGTGGGACTGGAGTGGTCCACAAAGTCAAGGTTTCTGGGTTCTGTGGAGCCTTTTCTGGCAGGCCCTTTCAGTGACCCTGAAGAGCTGCCCAACTGTCCTGTTTTGGGAGCAGTCGGGGGACCCTTGGCTTTTCACCCAAAAGCTTGGGAGGCCATCATTTTAGATTTGTGGGTGTTGAGTTGTATTCAGAGGCTATACCATTCCCTTTTTAAAAATTCCAAGAATCCATTACAGACATCTCTCAGGCATTCCACCCCATGAGAGATTGCATGCAGTGGCAGATTTTCAGAAGCTGCTGGCAAAGTGAGTTATTCACGATCTCCTACCAGATCATGAGGATCCGGGGTCTGCTCAAGGTTTTTTGGTACAGAAGAAGAGCAGGACCTCAGGTCCATTTTGGATTTAAGCAAATTGAGTCCTTTATGAAGCAGACCAAGTTCCAAATGGTTATGGTGCAGTCCATTCTACCTCTTTTGAGGAAGGAAGACTGGATGTGCTCGATAGACCTCAAGGGCACCTATCGTATCAAGAGAGGTTTCTGTGCTTCTAACAAGGGGCTGATCATTATCATTTCAGAGCTCTGCTATCCAGTTGCACCACCACCCCAACCAAGTGTTCCCCAAATGCATGGCAGTGGGTGCATCGTGGCTGTGGTGGCCAGGTTCCCATACTTTTCCTTACTTGGTTGATTGGCTCTTCACTGTCCCACGAGAGCATCATTAATCATGGCCAGAAACACCTAACTCTGATTATGTAGCCAGTTAGAGATTGCTGTCAGTTATCTAAAGTCGAGTCTACAACCTGTTCAGACATTAGAATTCATAGGCTACCGTTTAGATACTGTCAGTCAAATTGCCAGGATTCTGAGCTCCGGAGTGATCAGTCTTTAATCTCAGGCAGTATCAGTACTTGCACTTTCAGTGCCTCCAGCTCACGTAATCTTGAAACTCCTAGGCCACATGGCAGCTTCAGTAGGGTTGGTCCCCTTAGTGAGGTACCATATGAGGACTCTGCAGTGGACCCTGATGGTATAGTGGCCATTCTTGACTCATCCAATGGACTTTCCAGTAAGATTGATGAAAGTATGTCATGGTTGGATTCAGTGATGTTTGCAGTCTCCCTTAGTGACCACCAGAAACGAGGATATAGGGAATCTCCAAACTCTGGATCCTACACAGTTTGGTTTTGTGAATGGTAGATCATGCCTGCTCAACTTGGTCAACTTCTTTGAGTCAGTCACCAGAGTTGTGGATGAAGGCAAGTTGGTTCATACAGCCTACCGTGATCTGGCTAAGGCCTTTGATACCATTCCCAACTCAGGAATCATAGAAAAACTCACTAAGCTAGGCATCAACCCCTATATCACTAGGTGGGTTGCAAACTGGCTCATAGGTAGAACCCACAGTGTGAAAGTAGCTGACTCCAAGTCAGACTGCTGACCAGTCATGAGTGGAGTCCCACAGGATTTGGTCCTGGGTCCTCTCCTAAGAAACAAAAAATACGGGTGGTGGCAAGTGTGCAGTCAAAGAACTGTCCTCTCCTGTTTGGTATCTATTTCTCTGAAGTCCAGGCCAACATGGAGGGACTCTGGCTGACAAAGTTCACAGACGATTGCAAGTTGGGAGCTATTATTTACTCCCAGAGTGATGTTGACATCCTACAGAAAGGCCTCACTGAGACCAATGACTGGTGTCAGAAACATGGTCTTAAGCTCAGTGCCAAAAATGTGTCATCATCCCCTTTGGGGAGAAACCCAGTTCCCATGAATTACCACATCGATGGTAGTCGACTGAACACAGAAGGCATTATAAGAGATCTGGGAACACAGGTTGACAGCAACCTCTCTTTTGACCACCACATTGCCACTGTGGTCAGAAAGTCCTTCTATGTGGCACATCTCATTACTAAGGGTTTTACATCCAGGAAGAAAGAGGTCATTGTCTCCCTCTACTCTTCCCTCATTAGTCCAGTCATTGAGTACAATGCCCCATTTGGCATGTACCTAACTAAACACCTGCAACAACTGGAGAGACTGCAAAAGTACCTCACAAAGAGGCCTTAAACATTTGTCCTATATGGACAGACTGAAAAAAATTCCAACTATTCTGTCTCATATCACCTACTTTGAGGCAATCTCTGCTTGACTTACAAAGCCATGTCTGAACAAGCTCTGTTAGAAATGCTACATCTAAAGAAATCCCAATCCCTCTGCACCACACAGTCCAGAGACCTCAACTTCATTACCACAATCAACAGAACATGCTGGAGGGACAGGTTCCTAACCCAGAGACTGCCCATGCTATGGAATAGACTTCCCATACATGTCAAGCAGAGCACCTCACTGGTCTTCTTCAAGAGAAATCTTGATGAGTGGATGGGAAATGGAAAATTCATCTCAGGGATCACTCCAGTGGCTTTACTTGACAGAGGCACTGGGAACTAAGGTTAGGTGGCACGATGCCAGGGTAATCCTATGGGCTAGGCTTGCAAAGGCCCCAGGGCCATTAGCCTACTACACACCTATGAACCTAAGAAGATCATTTTTTCTTCTCCAGCCTGTGGCCATGGTGAACATGAACGCTTCACTTCTTGGATGGGGCTGGGAGCATTTCAAAGGGAGGACAGTTCATAGGTCCTAGTCTTCTGCTGAGGCCGACATCCACATCATTGTTCTGGAGATAGGGACTGTCCTCCTTGCATTGCAGACCTTTTGGGCCATCCTCCCCAGCAGTGTAGTTTTAATACAGATGCAGAATGTCTGTTTGGTATTTCGAAAAACATAGGAGAACATGTTCTTATCCTCTTTGTCAGGAGACTATGAGGGTTTTGCAGTTGGCAGTCTTATCTCCATGGTTTCTGGTTACAGTGCACATTCTGGGGAAGTTCAGCATTCTGGCTGACAGCTTGAGCAGAAACATTCTCCTTCCTTAGAGGTGGTCTTTATATCTGAAAGTAGCAGCTTGGATCTCCCAGTACTGGGGCACTCCATGTTGCAACCTCTTTGCCACCTCATCCAACACCAAGTACACCTCATCCAACACCAAGTACAGCAGTTATTTTACATTAGCCCCTTCCTCAGGGGCAGTCACCCAGAGATGCTGTGCTATATGCTTGGCCCCTAGGAATCCTGTATGATTTTCCCCTAGTTCATCTGTTTGTAAAATTTCTCCAGAAGGCAACTTGTTGCAGAATGACAATGATTCCCATAGCCAGCCCCCTTCTGGCCTTGTCACGTGTGGTTTCCCTTTCTGTGGCCTGTTATGCAGTATCCCCCTTGTGTTGTAGATGGCATTCCAGATCTCATTTCTCATGACGCAGGTCTAGATTCTCCCAATCTGCAGTCCCTCAAGCTAACCATGAGGTTTCTCCAGTTCTCTTGATGGCCAGGAATCCTACCCGAGCTGTCTAATAGCGTTGTACATATCTTGTCTTCATGTCAGAAGCTTTCTCCTGGGAAGGTGTGTTCTAGTAAGTGGACACATTTTGCTCTCTGGGTGGAATCTGGAGGACTTGATGCCTTTTCTGCTTCATTGGAGTCTCAAGGATTTGATGCCTTTTCTGCTTCATTGGAGTCTCAAGGATTTGATGCCTTTTCTGCTTCATTGGAGTCTCGAGGATTTGATGCCTTTTCTGCTTCGTTGGAGTCTTGAGGATTTGATGCCTTTTCTGCTTCGTTGGAGTCTCGAGGATTTGATGCCTTTTCTGCTTCGTTGGAGTCTCGAGGATTTGATGTCTTTTCTGCTTCATTGGAGTCTTGAGGATTTGATGCCTTTTCTGCTTCATTGGAGTCTTGAGGATTTGATGCCTTTTCTGCTTCGTTGGAGTCTCGAGGATTTGATGCCTTTTCTGCTTCATTGGAGTCTCGAGGATTTGATGCCTTTTCTGCTTCATTGGAGTCTTGAGGATTTGATGCCTTTTCTGCTTCGTTGGAGTCTTGAGGATTTGATGCCTTTTCTGCTTCGTTGGAGTCTCGAGGATTTGATGCCTTTTCTGCTTCATTGGAGTCTCGAGGATTTGTTGCCTTTTCTGCTTCGTTGGAGTCTCGAGGATTTGATGCCTTTTCTGCTTCGTTGGAGTCCTGCTCTGGGTTTTCTTGCTGAGTTGCTTTATTCACGCCCAAGTGTTTCTACGGTTAACATGCAGTTGGCATCCATTTCTAGCTTTCATGTTGGCAGGGACGGTGTTCAAGATTTTCAAGGCTTTTCCCAAGGATGCATTTTTGTTACATTCTCCCATTCAAGATCCTGCCCCTCCCTGGGATTTACCATTTGTGTTGCAAGCCTTTGCAGGCTCTCCTTTCGAATCTTGTGCTCCTTCAGACTTGGAATTCCTTATTTTTGGTGGCTGTTACTTCACTGAGGAGGGTTTGAGTTACAAGCTCTTGATTCCTTTCTTCCCTATTTGGTGTTCCATAAAAATAAGGTTTCTCTCCTTATCAGTCCTTCTTTTCTGCCCAGGGTGGATTTAGAGAGTAATCTCAACAGCTTCATTCACCACCTTGTGTTTTTTCCCCAATTTTTTGAACAAGGGTCAATACTTTCTGCACTTTTTGGATGTGTATAGATAACTGAGATTTTATCTAGACAGGACCAAGACGTTTTTAGAAAATCCAGTCAGTTATTTGTTTCCTTTTTGAGACCTAGATCGGGTAGAGCTGTGTCGAAAGTGAATATCCAAATGGTAGGTGTCAGACAGTATTTCATTTGCATATCCCTTGAGAGACAAGACCCTGCCTCACAAACCTAAAGGCTATTTTACTAGATCTTATGGCTACTTCTACAGATTTCTTTTCCAGAATATCCTTGGATGAGGTTTCTGCAGTGGCTACTTGGGTTGGCCAATCACACCCTTGTTTCTCATTACAAGTCGGGCATTCATTTCAGACCAAGAGCTTCCTTTGGCTCCACTGTATTGCAGAATATCTTTCCTTAGTTACTCCTGAAGATTTTTACGTTGCTAGGGATTCTATGCCACAGGCTGAAACCAGAAGTTGAAGACTAGATTGGATAAGAAAGTTATATACTTACCATAATGATAGATTTATGTTATCTGTCTCCATCTGGTTCAACCCCGCCATGTTTGTTTATTTGGTGAACTTCCATGTCTGAGATGACCAGGTAAGGGAAGGTCATTTTCTCCTGTGTCCTCCTCTTTTTTGGGAGCATTGTAGCTTGCAGCTAGTTTTAGATGGTGCCACCTTGATCTGAAGGGTCATTTGAGGAGTGGGGGGGGGTTGTAGGTAAGGGAGGTGGAGCTTGGCAAGTTGGAAGTCTGGATTTGGCCAGTGTTAACCCACAGGTTGAGCAAGACAGAGACAGACAGCAGGCATCCATCATTATGTGAGTACTAAAGTACTAACTTTTATTTTCTTCTAGTCTTTTCACAACAAAACCAGTAAACCATGAATAAATCTGCAAGGCTAACTTTAGGTGTGTTAGTTATTCTAATAATTAGCTTTGATGGTATTGATTAAAGTTATGTTTGCTTTATGGAATATATGCATAGCTAGTCTATTTGAAGAGGTTTGTTAATTTTCTTTTTAAACAAAGCTCTTTAAATGCAATCCATTGCTGTTCTCATATAGGATACTATTTCATTTGTGCATTTCTGAGTATAGTGAATGCTGAATATTTGTACTTGGACTAGGTTTTGGTGTCCTTGGAGGCTTTTATGTTTTTACAGTCGTATGTATTAAGGCAATTGAAAGCTTTGTATAGTGTATTGCATGCATCAGTTTGAATGGAGTTAAGCATGAGCAGGGGTTCTTTGTTGTGGGGTGTGAACATTTTAAGGGAATTACGAGCATGCTCTGGACTCCACACCATCATTCCCAGGTCTAGCTATGAATAGAACAAGTGGTAGCAATGAATGCTGCAGCTGACAGCTGAACGACTTTTACATTATGCCACGTCTCAGGAATGTCAGGGGACATCACTAATTGGGTCTTGCTGTAATGAAAATTAGCATCCTTGGAGAAAGGGTGAAAAAATCAACTTAAGAGCTGCAGGCAGCAGATTTGATTATATGTGCACTCTGGAAAAAGAGACAATGTTAGGAAAAATGCATATGTCTTGTGCAAGTATTAGGACACAGACTGGCATTATTTGGCTGTATCTGACCCCTGGAATGTATCACATAACTTACCCTTGCTAATACAGCATGGTTGCAGTTTGTATTTTCCATTAAATCCATTTGTGTGTGTGGGGTGGCATCTGGCATCCTAGCCCCTCCTCATTTAGAATTGGCCAGGAGGAAGTTAGAGGGTACCAGCCTTGCCTTACAAACAAAATTAACAGTCTACAGTTTGCCAGTGTGATATATTATGGGTATGTGTGCCAAAACATGAGGACTGCTTAATAAAGTTATGCAAGTGGTGTGACTATCGAACAGTTTAGGTGGGAGTCGGTATTGTAAAATAATGCCCTGCGACTTTATATATTGCAATGGTATATGCACCGCTCTAGGAAGTTACAATGTCTACATTTAAACCATATGCTAGAGAGGGAGAAATGGATAAGGAAAAAAGCACTTGCTTGTTTCATAGAGATCACCTTCAGTATGATCCAGTGGTAAAAGGTTAGTAAAAAATGCAAACTTTCACCTTTGCTCCAACAGAAATGAGATGTGAATGCATAGTCAGAAGCAGATTTCCAAACAGATTATTGCATGCTACAGTTGTGTTCATACTGTGAGCATGTATATAAAAGAAATAATGAAAAATAGCACACATTCAGGATGGACAACTGCGACAAAACATAATACAGTGCGGCTGGGAATGTATAGAATTAGAATAAAGCAGATTTAGAGTAATTGGATTCTGTCACAGCTGGTGTGATAGTAATAAACCTATGGAACAGATGAAAAGGAAATAGTAGAACAGCACAAGAGGTTATCTGTAGATGTTTGCACAGTATCATAAATCGGATGAGTGTAATAAAAGTGCAAGAATTAACAGATGAGGTTAATAAAACAACATAAGAATTAATATCTTCAGGAAGAGAATATAAGAGCAATAACAAGGCACATTTGAAATGATCATATTTGCATACAGTAGAGGCAGAGTGACATAATAATCCAGTGTAGAAAGGAGCTGAAACAGAAGAGAACACGAGAGATGCGTAGCACAGGTTATGCATGCGCTTTTGTGCAAGGATATCGAATTAGAAAATCTATTAATACTGAAGCTAGTGTGTAGGTACTGTACACATACCGCCACTAGATGACACGGTATAGTTACACAGTCTCCAAAGAAAACAAAATTGAAAAGATATAACTTCATACTGACAAGTTAGGCGATGTATTTCACCCGGCACGATGTATTTCACCCGGCACAGTAAATGTTCATCATATTGATCATTGTTCCAGTACCTTAGCTGTATGCATTATATCCTGCCGAGGATACAACAGCTGCCAGCTTCCAAAGCTTCAAGGTACCTTCCACACACCCAAACTTTCATGCAGCTCGAGCTGAGCTGACTAAAAGACAAGCCCTTCAGAGCTTCAGTGCCTCAGAAGAGTACCCTACTCAGTGGCTTTTCAGGATTTATGGTTAGCTTGTTCATTCCTTTCTTGGGCAAATAAGTTCCCTTTGGGGGAAAACTCCATTTTCTTAATTTTATTGATGTGTTATTATTTCCTCTTCAGGAAAGTTATTTTAAAGCTCGGAGTGTTGTGTTTTAATAGACTGTCTCAAGTCTGTAACATACTTTTACGCGGACTGCATGTTTAAAGGTGATGTAAAGCAGCAGAAAACACTTTTTTTCAGTGTGGAGAAATTCTGTTTATTTTTCTTTTGTGGGGGCAGCATAGTGTTTTAAAGTGCTTTTTGTTGTGTTTTTTTTTTCTGTCAAAAAAGTAAGTTTTGTAGACTGGTAGTGTCATCCCTGGGAAAGAGGCACCAGTTTTGGTTTGACCATAGAACAGACTACCGGTCACATGGTTGGTCCTCTTCCAGCCACAAAAAGAAAAATTTAAGCAAACCTCCTTTGGTAGCACAGCAGGCTAGTCATTTACATCATCTGCATGTGGATGACTCTGCTATGGCCATTTGTTGTATCTCAGGTCATTCATTTTTACCCCAGATCTCTCTGATGTAGCACCTACATTCACCATGGACCAGTGGTTAGCCACATCCTCTGCGGCTGTTTGGGGTCTTGTCAGTGGCCAAGGAAGAGCAACTATTGTCAGTCCTGGGAGAGGGAAAAGGAAGGTTTCACTTTTATGCCAGAATACTGTGCACATCCCTGGGCAAGCATCTGCAGCCATTAGTAACATGGTTGGCCCCAGTTTTCCTGTTGAAAAGAAAACCAGGCATTTATCTACTTCTCCCCAAATTATTTCCTTCGATAGGAGTAGTTTACTGGGTCTGGCTCAGGGTTTAATTTGGGCTGTTTATACTTCTTGTAAAATAGTTTCTGGTAAAAAAAAGAGGAATTCCTCTTTTCCTGAAGAGATTCAAGAGTCTGAATCTGAACAGGAAGATGTAGGGATGGATGCAGTGTTACTTTTTCCTCTGATTTCTGATTCAGACTCGGAGAGCTCGGTTTCTGATTCTCCCTGTCGTGGTTTCTCTTTCTCTGAGACTATTGCTAGAATGCGTCAGTATTTTCAGTGGGAGAACACTGAGGTTTCTCAGTCCCGCAGAAAATACTATGAGTTGTTAATGAAGGAATTGTCAGAACCTGCACCCATTCCTTCTGTCCTGTCTGCTTTAGAGGATATGTGTTACTGCCTGCAGTCTTCTGATAATTGGCCAGCTGCCCCTAAAAAGGCAGGTATAATGTATAAAGTTCCTCTCTTTTAAATTTTGATACACGATTCCCAAACCTGACGCAGCAGCTATAGCTTTAGTTTATCCCACGCACTTAATTCCAGTCCTACTCTTTTTGATAAAGATGGGAACATTATTGATAGTGAATACGTTTGCAGTTTGAATGCTCACGCTCATGTATTAAAGTTTGTTCTGACTAACTGGGAAAAGTACAAGCAATGTTTTATCTGCATTTTTTTTCTTGTGAGGAAACTTTGATTTAAATAATTTAGTTTCTTCTGTTGTACAGTTCACTACTCGTTGTTTACAGTGTATGTAGGACTCTGTTGATACTTCCTCAAGGACTTTGGCCACTGATTCTGTTTACAGGAGGGTTTGCCTGGCTGCATTCTCAGAACATCCCAGATGATGTTAAAATGAGATTTTAAATTCTGTCTTGGGTATAGATTTAGTGTTTGGTCCCTTTGCTGCAGAGATGATCGAAAAGTGTGATGAAAGGGACTAGCTGATTTTTCATTCATCTTTTTCCAAATTTTGCATGGGATTTTTTTTTTATCTCCTCATCCAATTTTGGCAGAAAAAAAGCAGATTAAATAGTCCTAACAAAATTCAGGCAAAGCAAACATTTAAGGGAGAAATGGTAATGGAATTCCAAAAAGAAGTCTTGAACCCTCGCAAAACCAAAGACAGTCCAACAAGTCTGAATGACTATTCAAGATACTTTGTGACCCCCCCCCCCCTCACTCTTGCCTCTGTTTCTTCAAGAAAGGCTGAATCACCATTGTACTCTTTTGTAACAGATTGTTTCAGACAAATGGGTTCTGTAAATCATTCATCAGGGTTACAGATGGCAGTGGGAGGATTTCCAGGGGGGCATTTCTTATCAAGTCAGACTGTCTTGTTTCCACCTGTTCTTCATCACATGCTGTAACAAAGAGTGATAGAACCAGTTCCTCCTTTCCAGATGGAGAAGGATTTTTTATTCAAAGATGTTCCTAGTACCAAAAAGAGAAATTCTTGGAGACCAGTTCTGGATCTTTCTGTCCTAAACCTGTTTGTGATAGTGCCCACATTCAAAATGTTATCACTTCACAACCTGTTACCTCTTCTTCCTGTTTCAAGTTTCCTGGTAACACTGGACTTAAAAGATGCTAATCATCAGATCTTTATTCATCCAGAAGTCAGACTTTTTTTAACGTTTTGTGTGTCCAGATCACACACTATCAGTTCACTGCCTTACCCTTTGGACTATCCACTGCACCAAGAGTGTTCACAAAGTGTCTAGCTCCAGTTATAACTCGGTGCAGGGTGTCCACATTTTTCCATGTTTAGACAACTTGCTGATCTTTAAAGTGTCTTTTTGAAAGTGTCACAGTTTCTCTTGGGTGAGAGATCTTTTATACAAGCCAGTATTCCAAGAGAGCATTCAAAAAACTTTCTTGACTCCCTCACACAGGATTGTATTCCTGGGATGCCAACTAGACAACTCCGTTCAAAGAGCTTTTGTTCCACAGGAAAACAATAGATCTTTATTTAGATCTATTTCTAAAGCTTTTCACTGTGAGAGAATATCTCCGGAATTTGGGTCCCATATTATCTATGATTCTCATGATACCCCTTGACAAGACACCACATGAGAAAGATACATTGATGTCTGAAATCTGCTTGATCCCAGCAGAAACACCCTTTAACTTTTCAAATCCCATTGCTGGGGTTTGTTAAAAATGAAATGTTTTGATGGAGACAATGGACATCCTTAAATCTGGGTCTCCCCTTCTCCCTCCCTGCTCCAAAGCAGTCATCTACCACATACGCATTGCATGTCTCCTGGGGAGCAGTTTCAGGAGGAATTAAAGTCCATGGGATATGGGACACCAACAATAGATGCAAGTGCGTAAATATCAAGGAGGTACTTGCACTGATCAAGACTTTTGACTCTCTGAACCATTTTTGGTCCCCAGGACCTCTTCAGGTGGTTACAGACAGTACCACAGTCACGTGGTAAATCAGCAAGTAAGGAGGGGGACCAGGTTGTGCTTTCTTTGCAGACTTAGCTTGTGATGTAGCTTTTGAGCACTATCTCACTCTACAGGCATCCTACATTCCGTCAGAGCAAAACTGTGTGGCAGGCAAGTTGAGCAGGACCAGGGCCGATCCTCACAAATGGAAACTAGACTGGGAGGGTCTTACAAAATTTGTTCCATCTGGGAGAGTTCCTCAAGTAGATCTCTCTACCTCCTCTCTGAACAACCAGCTGGCAAGCTTCTGTTAAGGGACTCCATGCAAGGAGGACTGGAAGGACGGATGCCTTTCCTTTGGATAGGCATGTTCCTGTAGGCTCTTCCACCCTTTCCACTAGTACCTCGGATACTTCCGAAGATTCAGAATGAATCCCTCAAGATTATTGTGATGACCTCTGGCCTAGGCAACTGTGATTCTTCCTTCTTTTGCAAATGGACAGGGGCAATTGCTACAAGTTTCCTCACAGACTGGATATACTCACGCTAGAACAAGGGTGTTTGATACATCCAAACATCAATTATCTTCAGTTGACTGCCTGACTGATAGGGTCTTAATTCCTTTTAGTCACTTGTTTACAGGGTCTTAATTCCTTTTAGTCACTTGTTTACTGAGGACATGCAGCAGTTATTAATAGAGACACAAAAGTGTGCTACTAGAATATCACTCATCCTGGGTAGCTTCATTTAATTAGATCATATCATACATTAACCTTCTATGAAAGCTTGCAACAACTCTGTTCTGTATGTTTACTGTACTAGCCACTGATGAATGTAACCAAGTGACTGAACAAAATGTCCTTTCATCTGTATTGTTTATGTTAACACACTGTGCTCTTTATAGTGTGTTTACTTTTTGCTCCTTTCTTGGCCTTGAAGCTGTACTTTATTAACTTTTTGACTCTGTACTGTACTTTATTAACATGTGGATTGTACTTGTATTTGCTGTACTAATCTGTGTGGAGCTTTTCTCGCCAGGCCTCCACTGAAAATGGGATCCATACTTAGTCAGATTTTCCCGGTAAACAAATGTAAAATAATATAAATAAATCACATATTGGCAAATGGAAAAGCTTATCTAGTTGGTGCCAACAATGCAACCAACACCCATTCAGGGCTAGTTATTCTCCAGTTTTACAATATTTGTGTGAGTTACTATCCTATGGCCTTTCTTTGTCCTCTTTCAAGGTTCATTTATTCATCATTTCAGCATGCCTGCCCATAGATCCTTGTCTTTCAAAGCAGTATCATGTCAAAATGTTCTTGAAAGGGGTTTTCATAAGAGGCCTCCAAGAAAATTGATGACCTCTTCTTGAGATCGTAATTTTGTGTTATAGGAGCTAACGCTTGCTCCACTTGAACCATCTAATTAGGCTGACTTAAGGTTCTTAACATGGAAAACAGTCTTACTGACTGCTTTGATGTCTGCAAAAAGGGTATCTGACTTGCAAACTCTTATGGTGAGTCAAACCTATCTAATTTTCCATAGAGACAGGATTGCTTGAAAGAACTAATTCTTTGTGCCTAAAGTGGTATTAGACTTTACTTTAAGACAAACTATCCATATCTCTGTTTTTTTCGTGAACCTAAAAATGAAGTAGAAAGGATACTCTGTACTGTGGGTGTCCACAGACAACTCCAGTACTATCTTGACAGAATTAAATCTTTCAGATCTTCAAATCATTTATTTATTTTTGTGAAGACAAGAAGAAGGGGAAACCTGAGTCAAAACCAGAGTATTTCCAAATGGTTGTCTAAGGTTATTACCTTTTGTCATAGTCGCCATAACAAAATTATTCCTAGGCAGAGTCAAGGCCCACTCTAACAGGGCATTGGTTTCATCTGTGGCTTTTTGGAAAGAGTTGTATTCTAGAAGCTGCTACTTGATTCCCTGTTCATACATTTATTAAGCACTATAAGCTTGATTCCTTCTCTACGTCAAGATCAAGTTTTGCTAGGACCATTCTCCATGGGCTCCTTGACACTTCTTCCACCTCCCAAAAGTTGTTAGTTAAGGTAATCTACACATATAGCCAAGGCTACTGCAGCAGTGATCAATATGATGAACATACTACAGTTGTGTAAGTAGAACTTACCATAATGATAGATGTTTGAATGATCACTGCTCCACCCTCTTTGTTTTTTTATGTGCTTTTTATGCCAGGGTCTGGACATTTATTGTTTGTTTTTCCTAGCATTGCCCTTGCATGGTTCAGCCTCCCTCTCTGTGCTTGCAGGAAATCTCTGAGGGGCTTCGCACCCAAACTTTTCTTTTAGTCAGGTCATCTTGAGCTGCTTGACAGTTCGGGCACATTGGAAGGTGCCCTGAAGCTTTGGAAGCTTGCCAGCTGTTATATCCTTGGCAGCATATAACCCGTATACCTAAGGCTAATGCAGCAGTCATCATTTGAACATGTACTGTTATGGTAATGTCAGTTTTTACAAGGGGTGTTCCTCAGATTAAGTGAGGGAAGAGGTTCCGACTACCATTATGGTGTGCATCAGAGATTGGAGCCTTCAAAATTTTTCAAGGCTGACATCCCACTTCAAAAGAAACAGAAAACGAAATACATTTCTTCTGCTCTGAAAGATCCTCAGAGTGAATGGCAAAACTTCACTCAAAGCCTGTTTAATGCCCTTATGGCTCTTAAAGCCTCCACAAGGAGTTTCTGTTCCTACTCCTCCAGGGTCTTCTACCCCTGTTAAGAGGTCCGGGGAGCAGGATTCTTCTGATGAGGATGGGGCTGATTCTGATGAATAGTCCCTGACACATTCCTCTCAGATTCCTTTGCCACTTGTCTGTAGTTCTGAGGAAGAAGTATCTATCAGCCCTGGCTGTCATTTTGAGGAGATTTTATTTGGTGACACTATTTCCAGAATGATGGCAATTTTGAAATGGGACTATGCTCAGTTGTGTGATGTTCAGAAGAGTAGTTATGAGCTTCTACAAATGGAGACTCCTAGGCCCTCTGTTGTTCCTCCTGTCCGTGCTGCCTTGCAGGATGCTTTTTCCACTGCTACTCAGGCTGCTGATTCCCAACCCTTGGTTCCCCAAAGAATGATGGATTTTATAAAGTGGCTAAGGACTGCAAGTTTCTTTATAAGTGTCCCTCTGCTGACCTCTCTGTGGCATCTGTTGCTTCTGGTAAGCCCTCCAAATTGTTACCTTAAACTAAGTTGCCTCCCTCTGACGTAGACAGCAGAACCATGGAGAGGTTGGGTAAGAAGGTGTACTCTTCTGCTACCCTACCCTTTAGAGCTGTGAACTATCAGACACACATGGCTAGATACATTTTGGTTCTTCTCTCTCTCAAGCCTGTCAGGCTACTTCAGATCTCCCGGATTCTGAGGGAAGGTTTCTGCTCTTGCCGTGCTGTGGATGTCCTCCCAAGTAGCTTGCCATTCCATTAAATGCAGCTATGATACAACTGAGGCTTCATCTAGACCTGCTGCTTTTGGATCTGTTCTGAGGAGGTATTCCTGGCTCAGACTTCAGCCTTTGCCTGGTAATATCAAGGCTAAACTGATGGGTGTTCTTCTGGATAATATGCATTTGTTTGGTGCTCCTGCTGCTGCAAGGTTGTTTTAGTCCGTGCAAGAAAAGGGTGAGGCCTTACAGGAATCAAAGCATGTTTTTGTTTCCCCTGTGCCCAGGTTTCAGAGGAATTATCCTAATAAGCCTGCGTTTGTTCGTAGAAAGTCTCACCCCTTCCCCAAAGGTAAAAAAGGATGGTAGAAGGGCTTCCCCTGGTAAGGCTTCTGAAAATCCTTGTAATCAGAAGCCTCCTTTTCCTGACAAACCAGGTGTTGTCTACTATCCTTGCTCTGTTCTTCTCAGTCACATTCCTCATTCTTTGTCCCTTCCTATTTGGCTAATGATCACCCAAAACGTCTGGGTTCATTCCGTAATTTGCCAGGGTTATTACATGGTTTGGAAACCCCCCCCCCTTTGGGCATTCCTCAACCTCCTGAGGAACAACTGCCCTTTTTTTTCCACCGGAACTTTAGGGTTTGTTGGCTCAGGGAACTATTCAGGATGCACCAACTATTCAGCAGGGGAAGGGTTTTTACTCCAGATTGTTCTTGGTCCCCCAGGAAGGAAGGAAGGCACCTGGAGACCCGTTCTGGATCTCCCTACGCTAAACACCTTTTTGAAGGTCCCTTCCTTTCAGATGCTGTCCATGCAAACCTTGTTTCCTCTTCTACTTCCTCAGGCTTTTCTAGTTTCCCTGTATTCCAAGATTGCTTATCTACACATTCCTATTAATCCCCTTTTCAGGAAATGTTTACATTTCTGTGTTGCTTCCTGGCATTTTCAGTTCTCTGTCTTGATCCTATGGATCTTCATCGAATGTGTTGCTCATGTGATTGCTTTCCGCAAGTTAAGGGGGATACAGGTCTTACTTTACCTGGGTACCTGCTTATACAGGCCTCCTCTCCAGAGATTTTACTTCAGCATTTACACCTGCTGTTTGTCTCCTGCAAAGCCTGCCGTTTACTGTGCATTTCTAAATGTCATTCCTGACTCCTCCTTAAGATCTTGTTTTTCTGGGATGCAGGATCTGGACTGTTCCCATGCTGGAATATGTACCTCCTCCCAAGGCTTTAACTCTCGTTGCTATCTTTCAGTACCCTTCTTCCCCCGGATTCAAGCACAGCCATGGAATTTCTGAGGGCTCTGGGTTTCATGGCTTCCACCATTCCTGTGCTCCCTCCAGCCAAGCTCCATGTGAGAAAGCTTCAGTGGTTTCTGAAGTCAGTTTGGCTTCAACATTCTCATCTTTTAGATTTTCTTGTCCCTCTTCTTCCATGCCTCAAGCTAAAACTTAAGTGGTGAATTTATCAGTTGTTCCATCCCAGGCCTTCCTTTGCAAACTCCAGTTTCCTCTCAGGAACTTTTCACAGATGCCTTGGATGTTGGATGGGGGCCTCCTCCTACCCTTTGAAGGTGCAGGGTCTTTGGTCTCTTCGACAAAGGAAAGACCACATCACTGTCTAAGTGATGAGAGCACTTCTGCTGGTTCTTCAGGCTTTTTATTCTCTTTTCCTTCCAGGGCCCCTCTGGATTCTCACTGACAATACCACAGTGATGTGATATGTCAGCAAGCAAGAGGGGATGAGGTCTTATCTCCTATGCACATAAGCCCTTCATGTTTGGGAGCTAGCTATCCATTGTTAGGTGAACCTTCAGGCAATTTACATTCCCTCAGGTCAGAACATAGTAGCAAATTCTGTGAGCAGGTTCATAACACAATCCAGTGAGTAGATGCTTCATGGGGATGTGTTTCTGAACATTGTGCACTGGGGGGGGGGGGGTACTCCTCAAGTAGACCTATTTGCCTCCCCTCAGAACAGACAACTTCCTTTATTTTATGCCAAAGTACCACACCCTCTGGCCTGAAAGTGGACACCCTCTCTTTTTCTTGGAA
This sequence comes from Protopterus annectens, assembly GCF_019279795.1. NCBI lineage: Eukaryota > Metazoa > Chordata > Ceratodontiformes > Protopteridae > Protopterus > Protopterus annectens. Next base: position 772,876,319 of record NC_056751.1, read on the forward strand.
GGGGATGTTTCTTTACGCCTTCCCTCCCCTTCCTGTCTTTCCAAAAGTCCAGTTTAAGATAAAACAGGATGCTCCCAGAATCTTGCTGGTGACTGCCTTTTGGCCCAGACAGCATTGGTTCTCTCTTCTTTTACATCTTGCCAAGGGCAGTCATCACAAGTTACCTCACTGGGTGGACTTAACTCACACAAGACAAGAGATCTCCCATCCATCCCCACCTGTTCACTCTTCAGCTGACATTGTGGGTGATAGGGTTGTGATACCATATAGACACCTTTTTTCTGAGGATGTGCTTTGGGTCTTGCAGGATGCTAAGAAATCTTACTTATCAACACAGAAGAGGTTTTCTGTTTGGTGTTGTTCTCTTAACCTGGATTCAATTACTGTGGATGTTCCTTTGGTTCTGTATTTGTGTGAATTGTTCAATGCTGGGTTGGCATATTCCTTTCAGCTATCTCTGCTTTTCTGCCTTTGACTCCCCCTTAAGCCTCTAGATTTGAGGCCAAACAGTTTCTTAGCAGTATCCTTCACATTAGGCCTCCCAGGAAGCCTGTTCCTCCTTCTTGGGACATTAATTTTGTTTTATTAAGATTTACTCAGACTCCTTCTCAACCTGCTGCTTCATCTTCCTTACAGCATTCTTCTTGGAATTGTGTTCTTTTGGCCCGTACTTCTGTCAGACAGGTGTCCAAGCTTCAAGCCCTTATGGTTGTTCTTAATTTGTTAGCTTTCGAGAAGGACAGGGTGGTCCTTTGTACCAGTCCTTCTTTTATGCCCAAGGTAGTTAATGAATTGCCTGTTAATCAGTCAATTCATTTGCCCACTTTTTTTCCATTCTCTGTAGCCTCCTAGTGAGAAGATTTTGCAGACCTTGGATTTGCACAGACAACTCGGATATTATTTGGATAAGATTAAAGCTTTTCGTCAATCTGAACAGCTTTTTTTTTTTTTTTTAATCCTAGGTCTTTGGATTTGGCTGCTTCCAAGCAAACCATTTCTTCTTTGATATCTAAAGCCATTTCTTTGTGCTGTTCTCTTCATGGGAAGAACGTTCCTTCTTCTGTTAAGGCTTATTCTACTAGGGGTGTGGCTTCTTCTAGTGTTTTTTTTTTCAAGGGTTTGGATACTTATTCTGTTCTTGAGGCAGCTACCTGGACTTCTGTTCATACCTTTACCAAGCACTGTACATTAGATGTGATCTCTAGCTGGCTTTGGCAGGGCCATTCATCGTGGCTTTCTTGAGGGTTTTGCTGGCCCCCTCCTTCTTGAGCTGTTGTACTCTCCCATTGTAAAGCATACTGCAACAGTGATATGGAAGTACATCGTACAGTTGTGTAGGATCTTAAACAGTAGATGTCCTTCTCTTCACAGTGATATGGAAGTACATAGTACAGTTGTGTAAGATCTTAAACTGTAGATGTCCTTCTCTTCACAGTGATATGGAAGTACATAGTACAGTTGTGTAAGATCTTAAACAGTAGATGTCCTTCTCTTCACAGTGATATGGAAGTACATAGTACAGTTGTGTAAGATGTTAAACAGTAGATGTCCTTCTCTTCACTGTGATATGGAAGTACATAGTGCAGTTGTGTAAGCAGTGATATGGAAGTACATAGTACAGTTGTGTAAGATCTTAAACAGTAGATGTCCTTCTCTTCACAGTGATATGGAAGTACATAGTACAGTTGTGTAAGATGTTAAACAGTAGATGTCCTTCTCTTCACTGTGATATGGAAGTACATAGTACAGTTCTGTAAGATGTTAAACAGTAGATGTCCTTCTCTTCACTGTGATATGGAAGTACATAGTGCAGTTGTGTAAGATGTTAAACAGTAGATGTCCTTCTCTTCACAGTGATATGGAAGTACATAGTACAGTTATGTAAGATGTTAAACAGTAGGTGTCCTTCTCTTCACAGTGATATGGAAGTACATAGTGCAGTTGTGTAAGATGTTAAACAGTAGATGTCCTTCTCTTCACAGTGATATGGAAGTACATAGTACAGTTATGTAAGATGTTAAACAGTAGATGTCCTTCTCTTCACAGTGATATGGAAGTACATAGTACAGTTATGTAAGATGTTAAACAGTAGATGTCCTTCTCTTCACTGTGATATGGAAGTACATAGTACAGTTGTGTAAGATCTTAAACAGTAGATGTCCTTCTCTTCACAGTGATATGGAAGTACATAGTACAGTTGTGTAAGATGTTAAACTGTAGATGTCCTTCTCTTCACAGTGATATGGAAGTACATAGTACAGTTGTGTAAGATGTTAAACAGTAGATGTCCTTCTCTTCACAGTGATATGGAAGTACATAGTACAGTTGTGTAAGATCTTAAACAGTAGATGTCCTTCTCTTCACTGTGATATGGAAGTACATAGTACAGTTGTGTAAGATCTTAAACAGTAGATGTCCTTCTCTTCACAGTGATATGGAAGTACATAGTACAGTTGTGTAAGATCTTAAACAGTAGATGTCCTTCTCTTCACAGTGATATGGAAGTACATAGTACAGTTGTGTAAGATGTTAAACAGTAGATGTCCTTCTCTTCACAGTGATATGGAAGTACATAGTACAGTTGTGTAAGATCTTAAACAGTAGATGTCCTTCTCTTCACAGTGATATGGAAGTACATAGTACAGTTATGTAAGATGTTAAACAGTAGATGTCCTTCCTAATGGGGTAAAAGTACATTTGGGAAGTTTAAACGTAAGTTTCCTTCCTAATTGAATCAAGTACATTGGTAAGTTTAAAAGTAAGTTTCCTTCCGTAAGGAATCATAGTACATTGTAAGTTTAAACAGTAAGTTTCCTTCCTAAGGAATAAGTACATTGTAAGTTTAAACTAAGTTTCCTTCCTAAGGAATAAGTACATTGTAAGTGTTAAAAG
>NC_056751.1:772879710-772922210 GCF_019279795.1 Protopterus annectens
TCTTCACAGTGATATGGAAGTACATAGTACAGTTGTGTAAGATCTTAAACAGTAGATGTCCTTCTCTTCACAGTGATATGGAAGTACATCGTACAGTTGTGTAAGATGTTAAACAGTAGATGTCCTTCTCTTCACTGTGATATGGAAGTACATCGTACAGTTGTGTAAGATGTTAAACAGTAGATGTCCTTCTCTTCACAGTGATATGGAAGTACATCGTACAGTTGTGTAAGATGTTAAACAGCACACATCCTTCCCTTCACTGGTGCAGTATTTGCTCCCTCCCTCCCCAGTCCTTTTTCCTTCTAGACGTGCTTTTTATCTACTAGTATCCTTGGACTGTCATTCCAACTCGGGCTTTTCAGCTCTGAAGACTGTATGTCTGGACATCACCTTTATGCCCAACCCCATGAGTGTGGTGCATACATGTGATGTACGGTTTATCCATTACAACCTAAAGGCTTCTGCATACTGGTTGGAGTTTGGGCTGCCCTTGGCATGGGATCCCTATAATACAGAATACTGCAACAGTGAAGAGAGGTTATCTACTGTTATAGTAAGATCTCACACAACTGTACTTTCATCTTTTCACACCTACTAATGTTATTACCTTAATTAAATCTGCCATCTTCTCCCTCAAAACTAGTACCATTCTTCCAAGTAACTCTACCAAAACTAGTACCATTCTTCCAAGTAACTCTACCAAAACTAGTACCATTCTTCCAAGTAACTCTACCAAAACTAGTACCATTCTTCCAAGTAACTCTACCAAAACTAGTACCATTCTTCCAAGTAACTACCAAAACTAGTACCATTCTTCCAAGTAACTCTACCAAAACTAGTACCATTCTTCCAAGTAACTACTGTAGTTAGAGGTTATTCTAAGGCCAACCCCATGTCTGAGGGCCTGAACAAATCCAGAAGCACCTCCCTGCTGAACTAGTCACTAAGATTGCTACTTATACCTCTAAAATGTATGTCCATCTAAACCAATGTGTCGAGACCTCTGCCCCCATTTGGATTAAATGTGTTGTTGAATTCGGAAGTAAACCCCTGCGTTTGAACTCCCAAATAAATATTCTTGATAATAGGAGAAAACAGATAATTGGTTCATATGAAAAATTACCCACTCCCATCATAAGAAGGTACTTAAAACAGCAAACAACCCAAGTGCAGCATTAGGAAGAGTAAGGCAGGATATGAACTGAAAGTACCTACTCCAAGGACTGGCCATGAGGTCTTCTTACCTACTCCAAGGGCTGACCATGAAGTCTTTTTTTAAATATATTAGGAATTTCAGAAGTAACAGACAACACTGCACCAAGTTCAGGTTGAATGGTATTGCTTATTCTAACCCAGAAGCCATGGCCAATATCCTGGCTAGTTACACCCCCTCCGCTCATCTCCATGTTTCCTTCCTTGAATCACTAAATCCCTGTCCTTTCAAAATCACTGTGGACTAAAGTTATTGTCAGTAAGCTGTATCTGTAACCAAAAATAGTAGCTCTGTGGGCCTTGCCAATGTACCGGGCTGTCTTTTAGTTAGTACATAGTGCAACATTTCTGAACCCACCTGAAGCTTTTCAGCCTTGGTTTCTCTATTGTCTCCTGGAGAATAGCCATCAAGGTGCCACTCCACCACTGACTCTGGTGACCAGTGTCCTACTAGCATTAGCATCTGTACAATCATGGGACATCTCTTAATCAGCTTCATAAACCATTAAATAAGTGACCTACAAATCCTCAATCCATTTGCATTTGTTAAAAGTATATCCTGTCTTTTTAATCTTTAATATATTTTTTTCAAAACATAGTGGATGCTGTTGACAAAAGCTATTATGTTTATACTGCTTATCCTGGGTCTTGCTAAAGCCTTCAATATGATTCCCAAGCCTGCGTTACTGAAATACTCAGTAATCTAAACATAAACCCAAAGTCACCTGTTGGTCTACATACTGGTGCTCTGATTAATTGCACACAATAATCATTAGTGGTACCTTCTAATCTAAAAGACACATTACTAATGGAGTCCTTCAGGCCACAATTCTGGGTCCCATCCTCTTCAGCATCTACTTCTGTGATGTGAAACGTGTTGCCAAAGGTATATGGCTAACCGAGTTTGCCAGAGATTGTAAGATGGCTGCTGCTGACGACTCCTTTATCAGTGCATTGCTTGGCAGAACCATCACCTGGTCTACCAACCATGATGGCCTTAAGCTTGGTGTCAGAAATATAGTTTAGATATTCATTATTAGTTCAATATTGAACATGGAGCTATATGGAATGTATCCTGGCAAGGATATCGGACATCTCTCTAGTTTACTAAAGCTTTTGGGTGCCTTCCTTGTGCACTGTCTGTCAGCTTAAGCATGAGAGCCAGCTGCAAAAAAAAAAAAAAAGGGCAGAAGAGCACCAAATTTCAGAAATTTCTTGCTGCCGAACCATTTAGTCAGACTTCTCATCTCCTTAATGTCTTCCAGTGTCTGTGGTTGGCTTGTAACTAAAGCTTTTTGGGCAGATAAGAACCCTGTTGGATTCCTTTCTTTTTCACTGAAAAGTTTACTATAAATTGACTCTTATGACTTTCAGAAAAGGTAAATGTGCAGTGTATGGTTTTGTGACATTTGTTTCTCCTTTACCCCCAAAACAATTCATGGTAGGCTTAGGAGCCTAGACTTTTTAGGCTACCAGTTTATCTTCATTGGATATTCCCTTTCATTCGATAAACAAAAGAAAATCAGATTTTCTGTAGCCCTCTGATGATGCTATGTGAGTAGTTGTTAAGGATCAGAATTCCACAAGGCCCAGTCAAACCATCTGGTTTCAGCTTATAGGTGAGAACCTTGATTCATTCTAACTGATAGAGAGGACAGACTAGGGTTCTGGTGAGAGATTAGGTAGCAGGCTTGCTGTTGGAGGTGTGCATATCTAAACCCTCAAAGTCTTTTCAGCTTTAGATACCCAAGAAAAGGCTTAAATAGTGAAACATCCTCTCCCTTCAGCTCCAGCTAGTTTGAAGAGTTCACAAGGAGACGGCTATGATTTTGCTCAGGGTCTCTTCAGGGTTTTCCAGTCTCTTTAATCTTCTTTCCTTTTATCTTCTCATTCCAGAAGGAAGAAGGTCCTCCTCATCCTTTGAAAAGAAGGTGCTTTCTGCTTCTGAGGAACAGGGTCTGGGTTACACCTTGCAAGTTGTCTTCTCCTATCTCATATGAGTCCGATTCAGAGAAGAATATATCTTCCAACTCACCTGTTGAAGAAATTTCATATTCAGAAACAACTATGAAATAAAATAATTTTTTAAATGGGAGGGAAGGAAGATTTTAGAGGCACAAAAGTGAGGTAACCCCGTGAATGTGGAACCCTGTAAACCTTTAGTGATCCCTCCTGTACTGGAGTTGTTGAAGGATGCTTTTAATTCAGCTTGTGCTTTCCAAGATTCACAAAAGTGAGGTAACCCCGTGAATGTGGAACCCTGTAAACCTTCAGTGATACCTCCTGTACTTGAGTTGTTGAAGGATGCTTTTAATTCAGCTTGTGCTTTCCAAGATTCACAAAAGTGAGGTAACCCTGTGAATCTGGAACCCTGTAAACCTTCAGTGATACCTCCTGTACTTGAGTTGTTGAAGGATGCTTTTAATTCAGCTTGTGCTTTCCAAGATTCACAGCCTCCTGCACCGAAGAAGCTCGGCAGGCTGTATAAAGTAAAAACAAAGTAAAATAAACAGTACACAGTCCTGCCAAAGGTGGCCCACAAACAAAAATCAAGGCTTAAAAACAAGATGCGAGCACACCAGCAACGCTGAGAAAAAGCCAAAAAAAGTCCTAAAACACTTCTTTATTGCAAAAGGCCTTAAAGGAATACTAGCATTAAGCCCTGGGACTTTGTGTGTTTCTAATAAGTACAGGAATCATAACAGGTAGCATCGCAGTAGTAACTTGAACCTTGGGCATCCTAAAGTGCTATTTACCTATTCTAGTAATATTTCTAACTTTTGTAATATTATTAGGAAAAGCTGGCCTATACTATTAGCAGATGAAGCCACCAGTGAAGTGGTTGGGTCTCGTCAGGGTTTTATTTTTAGAAATAAGAATTTGAAAAGGATACTATGCTAGGAATTTTGTCTTGTGGTAAATGCAAAGCATGTACTTTTATAGTCTGAAAACAAGTGTTTATTCACCCCATTACTAGGACAGAATTTATCCCTAGGTTGTCTGCCACATGCAATAGTAATTGTCTAATCTATTTAGCAACGGAGTGCCAAAGTTTTTATGTGGGCAAGACAATCCGTAATTTTAAGGAATGGATTTTGGAACATGTTGGCAATATCGGAAACAAAATCCTTACAAATGCATTAGCAGTACATATGGCTAAAACAGGGCATAATGTCTTCCATTTTAGAGTTTTACAACTGGTTAAACCTGGTATGAGAAGAGGTAATGTGAATAATTGCTTGGAGAATTTGGAAGTGAAATGGATTATAGCCCTGCAAGCACACAAAGTTCCAGGGCTTAATGCTAGTATTCCTTTAAGGCCAGCTTTAATTAGTGGAAGGTGAACTTGATTTTTTAATTATATGTGATTTTAACCTGCATAAGTATTCTACTTTGAGTTGCTTTTTATATGGATCTGATGAAGCGGTAACCCCGCGAAAGCGCTTATCCTTTTGTAATAAAGAAGTGTTTTAGGACTGTTTTGGCTTTTTCTCAGCTTTGTTGGTGTGGTCACATCTTGTTTTTAAGGCTGTATAAAGTACCTGATTCCCGTAAGTATCATCAAAAAGGAATTCTTGTAATAGGTAAATCAACATCAGTCAAATCCAGGTCTCCTCCTTTCTCCTCCCATTCAAGTCAGTTCATAGGTGTTTACTAGGCTGATGACCACAGCCTAACCATGCTTCCCAAACCTCTGACAAGTTCTGGTACCTGTGATAAGTGTAAGCAGGGGCTTGGGAGGTGAAACAGTTACAAGCAGGAGTACTGTAAGATAAACCGTTGGCATATTCCACGAGTCCATTAGCGGCATAGGTGCCATACCAGGGATGAATTTCCTGTTTCCCCATCCAGTTGTCCAAGTTGCACTTGAATTGGGTTAGGGAGGGACTCTGCTTCACATGGATGGAGAGCCTGTTCCAGAGACCGGGTAGTCTCTGGGATACATACTTGTCTGTCCAGCAGGTCACATTTATATCACAGGCAAGCTTTAAGTCTTTAGAATGGGTAAATCTGAAGTAGGAAGACTTCATTCGTCTGCAACCTGTGGGGTGTCGAGATGGAGATGCAAATTCAAAAAGCTTAGGCTAGCTGCTCCCTCTCACCCCTACCCCTTGCCTTGCCAAGCCCTTGACCCCAGATTTTCTGCAGCTGTTTGATTTGCAGATATGCAGGAGGTCGTTCAGAGTGGGTCTGACAATGCACTATATGCCAGGCAAAGATCTCCCCCCAACAGCCTGTAGAAGACAGAATACAGGGATAAGGCCTTGAGACTGTCTGCATAAACATGTTACTTATGCCCTGTATTCTTTTAGTGAGGAACCTCTGTGGACATTCCAGTTTTTGGTTATGCCTGGTTAGGTACAAAGGGAAGTATTGTACTCAATGATAGGTCTGAGTGCCGAATACAGTGGAACAATGATTTCTTTGGATCAAGATGCTTTAATTTTGTGTATGAGTTGCACAACAAAGAATGATTTGCTCACTACTGTAGAGATGTGATGGTCAAAGGCTAGATTACTGTCTGTGTGTACCCAAGTCCCAGATAACTGGGTTAACTTTTACAGGTATGCTGCCAATATGATAGTTACCATTTTGGGATGACTTCCCAAAATTATGCATAGTAGGGTAGGAGCTCATTTTCTGCAGAGGCCTGGGGAGAAAAGCTCCAAAGTACTGCAAAACATGTTAATAATAATAATAATAATAGTAATGTTGAGTCCTTAAAAATAATACAAAAAACAAATACAGTTCAGATAATTATGCTAAATTAGACATAATCTGAAAACATTGGTTAAGAGTAGATACAGGTCATATGACGATGATTTAAAAGTTAGAGATGTAAGGAGGTGAGTGAAGAAGGGAGAGTAATGAGATGTAAGGTATGAACAGGTATTAGTTCACATTTAGGGATGTAGTTTATCCTAGTGTTGAGCCAACACGTAAAATGCCAGACGTGACCAAGGCTGCTGATATGTCTGTTTAGGTCCAACGATATAGAAGAAGATGCATTGTAGTTATGATTCACAATAAATAAGCTACTCTGATCTACTCACAGATCAAAATAATATTGTTGCCTTAGTGAAAATTGCTGTGATAAACATTTAGTTCACTTCCTTCAGACCAGTGTTTAATGCTGTAACGGTGCAGCACTCGTCTCAGTTTTTCTGAAGTGGTGCAAGTCCTGGTGGTGGTGAAGCTTGCTAACTTTCTGCCTTTGCAGAAGTCCTTGGGATTCCTGCCTGTAGCTTACAGTTGGCTGGCACTTGCTTTGATGTGTTTCAATGCCAGAAGATTGAAAGGCTGTACTCCTTTTTCCCATTGTCCCTAGGCACCATGATCCTCCTCCTGTCTTTCCATCTTGTTTAGCACCCATTTTTACCCCTCCACTGCTGTCATTTCTGAAACTGACATGTGCACTGCCTTTCCGTCTTGCAAAAGCTGTCTGATTTTTGGCACACAGTTCTTGGATGTCTTAACCAGTATAACTTTAGGCTCCATGTCTGATCCAATTGGACATTTCTGCTCATCCAGCATCTGAGATAGACCATTTTCACACTAGTGGCCCACAACACCCCAACCAAACACCCTGCTTGACACAGACCTTTGACATCAGCACCCCTGCCACTGGTCCCCTGCCATTGACCCTTCCGTGCTGATGTTTCTGATGAAAGCCTTCTAAAAATTGACAGATATATCTCAGATGTTGACATTTGCTTTTCAGCACAAAGCCTTCAGGCCAGGTTTGCACTATGTTGTAGGACCTGTTGTCCAAGCTTCGGTTTTCCAGCATCATCTCTTCCCACATAGTATAGCCAGCTTCATGCTTGCACTTCTTCCTGTCCTGCATTGTCACTATATGTGGCCAATAGTGTCCTGAGACTGCCTCTCAGGTGTTTCAAAAAGTACCTCTGTAAGTGTAAACATGTGGAACATGATACAAGTCATCCCACAAAGGACCATGAGGATTAGGAGAGAATACATTTTCCTGTCTTTCTGATGGTCCACTGTTTGGAAGGTTGCTGCAGTTGATACAGCAGCATGGTAAATATTCAACTGAGCCCATTTCTTCTTCAAGAAAAGAAATTAGAAAAAAAAAAAACAGATGTTCTGTAGTCCAATCTCGTCTTCATTCTTAAATATGGGTTCGGAGCCGATCCTCAGCTCTGATTCAGCCTATAACAAAGCTCCAAGTCTCTTAGTTGTTTCGTCGCTAGGTAGGTATCACGTAGTGCACTAGTACAATCCCCAGATCTCATTTGCCGTGTCTATGAGTTCAGAAGTGCTTCTTGCTTAATAATTTCCTGTTTTCTGTAGCTAGTTAGTTTATTACTAAATAGTGCTTAATAGCGTTAGAAGTGTTTAGAATAGTTTACAAGTCTTTTTGCTCATTAAATTAGTTTATTGAGAACTGGTTGGCCATTGGCTCTTGCTGTTCTCTGTTTGGTATCCTGTGTGCTAGTTTCTTATTAATATTGTTATTTCTTAAGTCCGTGTTTATTTAGGATCTTTAGGGCCTTTGTTTTTGTAATTTTTAGAAAAGTTAAATTTCCGTGCAGTGTTGTTTGCTTGTTTCCTTGACTGTTATTAGTTTTCTGACCTTTTTTTCTATGACTTAGCCTATCTAGCTAGGTCCGTTTAAGTTTGAGGACCTAGTCCTCTTTACTCTCTCTTTGTGTGCGTGTGTGCGCTTGTTAGGGCTAGGCCCGTTTAAGTTAGAGGACCTAGTCCTCGTTGTGCCTGTTGTGTACCTGTTTTATTATAAGTTAGAGGACCTAATCCTCGTTGTGTACCTCTTTTATTATATGTTAGAGGACTTAGTCCTCGTTGTGCTTGTTGTGTACCTGTTTTATTATAAGTTAGAGTACCATGTCCTCGTTGTGCTTGTTGTGTACCTGTTTTATTAGACGTTAGAGGACCTAGTCCTCGTTGTGCTTGTTGTGTACCTGTTTTATTATATGTTAGAGGACCTAGTCCTCATTGTGGTTGTTGTGTACCTGTTTTATTATAAGTTAGAGGACCTAGTCCTCGTTGTGCTTGTTGTGTACCTGTTTTATTATATGTTAGAGGACTTAGTCCTCGTTGTGCCTGTTGTGTACCTGTTTTATTATAAGTTAGAGGACCTAGTCCTCGTTGTGCTTGTTGTGTACCTGTTTTATTATAAGTTAGAGGACTTAGTCCTCGTTGTGCTTGTTGTGTACCTGTTTTATTATATGTTAGAGGTAAGCATTTGAATTTTGAATTGAATATTACTGTAATGATAGAGTGGTAGATTTATTATTGCCATTTAGAGGATATGATGGGTGGCTTCCACTTGATAAGGATGTCACAGAAGGAAATATTGTCAGCCTAGCTATCTGGAGTTTTGTAAATAACTGTATAACATTTATGAATATTAATATGATTTATATAGAAGTATGACACAGGGCGATACTGCCAGCCCAGCTGTCTGGAATTTTTTAAGTGGTTGTGTGTCATTGTGAATGTCAACATGCTTCATGTAAGATGCTTATGATGCAGATGTATTAGAACTGTATGTCATATTGTACAGACGTGTGCTGAAGAGATATTTTGTAAAGTACTGAGCAGAGATGTGGATACACTATTGTAACTGTTTAGATGTATATATTTTAACAATGGAAGCTGAAACACAAGAAGTAACTTCAGAACAATAGTTAAAATTAAATCTCTTTATAGCTGGGCCGTAAACAAAAGAGATGTCTTTTAGTTTCAGTGCAACAGGAGACATATAATGTCTAGAACTAGAAGTTTTTATTATTGTCTTTAAATGTGGAAGAATGTAAATTATTTTACGACTTCCACCATTTGCCTTACATCCAAGAGAAGTCCTTGTTTATGTATTTTCACAGAGAGATACTAAATGCTACCAGCTGCAGTGAGGGTTTTCACCTGGGATCATCAGATGACAAGAAATGATGTCATGCTGTAAGTATCCCAGCAGTAATATTTGAGATATTAATCTCTGAGAGAAGTAGTGCATTTTGTATTTTGTCTTTGACCTGACAAGAACATCCACTCACCACATCTGCCTGCTTGTTGCTCTGTAAGTAAGTTAACTAGGGTGCAGTAACTTCTCTTAGATTCAGACAGGAGTATAAATGTTTTCTTTATTTATTTGAGACTGTCCTGCAATTTTGTTTTAAATATTTCATATTATTTTGAACTCTCATGTAACTGTGATTATTTACTGAGTATTTTTTTTGTTCTTTCATTATTTATTATTAAATATATTTAAACCTTTCATTGTGGCTGATATTTGCGAGATATATTTAAGCTCTGAGCGTACTTGCATATTTATTTGGTGACACTGTGTAGTCTACTCCTAATAGCCTTGCTCTTGGTCAAACTACCATTTGTATTAATAGTACCATTACACAGTAAGATTGGACACCCTTTGTTAAGGGCCTTAAAGTAGCTGATAAAGAGTTGGTTGGTGGCAGTAATAACTACCCTCTAGACTGGGCAAAAGGGGGCATAGCTAGTAAACCTGTGCCAGCCTTTCATGTGTGTGTGTGTGTGTCTGTGTGTAAATCAAATCTCAGTGTGTGTGTGTGTGTGTGTGTGTGTGTGTGTGTCAGCTACTTGGGCAGGGACACAAAGCACTGGTTGAATAAAGAGGGTGCTTGGAGGTCTTGGCTTGGCCACTCAGGTGAGATCTCAATTCTATAGCTGTGCCAGTGGGGAGTCTTATTGGGGATCTGGAGAAAAAGGGAGAAACCAGCCCTGGACTGACTGTAGTCTCTGTGCTTCTTCTCTTTCGGCTGTTCCCGTTAGGGGTCGCCATAGCGGACCATCTGTTTCCATTTCTTCCTGTTCTCTGCATCTTGCTCTGTCACACCAACCACATGCATGTCCTCTCTCACCACATCCATAAACCTTATCTTAGGCCTTCCTCTTTTCCTCTTACCTGGCAGTTCCATCCATAGCATCCTTTTCCCAATATATCCAGCATCCCATCTCAGCACATGTCCAAACCAAAGCAATCTCGCCTCTCTGGCTTTCTGTCCAAATCGTCCAACCTGAGCTGACCCTCTAATATACAGATTCCTAATCCTGTCCATCCTCATCATTATAAGTGCAAATCTTAACATCTTTAATTCTGCCACGTCCAGCTCTGACTTGTGCATTTTTGTCAATGCCACCTTCTCCAACCCATATAACATATTTTTGTCAATGCCACCTTCTCCAACCCATATAACATATCTGGTCTCACTACCATCGTGTAGACCTTCCCTTTCACTCTTACTGGTACCCATCTGTCACAAATCAGTCCTGACACACTTCTCCACCCACTCCACCCTGCCTGTACTCTCTTTTTCACCTCTCTTCCATTCTCACCATTACTCTGAACTGCTGATCCCAAGTATTTAAACTCACCCTGTGCTCTTAAGGGAAATTGCACTTTACTGTATGTGTACTCGTCATCCTCCCAGTGTGTACGTGTCCCACTGTTGCCAGTGGTGAGGATTGAGGCTGCTTGATTACTGGACCGGCGATGGGGCATCACAAAGGATATGGTATTACGAAGTAAAGTCGTACTGTGCTACAGTTGGGTAGTGCAGATCTCTAACCTTGCGCATCGAGTGTACACTGGTCTTCTTAACTTAGAGCTCACTTTGAGTGACACTGTTAAAACGTGGCCCTTCCTGGCCACCAGGAAGCAGGTCACAGGCATTTTGGTACGGGGATCATCTTCATTATAACTGCTGGTTCGCTAATTTTGATGGCAGGTGTACTACCTTATTTTAGACCTGTCTGATGATAAAATGTAGGTGTGCTTAGTGATATGAACAGCAAGTCTGCTATTTTACAGATAACAGTGGCATTATTTTAGTGCTCAGGGCATGACAGCTTTGGTTAGGACCTAATGTTTTCACTGAAGCTGGATTCTTCTTGATATGGATTTAAGTGCAATTCTAAGACAGGTTAGTCCTTGACTGGAGATTAAGCCACAATTTAACAAACTGGAAACTTCTGCTGAAAAGAGTGCTTTCATTTTACAGCTTTGATTTCTACTTCAGTTTGTTTGTGTCAGGCTATCTTGTGTTGAGAGGAATTTTAGCTTCCTTATCTGAAGTAGTGTTGTGAAGTTGTGTAATGATGTGTGTTACTGATGCCTCTGGTTGTGCACTTGTATAAGGACCATTATTGGTGTCAGAGGTGGCAATGACTGAGTAGGGGTCCCACTTCTGAATATCTCGAAGAAGTTGTCTTTTAATATTATGAAGTTGTCAGTGTTGCTTATTTAGATGTAAAACCAAGTAATCATTGATTAGTAGTGCAGTGGCATGTGACTAACAACCATCTGCCTGAGTAGCAGCACTGCGGTCCCACAGGGCTCCAACAGGGAGAAACAGCATCTCCCACGTCATGGAAACGAAAATAGTTAAGCTGGGGGAGGGACCCTGTGAGAAGTGACAGCTGTAACCTTTCTGGCTCTGTGCAGTGTTTCACTGTTACACTTCTCTCGTTCTATGAGCTGATAATGTTCTTTGCTCTCTTGACTTTGCTTATAATATTATAAAATACTGGTAGACCAAATAATTCACAGTTAAGAATAACGGGTAAAATAATAGGTTACTGAAAGACCCGAATGCTTTCCTACAGTTTCTAGAAGAATACTATGCAAGTCCACAGTAAATTAAAGGTCCTGTGTCCTCATGAAAGCCTCTTGTCTGTTATGTCTGCCTACACTACTGATTTAAAATACAAACACAAAACATACATTTCTGAGTACCCTAAAAATGGAAAGAATTGCTGATATTTCTGTGAAGGTTAATAAACTGACTGAACTTACTAATTTTGTTTTTTTTTCAGGACCATTAGAAAAAGGAAGAGCCATACCTTGTTTAATACTGTGCAGGTCAAAAGCTTGAGCTTCACAGGGTCACCATTCCCACTGTTCATAGGTTCAGAAGTGTATGCTAGGCTAATGACCACTGAGGCCTTTATAAATCTAGCCATGCAGCCCAAATGTATCACACTTGTTAATGTGCATTAGAGGTTATTTTAAGGGATGTGTTAATTAGGGCATTATGTAATAGTTGCCTCTTTCCACCAGAGATGTAGGAGTCAGACCTGGGGAATTCTTGATTTCCCATCAACTGGTCCAGGTTCTGCTTGAATAAGGTTAGGGAAGGGCTCTGCTTCACATGGATGGAAAGCCTGTTCCAGGGAATGGGAATTCACTGAGACACATACCTGTCCCTCTGACATGTCCTATTTAAACTTTGCTTGTGCCTTAAATCCTTGGAACTTCTAGTTCTGGTGCTTTTCATTTTGTGGATATGCAAAAGGGCCATCAGAACAGGATCCAAGGATGCCTTGTATGCCAGGCATAAATTGCATGCCAGCAGTCTGTAGAAAACAAAGAGTAGATATGGGGCCTTGAGGCAATCTGCGTAGGATGTTGTGTTTACGCCTTGTATTCTTTTTGCGAGGAATCTTTGTGGATGTTCCACTTGTTGCATGTGCCTGGTCAGGTATGTATCAAATGGGGCATTAAACTCAATGATAGGTCTGATAAGGGGTGAGTACAGTGGCACAATGACTTCCTTGGACTTTCATGACATGCCCTTACTTATAACTTGAGCAACATAAAATAATGTTCTTAGTGCCTTAGATATATGTTGGTTAAAGATCTGGCTGATACCTACTTGAGTCCCCAAACCCTGACTGTTGTGTCTACTTTTAGGGTGTTTTATCATTGAGGTAGATTCTCCTGGGTGGCTGACTTCCCAAAAGGTACTATTATGCATTTCTTGGCATTGAGTTTTAAGCTGTGGCTTTGGCACCAGTCATTTGCGTTAGGCCTTCCTGTAATATGTTAGTATCTTAGGGGGGGGGGGGGGGTTATAGTTGCTACTATCTTGCAATCATCTGCAAACTTGGTAGGCCAAAGGCCCTTGACATTTGCCTTGGCTTCCGAAAAATAGATGCCAAAGAGGAACGGACACAGCACAGAGCCCTGGAAGACTCCCTGCTGTCTGGCATCTTTGTGGAGGTATTGTCTCCAATCCTAACTTCCTGGGTCCTGTTTATGTAATGAGTATGTCTCAGTGGGCTGTTATACCAAATGCTTTAGTTAGGTTAAGTTAGGCAGTATGTGCCATTTTGTGTTCTTCCGTTGCCTTGGTGACCTTCTCAAAGACGTCTACCAGGTTCAGTAGGCAAGATCTGCCTTTGACAGAACCAAACTGGGTTGGGTCCACTGTTTGAATTGTCCCGTCATTTTTTAAAACAAAAACATATTTATTGAATTTTCACTTATGACAAAGGCAATCATACATTTATAAAAATGAAAACAAATCATACTGACGTATTTTCGGTTGCAAACATTATACATCATATATAATGTTATTACAGTCATTGTCAGTTGAACATTGCATAGTTCATTCATTTCCCGCATCCCTCAAACTCACTCCTCCTCTAAAATATTACTGTACATGTATTGTCTCCAGAATTCCTATTTTTTCTATGTAATTTGCTCCTTCCCGTTCTTTAACTCTGTTACTATATTCACTACGTCTAAGAAGGCTGGTTTACACCTCGATTTCCATTTTCTAGTAATTACTTTTTTGGCAGCCGCTGGAATTAATCAGTTATGTCAGGGCAGTTAAGATGCTGTAACCCAGCTCAGAAAATCCTTTCCTTAGTTATACCAATTTGTTCACCCAGTATTTCTGACAAAGTAGTCTGCAAGAAATATTTAGTCTGCCAACTCATTACACACCTGAAAACTATTTTCCCAGCTACCTCTTTCTTCCCCATTACACTTCCAGATTTGCAGTCTACAGTCTACCTAAGGAAAATGTAATTGGAGTCTGCTTGGGGTTTAAAAATACCTATGCAAACTCTTCCAAGCAAAAATGCTGAATTGTCTAGACTTTGTTGCATATTTGGGAGCCATGCCTATATATATATATATATATATATATATATATATATATATATATATATATATATATATATATATATATTGTGAATTGCTTATCTAGTCTCTCTTCCCAGTCCTTTCTAACCTCCTCCAATTGATTCATATAGTTATGTAATATTTTATGCGCCCTACTAATTATTTATTTTTTAATAGCAGCATCTGTTCTAGATTCTACTAAAAACTCTACCAGTGCTGGTCTCTCCCCATCCCTTTCTGTTTGCCTTCTCTATCAAGGATTGATATTAGAGTATAGGCAGTCTCTAACCTGCAGTCCAAATGTATTCTTGTCCTCGTCCCTCTCTAATTATTTGCTCACAATACCTTGGTTCCTTTGCCCATTTTCTGCAGTAAATTACAGCCCCCTCTTACCTATTCTCTTTACCCCTAATCGCAGTTATGCATATCATCAGCTTCCTTTTTCTATTCCCATGTTGGCCTAATTCTTAGAATACTTCCTGCTTACTTTATTGATAAAATATTTTAGTTGGCTATTGTTATTCTCTAAGGATCTGCATACAAAATCTTTATCTTTCCTCATTTCTTGAGTTTTCTCCCTGTTTCATCATCATCCCTTCCCACTTTGAATTATAGCTGTTTTCTTGTGCTGTGTATTATGAGCCTTAACTGTGTAGCTCTGAAGTATCTCTTCAAATCAGGTAATCCCAAACCACCTAGCTCCACTGGAAGGATCAGCTGATGCTACTTGACTCTTGTCCTCTTCCCCAAGAAAAAAATCCATCAACTCTATTAATTGCTATCCACAACTTCTCCTCTGGTTGATAGAAAAATATGCCTGACCTGTGTATAAAACTAAAGGGACTAAAAAAACATTTTCTTTGCTTGTATCTTACTATCCTTATCCATAATGTAGAGCTTCCAGTTTCTCACTTTTTGTATTATCTTTTGTTTAGTTTCTGTCCATATATCCTTAGCTGTCGTAACATAATCCTTCTAAACCCATACTCCTAAGTACTTTATTTTATTGTGTTCCCATATATATGGGTATTGTTGAATCAACTAGTGTGTGAGTACATATTTTACCGCTATTGTCTTAGTTTTATCTTCACAAATTTTGTATCCTGAAAAGTTTTGAAACTGACTCGGAATGCTCCACAACACTGAAATGTTCTCTCCTGGTTTTATTAGGTACAAAATAATACTATCTGCAAATAAAGCCAACTTTTCTTGATTTCCATATCACTTATATCCTTGAATGTGAAGTCCCTTATTTTGTTGGCCACTGGTTCCTCTGGTTCCTGAAGTCCAAAACCGGCATTAGCTCCCTTTCTTCTTCTTCTTCCAAATAGGAGGGATCTAGGAAGAAAAGCTGATCGGTTACAACAATTTTGTTGGCACCACCAATTAAAATGGCAAAAATTTCCTCGGTTCCCACAGTTTCTAAGGAACCCACCAGGAAGTCGCTTCAAACCTTGATGCCAGTCTCTGCACCGACTGTTTTGGCACCTACAAATATTCTGGACTAGTCTTCAGCACCATTTCACTCCCTACTTCCATCTGTTTCGGAACCAAAGGGATGTCCTTCAAGGATGCATCTGCAGTCCTAACAAATGGGTTGTCCTGCCTCAGGCAGCCCTTCGGTCGGCCGGATTCCAAAGGCTGATGTCGCACTTCACCCGACGTCATAGCTGCAGTTCTGCGGGTATAAAGGCATCAGCCGACGCCATTTTCCCCAGTCTTTCTTGCCGCGTGGCGCCCGAAGCAGAAGCTGTTCGCAAGTGCCGGTCGGTCAGAACCAGAGAAGATTGCTACTACCGAAGACTTCTAAAAAGCTAAGTACCCTGTTGGGGACTCTTTCTTGCCTCAGCCAATGTCAGAAAAAGTGAATAACTGTTTAACTTGTGGGAAACAAATACCTCATAAAGATTTCCACTCTTACTGCCTACCTCCCAGACCACGACGTAGCAGCTTGTCTAGCCTGTGCTTCTTTCAACCGACGGACACTTAGACGTCGGTCGGAATTTGCTGAGGAGTTTTTCGGCTCCGCTTTTGCTTACAACATGCCGTCGGAAACTCCGACTTCACAATTAGTTAAAAAGCGCAAGGAAAAGGACCGACACTCGCGGTCCGCGGTTTCGTCCGAAACCACGGTTAAGTCAACCGCGAGTGTCTCGGTTTCGGCTGAAACCGAGTCCACGGTTCTTCCTTCGGCCGAAAGCTTGCCTCCCACCGAGGCCTCATCCAGCATGGCTGAATCTGATACTGAAATTCCACCTGCTTTTACAGGTTCACAGGATTTATCTGATACTATCCCTTTAGATATATCTACTCCTGCACGTGGAGCTGCTAGGCCCCCTGCATCCATGTCGATTAAGGCTTTTGCCAGGGCTAAAGCAGCAAAATCAACCAAGACTGTGCCTACTAAGACCCCCTCTCACAGGCCTAGCTCTAGTACTCAAATGCTTAGTCTAGCAGAGGATCTCATTTCTTTGATCAGGGGATCCCAACCTCACCCTGACAGGGCCTCTCACCCACCTCCAGAGAAGAGGCCTAGAGCAGAGCCCCCTGAGCCAGTTTCTTCAGATTACTCCTCTGAAAATACAAACCCTCCAGAAGGCCCTTATTCTCCCTATGAGGACTCTGATGCAGAAGACTCCATTCCTTCTGCCTCTCCGCCTGAGGAATTTTCTTTTGGGGAAACCTTGCATGCTATGAGGGAACAATTTCAATGGCAGGGCCAGGATTTTTCAGACTCTAGGAAAAGGCTTAGGACCTTTTTGCATTTGCCACAGCATAGGCCTTTAGCCATTCCTCCAGTACTTACTGTTGTGGATGATGCATTTAATGATGCTTGTACTGCTCCTGATTCACTTCCTCCGGCCCCTGCTAAGCCCGACAGGTACTACAGGGTTCCAGACACACATTATCATTTGTATAAGGCTCCTTTTGCAGATCCTGAAACTATTTCACAGGGACCCAAGGCTGTAGCAGCTACCTCTGCCAAGAACCCCCTCCCCTCTGAAAGGGAATCTAGGGCCTTAGAGAGATGGGGTAAAAAAGTTTATACTTCTGCTACTCTTTCGGCTAGGGCCTTAAACTGTCAATTCCACATGATTCAGTATCAGGAATTTATGTTAGATCAGTTAACTAAAAAACTATCCTCGCCTGAACCATTAGAGAAAACGTCTCTTCAGGAAATGGTACATAACATTCAGCAGGTCAGTAATCATTCCTTAAAATGCGGCTATGATGCACTGGAGGCCTCCTTTAGATCAGCTATGACTGGTACAGTGATCAGAAGGCATGCATGGTTAAAAGAGCAGTCCTTGCCAGTCCATGTAAAATCAAAGCTCCTAGATGCTCCCATGGATAAGCACAATTTGTTTGGCTCCCCTGCACAGCAGGTGCTGAAGAAGGTGGAAGAGAAAGCAAAATCTGTCCAGACAGTCAAGGATTTCTTACAGGTCCAGCCTCCAAGGTTTAGTAGGAACTGGCCTTCCAAGAATTGGTCCTTTCCAGACACCACCAGAGCACAGAGAGGCAGGAATAGGCGCCCAAGAGGCAGGGGTCAATCCAGAGGTGCCTACAGGGGATGTCAGTGGCAGCCCAACAACCAGCGAAGTACTGCCACAGATCCAGCCACTACCACTTCCACAGGACAATCACAGTGACTTGGCTCTGAGACCGCCTACCAGAGAACAACTGGAAGCACCCTTAGGCGGAAAGCTAGCCTTATTTTCAGTAAACTGGCATTACATCACAGGAGACAAATGGATTTTACAGACAATAGACGAAGGTTACAGGTTTCACTTCCATACTCTACCAAGGAAGAGAGGAATGCCAAACCTACCTCCAAATCAGAAGACAAAAGCTCTAGAACAAATAAACCACTTACTAAGGATGAGAGCTATAGAAAGGGTACCGTCTATGGAACAAGGGCAAGGATTTTACTCCAGACTTTTCCTGGTGCCAAGAAAAGAAAACCAATGGAGACCTATTCTCGACCTGTCCGCTCTGAACACATATCTCATTGTTCCAAAATTCAAGATGCTGACCCTACAGCAGCTTCTTCCCATGCTGGGCAAGGAGTCTTGGCTGGTAACTCTAGATCTCAAGGAGGCATACCTGCACGTCCCCATACGACCAAATTGCAGAAGATACTTCAGATTTCTTGCAGGATCAGAGCATTATCAATTCTCAGCATTGCCCTTTGGCTTATCTACTGCGCCCAGAGTATTCACGAAATGCCTGGCATCAGTAATTGCTCATTGCAGGCTCCAGGGAATTCAAATTTACCCTTACCTGGACGACTGCCTGTTACAAGCGGACAACAAAAACAAATTAACAAAAGATTTGAAAAAGGTCATTCATCTACTGCAAGCCCTGGGATACACAGTCAATATAAAAAAGTCAAGGCTGATACCATCCCAAAGGATAACCTTCTTGGATGCAGAACTGGACACATCAAATCAAATGGCATGCCTCACAGTAGAAAAACAGAAGCACCTTCCTCTCTATTTCATGGCATTATCAACGCAGAACCAGCTAACAGCAAGGAAAGTCCTGCAAGCCCTGGGTTACATGGCATCCTGCATAATATTGGTTCCACATGCCAGACTACATATGAGGAAGTTACAGTGGTACCTAAGGAATTTATGGTCTCAGCACAAGCACAGCCTAGAAACCCAAATTCCAATAATTCCATGCCTGAAGCAAGAATTCCAATGGTGGGCTCAGGCTTGTCAATTGAACAAAGGACTCCCCTTCCACAGCCCTCAACCAAGTCAGACTATCACCACGGACGCCTCAGACCTCGGTTGGGGGGCACACATGCTGGACAAGTGCATACAAGGCTTATGGACTCAAGACCAGCTGAACCTACACATAAATCAAAAGGAGATGCTGGCAGTAAAACTGGCAATTCAGACATTCAGACCGTTTCTCCAACAGGGTCAATTGCTGATAAGGACGGACAACACCACAGTTATGTGGTACATCAACAAACAGGGAGGCACACATTCATACCCTCTATGCCGGATGGCAATGGACCTCTGGAATGTGGCCCTGAGTTTCAACATTCATCTCCAGGCAAAAGTTGTACCAGGAAAAGAAAATATACTAGCAGACATCCTAAGCAGAACTACCACGGATGCCCACGAATGGATGCTGCATCCAGACATCTTCAAATCCATTACAAGGAAATGGGGACTACCAGAAATAGACTTATTCGCATCCCCACACAACCACCAATTGAAAAAATTCTGCACAAGGACATACCACCCACTTGCTTGGAAGGTGGACTCCCTATCTTTCAGTTGGGAAAACCTGACAGCATATGCATTCCCACCTCTTCCTTTGATGCACAAGGTGCTATTGAAAATCA
This sequence comes from Protopterus annectens, assembly GCF_019279795.1. Taxonomy (NCBI): domain Eukaryota; kingdom Metazoa; phylum Chordata; order Ceratodontiformes; family Protopteridae; genus Protopterus; species Protopterus annectens. The sequence goes on from NC_056751.1 coordinate 772,899,222, forward strand.
AAGAGGACCGCCCAAGGATCATCCTGATAGCTCCAGACTGGCCGAGGCAGCATTGGTACCCATTACTGAGGAGTATGTCTCGGGAACAAATATGGCCTCTGCCCCTAGTTCCCCTTACTGCTAACACAGAACAACTTCAAAACCCTGCATCCAAACTTGAAAACACTGCAGCTAGCTGCCTGGAACATTGCATAAGACAAAATAACCCAGATTTATCTCAAAGGGTTAAAGACATTATCTTGGAGGCTCGCAGACCCTCAACAAGGAAAACTTATTCAGCAAAATGGAAAAGATATCTCATTTGGAGTGCAGCGAAAGGAGAAAATGTGTCACTGGTAAACATAGCTAACATCCTGGAATACTTGGCAGAGCTTTTCCACAATGGCCTGCCCTACTCTTCCATTAAGATTCATGCATCAGCTATTTCAGCAGAATACAACATGGACCCTCCAGTCTTCTCTCACCCTCTACTCAGGCAGTTTCTGAGAGGAATCAAAAATGTAAAGCCACCAAGGAAGCCACCATTGCCCGCATGGGACTTGAACTTTGTGCTGGAAAAGTTGACACTCCCTCCTTTCGAGCCAGCAGCAACAGCAGAATTACAGTACTTATCATGGAAAACTGCTTTCCTACTAGCAATCACTTCAGCAAGAAGGGTTTCTGAATTACAGGCATTAATGGCAGTACAGCCCTTCCTTATCTTCCATCAAGATAGAGTGTCCATGAGAACTAATCCTACTTTTATGCCAAAGGTGGTCTCCAGGGTATCTTTAAACCAAGCTATCCACCTACCTACATTCTTCCCCAACCCACAGAACAGGGGAGAAAGATTATTACATACCTTGGATGTACATAGGCAATTGCGCTACTACCTGGACAGAACCAAGAGCAATAGAAAAACTGACCAGCTACTGGTAGCATATGCAACAGGAATGGAAGGAAAAGCAATTTCAAAACAGACAATCTCAAAGTGGATAGGAAATTGCATTAGATTTTGTTACTCTTACCATGGGAAGACAACTCCAGAAAACATCAGACCTCACTCCACAAGGGCTACAGCCACTACTACAGCTTTTTTTACGAGGAGTGGCTACCAAAGACATTTTAGAGGCTGCTACTTGGAGCTCCGTGCATACATTTGCCAAGCATTATAATCTACCCTTATACTCCAGATCCTGAGCAGGTTTTGCCACTGCTGTTTTGCAAGGGATCTTAACTACACCATAATCTTATTAGTACCTCCTCCCCCAGTTTGGCTATGGTATTCTACCCATTTGTTAGGACTGCAGATGCATCCTTGAAGGACATAGTACAGTTTTGTACCTACCATAAATGTAGATGTCCGAGAGGTATGCATCTGCAGTCAGGATTACCCTCCCTCCTTCCCCTCTGTGGTACTCCTAGGGTATTTTCCCATCTTGTAGCTAGCTGGGGGAATCTGTTATGGTGTATTTGTTTGTATATATGTATATACATGTTTATTTTTATTTGCTCTCTGTTATTTGGAAACTTTTACATTTATCCAAATTTAGCCTCCCTAGAGGGCACCTGGCATCTGGGGCAAGAAACACTGAGGAAAATGGCGTCGGCTGATGCCTTTGTACCCGCAGAACTGCAGCTATGATGTCGAGTGAAGTGCGACATCAGCCGAGGCCAGACCCAGACTTTGGAATCCGGCCGACCTAAGGGCTGCCTGAGGCAGGACAACCCATTTGTTAGGACTGCAGATGCATACCTCTCGGACATCTACATTTATGGTAGGTACAAAACTGTACTTTCTCTATTGAACACTTACTCAGGACAGGATATTCCCCATCAGTGGACTCCTTTCATGACCAGCCTCCAAGCCCATTCTTGGAGAAATGCCATTCCCCGTTGGTCTCTTCAATCCATTGCATCAAGAGCCTCACAGGCTCTGATGTTTTGATGATAATGGACCAGCTCCTGCTGGTAAGGAGTTTAGCTACTTCATTGGCTTCTAGTCTCCCTGGCTGTGGAACCATACCCATCTTTTAAACTGTTGTTGTTCCTCCTCTGACTCCAGCTGAGCTTTTGGAGTTCCCAGTGCTGACTGTCCCACTTTCAGCTGTGTTGGTGCTGATCAGATCTGCATCTCTATCACCAGTAACTTCCCTGAGCTCTTTAGTTCTGTCACAGCTGGAGACCTCCCAGAGTTGAAACTTCATTGTCGATCCACTCTGGTGGTGATGGAGTCATACATGCTCCTCTGAGCTTCGGCACACATGAGCTCAAAAAAAAACAATTTCTCATAGAAACGATGTCCAAATAAAAAAAAGTATTGCGATCCAGACAGACTTCTCAGTGGTTTGGTACATCAACAAAGAAGAAGAAACCAGGTCTTACCCTCTCTGTCGAGAAGTACTCGGGGTATGGAAATGGCCATTTTCATACGACTGCTTTCTAATTGCAGCGCGCACATTATGGGGAGCTCCAGTGTGACTGCAGGCACATTGAGCCTCACGAGTGTCTTTCAGTCCATTGGTGATGGAAAGGATATTCCACCAATAGGGCCAGCCCTGCTGCAATCATTTTGCATCTCTCCCTGCACAACTGCAGCAGCTATTTTGCCCTATTCCCCCCACCAGGGAGTCACCAAGAGATGCTCTCCTTCACAATTGGCCCTCCTGGTATTCTGTATGCTTTTCCCCCAGTACTTGTCATTTCCCAGTTTGTAAAGAAATCCAGCAGGTCGAAGAACAAGATAATTCTCATTGCTCCATTCTGGCCTCAACAGATTTGGTTCCCTTTTATTTGGCCTTACCTCATTCTGAGACTTTGGATCCTGGATACAGCTCCAGACCTCTTGTCCCATCCAGAGGGAGTTGTTCATCCATGTCTTTAGAATCTCAAGCTCACTGTGTGGCTTCTCCAGTTCCAGTGGTTGCCAGACATACTAACCTTACTGCCCCAGTTTAACATACTATTCTAACCTTACTGCCCCCGTTTAACATACTATTCTAACCTCCTGTAAACTTTCGACTAGAGATCATACAACAGAAAGTGGCAGCAATTCTCAAAATTGTCTACAGAGAATAATAATATAAACTCACAAACTAATAAATCCAAATAAAAAGAAACTGCCAGGAAATCATGCCTGCTCAACTTGGTCATCTTCTTTGAGACAGTCACCAGAGCTGTGGATGAAGGCAAGGTGGTTCATACAGCCTGCCTTGATCTGACCAGGGCCTTTGATACCATTCCCGACTCAGGAATCATAGAAAAACTCACTAAGCAAGGCATCAACCCCTATATCACTAGGTGGGTTGCAAACTGCCTCACAGGTAGACCCCACAGTGTGAAAGTACCTGACTCAGACTGCTGACCAGTCACGAGTGGGGTCCCACAGGTTCGGTCCTGGGTCCTCTCCAGTTTGGTATCTACTTCTCTGAAGCCCAGGCCAACACGAAGGGACTCTGGCTGACAGTTTGCAGGCAATTGCAAGTTGGGAGCTATTATTAACCCCCACGTGATGTTGACATCCTACAGAAAGGTCTCATTGAGACCAACGACTGATGTCAGAACCATGGTCTTAAGCTCAGTGTCAAACAATGCGTCATCATTCCCTTTGGGAAGAACCCAGTTCCCATGAATTACCACATCGATGGTAGTTCATTGAACACAGAAGGTGTTATAAGAGATCTGGGAACACAGGTTGACAGTGACCTCTCTTTTGACCAACATATTGCCACTGTGGTCAGAAAGTCCTTCTATGTGGCACATCTCATTACTAAGGGTTTTGCATCCAGGAAGAAAGAGGTCATTGTCTCCCTCTACTCTTCCCTAATTAGGCCAGTCATTGAGTGCAATGCCCAGTTTGGCATGTACCTCACTAAACACCTGAAACAACTGGCGAGGCTGCAAAAGTACCTCACAGAGAGGATCCTAGGCCTTAAACATTTGTCCTGTAGACTCAAGAAAACTCCAACTATTCTCTGTGTCATATCGCCTACTTAGAGGCGATCTGTGCTTGACTTACAAAGCCATTTCTGACCCAGCTTTGTTAGAAATGCTACAGCTAAAGAAATCCCAATCCCTCTGCACCACACACTCCAGAGGCATCAATCTCATTACCACAATCAACAGAACATGCTGGAGGGACAGGTTCATAACCCAGAGACTGCCCATGCTATGGAATAGACTTCCTATACACGTCAAGCAGAGCACCTCACTGCCCCTCTTCAAGAGAAATCTTAATGAGTGGATGGGAAATAGAAAATTCACCCCAGGGATCACTACAGTGGCTTTGCTCAACAGAGGCACTGGGAACTAAGGTCGGGTGCACAATGCCAGGGTACTGTTTAGTGTTAGCGCTTTCGTCCAAATAAATCTATCAAACTTCTTCAGACATAAAATTAACCAGTACATTCTAATTTTTTTTAAGTAATCCTAGCTGCTAGTAGCCACTTCGTCCCAATCAATTGTGCACACCATCTCCCCTTTGCTGTACGAGACTGCTTTGTGTCTCCTGATCCTGAGACCTTGGACAGTCACACCTACGTGCAAATAATTCCTGTAATGGCAATATACTACCTGCAGTTGCCTTAAACAGTGCAGCCTCCCCTTTGCTCTGCCAGAAGAACCCTTTGTGTCTCCTGATCCTGAGACCCTGGGCAATCACACCTACGTGCAAGTAACTCCTGTAATGGCAATATATTACCCGCAATTGCCTTAAATGAGTGCAATGCAATCACACCTACGTGCAAGTAACTCCTGTAATGGCAATATATTACCCGCAATTGCCTTAAATGAGTGCAATGTACATCCGCAGGGCAATCACACCTACGTGCAAGTAACTCCTGTAATGGCAATATATTACCCGCAATTGCCTTAAATGAGTGCAATGTACATCCGCAGGGCAATCACACCTACGTGCAAGTAACTCCTGTAATGGCAATATACTACCCGCAATTGCCTTAAATGAGTGCAATGTACATCTGCAGGGCAATCACACCTACGTGCAAGTAACTCCTGTAATGGCAATATACTACCCGCAATTGCCTTAAATGAGTGCAATGTACATCCGCATGTTTTTGATGTTGTTTGCTCTTCCCTGAACATTTTTTTTGTCAGTGGCGTGCACACTTGTCAGATCTAACGAAGCACGTCTCTCCCCCCAGTATTGTGCTACTGCTTTTCTTGAACTACTTTTTTCTCAAGAGCTGCCACTGGTTCGAGGCTAGTCCCTATCCCAACATGCCTAGCGAGAGTTACCTAGATATCGTTTGCCGCTTGAAACATCACGATTGTCTGCAGCTGGCTCAGGCTAAGTTGTATTTTTCCTTATTATTTTTCAAGAATCTTGATATTTTCTTCATTGTAGTTCGGGATTGCTAACTGCTCAGGTACTTCCTGTCTACCATTTTTTTTTTGGTGTTGTTTGTTGAGGTCGTCGTTTCCTTCTCTCAGGTGTACTAATCCCCCACGAATCCATTTCAGTTAGAGGATTCATTTTCTCCTCTTGTTTTCAGCCCATTTTATAGGTTTTCATAGGTTAGTACTAGGCTAACTTCCTCATGGGCCATTTTAAGCCTAAGCAATTACCTTATGTGAGAATCAAACCCTGCACCTTGCGTCTGCAAGGTAAACAACTTAACCATTATGCCAACCTCCCGCCATTTTAGTTAGAAGGAGAGCTCGCCATTTAAGTTAGAGGCATCTCCCCGGTTGGACGAGTTGTCATTTAACTTAGCGACTCTCCTCCTTACGTCCCTTGCGTTCCCATCTTTCAAAAAAAAATTGTCTTCCCGGTCTTTTTGGCTGTTTTTTCTTCTGCTACTGTTATTAATAATTGTTGTGTTAGTTACTCTGTTGTATATCACACGTGTCCAAGGAGTCATCAAAAGAATCCAAGCCTTCAGGATTAAAAAAAAATGTAATTCCTGTACACAGAAGATGTCATTGACCGATGGCCATACTAGTTGCTTGTACTGCCTGGGAGCTGTTCACCTGCAGGACTCTTGTTCCATTTGTCATGGTTTTAGCTCGAGGGTCCTGCAGGAGCAGAAAAATAAGTCGATTCTGAGAGGGTTACTGAAAGTGCCCTTTGAGGCATCTGTGGAAGGGGATCAGACAGGCAAATCAGATAGGCCCTCCAAGAAAGCCTCTTCGTTGGTTCCGAGCTCAGAACCATCAAAGGCTCATGACAAACAAGTTAGTCGAATCCGAAGTCAGTCGGGTCCGACAAGACACAATCTCCTTTGGTTCCTCCAATGTCCTCAGAACTGACCAGGAGCCATAAAACAAACCAGTCTCCATCCTTGGAGTTGGTGCATTCTATACCACAGTCTCCTCTGCTCCAGTCTGTGACAGGAATTCACCGCTCGTCCACCCATTCCGCTCGATCATCCAGGAGCTTTTCGACTCTGGCCTTGACAAATTATTTTATTGAGCCCAGGCCATATGGATGTGGAGCCGACTGTCCATCCCACATTTGTCGTCGATTCTTCATTTGACTCATTCGAGTTTGGAGCCGGAGTGCATGGAAGTCATTGTGGTGGAACAGTTGGACCCAAAAAATACTGGTCTCTTGGGTCCGACTTCTGCTCCGATCTCTTTGATACCTCCTTCTGTTGAGGGATCTGGGGGCTGAGACTCCCTCGTTGGCTCTGGGGGGGGGTGGGATCTGACCCTTGTTGGTTCCTGCTCGCCACTTGGGGCTTTGGTGCAGGTGATCAGCCTTGGAGCAATCGCCCTTGGTGCGGGGAACATCTCCAGGTTCTTCAGAGCTGCGGGAACATCTCGAGGCTCTTCAGAGCCAGAGACTCTCTCAGGTCAGGATCGTGGTGCCTTGAGGTGGTGTGGAGTGTGATGTCCTCCCAGATAACTCCACCATTTGCTTCAGCTGCTCCGTCCTCTTCGGGGCCGGTGTCTACCACCACAACACCCCTTCATCCAAAGCATGGGGAACCAATGCCCCAGGATGCCTTTTCAGGTGACACCCCCTTCCAAAACCTTTTCAGAGTACCCCTCTGAGGAGGTCCCTCGTAAGAGGACTTGTAAGAGAAAGCATATAGACTCCCCCGAGTCTCTCACTTCAGACACGGATTTGGAGGACTCAGAAGGGTCCCCCTTGGAGGCTGTCTCATTTTCAGACATCCTGGAAATCCTCAGGCAGAGGGGTGGCTAGAAATCTGCTTCCACTTCTGAAGATAAGTCAGTGTACCTGGAGGCTTTTGGCTCCTGATCCTCGACCTCTTGGGTGTCTTCTCCTTTTATCCAGCTACTGGGGGTGGTCAGTCGAAAGGAGTGGAGCTCTCCAGACTCTATGGAGCTGTTTCCAAGGAGGCCCAATACATTTATCACAGTTCCAGAGGACAAGCTTTTCCTGTCTAAGGGTGTTCCAGTTGATGCTATGGTGGTTGCGGCAGCCACAAAGAAGGAATTAGCAGAAACTTCTCTTGTCCATCCGCCGAACAATGAGTCCCGTACGATGGACAGATACGGAAAGTGTGTGTTTTCATCAGCGGCTTTTACCCTTAGGTCACTGAATTATTTTTCCCATTTCACTCGTCTCCAGAGGGATCTCCTCAAAGAGCTGGGAGATGCCCTTCAGGTTCCTACAGCTGCGGGAGCTTCAAATAAGACTGCTTCTCAGGTTGCGACCTTGTCTTCTATAGTCAGCTTCTCCATGCAACTCATCTCTTATGCAGCCGATCAAGTGAGCAGGCAACAGGCACAGGAATTGCCTTACGAAGACATTCCTGGATGCGCCTTTGCGAATTCGCGGAGCCCTTCAAGTCCTCCTTTACCAACGCCCCATTTGATGGCTCATCATTGTTTGGGCCCAAGGTAAAAGAGACTCTTACCAGATGGATGCAAGATGGCAAAACTGTCTCTGCTGTGGGAGTACATTTCTCCATGCCTTCTAGACCTTATCCTAAAGGCCAAAAAGGTTGGAAAATTTGGTTCCAGAAATCCCATGGAGCTTTGCCTGATGCATGTGGTGATTTTCCCCCAGAGGCAGAGGGGGAAATAATAATGGGAGACACTGCCATCACGGCAGAGGGGGCCACAGAATCTGGGTGACAGAGATACATTCTCTTGTAGGCCCATCCAGCGCTCCTGAAAGGAGGCCCACCTGTCCACCTCTGGAGGCAGTCTGGGCAGATTGTCACTGTACCCAGAAGCCAGGCAAAGTATCACAAAATACACATCGGTACAGTTGGTAATATCCAGGAGATACAGTATTCCTTTCTCCATGCCACATCTTCCCAGACAACAAAAATCAATCCCAGATGTGCCACCCAATCTCTGCGATCAAGCAAACCTAGAAGTTCAAAGGTTGCTAGAAAAACAAGCCAACCAAGAAGTCCCTGCAGATAAAATTGGATCCGGAACTTCCTCAAGGCTCTTTTTAGTTCCAAAGAAAACAGGGAACTGGAGACCCATTTTGGATCTCACCAGGCTGAATAAGTCTGTCAAGAAAACAATGTTCCAGATGGTGACACTGCAGTCCATTCTTCCCTTTCTGGGAAAGGACAATTGGATGTGCTCCATCGATCTCCAGGATGTGTACTACCACATCAAGATGGACAGGTGATCCAGGAGGTATCTAGGCTTCTGGTTGGGAGACAGTCATTATCAGTTCAGAGCTCTGCCCTTTGGTTTCACAACAGCCCCCAGAGTGTTCACCAAATGCATGGCAGTAGTTACGGCTCACCTGAGGCCTTTAGGATTCCTGGTGTTTACATATCTAGATGACTGGCTCCTTATCTCCACCGCCGAGCATCAACTAATATTAGCAAGGGACACCACAGTTCATCTCTGGTCAGAGTTAGTCATCACTATCAACTATGAAAAATCTGCCTTGTTGCCCTGTCAGCATATTACATTTATAGGGGCAGATCTAAATACAAAAGACATGATCGCAAAATTGCCTCAGGAGAGTGTGCCAACCATATCACATCAGGTGTCAATCTTGATCAGGAGAAAGAAGATTCAAGAAAGATTTGTTCTCAAAGAGCTAGGCTGAATGGTGGCAGCAATAACACTAGTTCCCTTGGCACGCTTCCATATGAGGATATTGCAGTGACTTCTTTTTGCTCAGTGGTCCATGCAGAATCTACCCATGTCACACGAGATCCACATTACGGAGACATGCAAAAGGGATCTACAATGATGGCTTCAATCTACGCACGCAACAATAGGCTGTTCATCCTTCTCCAACTGGTAGCCACAGTTATCACAAATGCTTCCCATTTGGGGGGGCATTATCTGCGACAGACTGTTCAAGGAACTTGGGAGCCACATGAATACCACTTGCACATCAATGTCCTAGAGATGAGAGCGGTATTTCTGGCGTTGCAAGCACTTCAGGGCTCTCTGCCGATGGGGACGATTGAATTTCAAACAGACATATCCGTAGTGTGGTACATCAGCAAGCAAGGCAGAACCAGAGCTTACCCCTCATGTTGAGAGGATCTAAGATTATGGCAGTGGGCGGTGTCCTCTCAGCGTTTTCTGATTGCAATGCACATCCTGGGAAAATCCAACGTGATAGTGGAAAAGCTAAGCAGGGCAATTCTGATGCCACACGAGTGGTCCCTGAAGCAGGAAATTGCGAATCAAATTTTTCGCAAGTGGGGCCAGCCTTGCTGCAACCTTTTTGCCATGTCCATAAACACCAAATGCAGCAGCTGTTTTGCCCTGATCACCCAACTGGGACAGTTACTCGGGGATGCACTTGTTCATGATTGGCCCCTTGGACTTCTTTATGCTTTTCCCCGTTTCCTCTAATACCCAAAGTTCTTCAGAAAGCAAAATCACTGGGTTGCAAGCTAATCCTTATTGCCTCTTACTGGCCTTGTCAGATTTGGTTCCCCTTCCTTTGGCCCCATCTTTAGGAGGAGCCTTTAATCCTGGACCCAGTTCCAGATCTTCTGATGCATCAGTCAGGAACGCTCCATCCTTCTATTCAGACCCTCAAGCTGACAGCTTGGTTTCTCCAATTCCCGGCTTAGCCAGGCTTCCTGACATTTCCGCAGAGTACAACACATTTTGATCTCTTCTCACACATTTACAACTAGAAAGATTTATGCAAATGGAAGAGGTTCTCTTGTTGGGCAGCCAAAAATCATATTGATCCTTTTACTGCACCATTTTGAAAATCCTGGAATTCCTGACTGAGACTTTTAACAAGGGGTAACTGCAGCTACAGTTAGAGTTCAGCTAGCTGCTATTTCCAGTTATCGTGTTGGAGAAATGGGTTCAAATGTTGTGTCCCACTGATTATGCAAAGCTTTCCTGAAAGGTACTATCCTCTTGAGATCCCCAATAAGAGAACCACCTCCTCTTTGGGATCTAAACTTAGTCTTGGCTTCATTGATTCTCCCTCCATTCGAAATGGCTGCTACCTGTTCTCTGACATTCTTGACATGGAAAACAGTCTTCTTGACTGCCATTACCTCAGCTTGGCGGGTATCAGAGTTACAAGCTCTCTACATTCATCCTCCTTATTTAATTTTTCACAAAGACAGAGTTACTCTCAAAACGAATCCATTCTTCCTACCAAAAGTTTGTTCTGAGTCAAATTTAAGTCAGTCAGTAGAACTCCCTGTGCTCTTCCCAAATGATAGCAACAAGGCAGAATATAGACTCCACCAATTGGATGTGCATAGGCAGTTGCATTTCTACTTGCACAGGACAAACGTCTTTAGAAAATCTGACCAATTGTTTATATAATTTTCAGAAAACAGATGGGGTACTTCAGTGTCAAAAATAACCTTATCGAAATGGCTTACAGACACCATCACCTATGTTTATAGCTCACAAGGTAAGCAACTTCCAGGAAGAATTTGTGGGCATTCCACTAGAGCATTATCTACCTCTACGGCTTTTCAGCCTAGACTGCCTCTTGGACTCAATTTGTGTGGCAGCTAATTGGGTTAATCCACATATCTTCATCATTCATTACAAGGTAGATGTGGCCTCCTGGAACAGGGCATCCTTTGGTTCCACTGTTCTGAAGAGTTTATTCCCTTGAGCCACTCGAGAAAGAAGGTGCTGGGGATGCTGTCCCACCAAGCAAGAATGAAGGCGAGATAGGGACAATATAACATAAAGAAGTTATGTACTCACCATAACGTTCCATGTATGTTGTCTATGATCTCGACTTCTTTCTTGCATCCCCCCCTTCCCCCTTCCTGGAGGATTGAGAGGAATTATTTGGTGTTTGGCTATATGTGCTATGATTCCCTTCCTGCCTCAGGAATTGGATAGGCTTAGGGTCTATCAATGTTGTTTTGCTGGTACTGATAGGTGTATGTATGTGTATGTATGTATGTATATATATATATGTATATATATATATATATATATATATATATATATATACACACACACACACCTATGTGTTTAGTCTAGTGTTATGGGTTATCACAAACGAGATCTCAGTAACTTTGCTACGCATGTTGGGATAGGTTCTAGCCTCGAGCCAGTGGCAGCTCTTGTGCTTTAGGATACAGCCAAGTCGGAGCTGAGTATCGGCTCCGAACCCACCAAGCAAGAAAGAAGGTGAGTTCATGGACAACAAACATGAAACATTATGGTAAGTACATAACCTTTTTTAAAGACAGCCTCAATTTGATAAACTCTTAGCCCACACGCATTACATTAGACCTGCCCAGGAAACTAAATGCTAGTAAAATATTTACCTTAGCTGGCTGATCGTTTTTACATCAATTCAATTAGACCGTGGTTCAACCCGCTTCTTTTGCTGTCGCTGAGCTCAGGCTCACTCTGCTCCCCTACTCTACCCCCATTCTCACTCACCCCCACATCAATTGCATTTATACTCCCTGCTTGTTCCCTCCCCTTCCCACCTTCACCCAGTCAACACCATAACAGTGATGTCACCTCCCTCCTACTCACTCCACCCTCATAAGCTTCTTCATTAACTGCTTTCTGGCCCTAACATGTTTAATACTTTAAAACCTTCTATTACCCTACTCACCCGTACCACCATGCTTGTAGCTCTAGCCAACACCACCACCCTACTTACTGTATTCCACCCCTTACCATAGCTTCTTCCAAATTACCCATAATTCACAATACAAAAACCAATAATTTTTCCAACACCTCTCCTTCTTCCTTCTTTCAAACATTAAATTCTATATTGTCAGAACTAAACCAAAATGATTTCAATTCCCTTTTTTAAAACAAAAACTTCTATACATTTTAAATTTCAAAACTTTAAACTTATAGGTGTTAATATTTGGAAAGCTACTCATGAGAGTTTTGTAGTTCCATGCTAACAATCATTTAAATGTTAGCACTATGAGTTAAATTTAAATTTAAATTTAAATGTTTAAGGCTCAGCCTTTGGATGTAGTTGCAATTATTACGTAATTTATAATTTACGTATTTGTGTATACACTTTTTACACAACATAAGAACAATGTATATTACGTATAAGAGCACTGATAGATATTATATCCCTTTATGATAGAAAAGGCTGGAATATTACAGCGCATGGACTTTTGTTGCCTTCTTTGGAACAGTTTTACCGGACTGTGGATTTTACTTTATCATCTGTTTTCCTTACGCTTAGCAGCTTGTTCCCTCGAATTTTTGTTCTTTCGTAGTCTGTTTGGTTTTTGGAATCGTAGATATACTATCCTGGACAACCCTCACTATATCTATTGAAACTATCATTCTCGGTGACACAAACATAAACTGGCAAACTATCACCTCCATTTCTCCGGTAAATAGTATAAACCTATACAGATTTATACAACTTATTACTGACCCAACTTGTAGGGTGAAAAAAACAATCTGAGTCAACCCTAGACTGGATACTTGTCTCACCCTCAAAAATTCACTAAGGCAGGAACCCTTCCCAATACCTTTAATGACCATCTTCCTGCATGTACCCATAGAATCCAACCTCAAATAAACAAATCACCTTCCCTAAAAACATCAAGAAACCTCAACCAGTTTAAAAATCAACTGTTTTTAGAGACCCTAAGGTCCCATAACTGGTCCCGTACCAAATATCTCCCTCTATATGAAACAGTTAACTATTTCAACAAAGTCTTTCTGGATGCCCTGAATAATCTTGCACTCATACGTACCAAAATAATAAAGCCCAGCCATCCACCATGGCTATCTAAACAAACTAAACAGCTGCTAACTTCTAGGGATAAAGCCTGGAAGGAATGGCATAGAAATAGAACCCCACAAAACGAGCTTAAATATAAACAACTCTGCAATAATACCAAAAAACAGGTCATCAAAGATAAAAAAAAAAAAAGTTATTTTGCCACTAAACTGTCTACCTAATATAATAACCCCAAAAAGCTCTGGAACTCTGTTTCCTTTCTGCAAAATCCCGACACTCAGCCAGCCCTACCCCCTCACCTGACAAAGACCCTCAAGAAATCACTCAAGCTTTCAACTCTCACTTTATTGATACTATTCAAAAACGTATTGACTTCTCTCTACAAATTACTAATGGGTCAAATGCCAACAAAAAATGTATTCTCCCTCTAACCGTCAGTCTCATCTCAACTCCCCCGACAACGATTCTAACTCAAAAAATATCCCAACTGTGCCTCTATTTACTATATAACTGGTCCCCACCTCACTAGTGTGCAAAATGCTCTCTAAACTAAAGCCATGCTCCCCTTTTTCTGACAGCCTACCACCTGAATACCTAAAACTAGCAGCAGACTCTATAGCTTTTCCTGTGAGCATTCTTATCAACTGATCTGTCACAGAATCCTATGTCCCACAGTTCTAGAAAAACTCTGTTACTACCCCCCTCCATAAAGGTGGTAACACCAGTGATCTCACAAACTATCAGCCCGTTTCTATACTTTCCCCATATCAAAAATCCTGGAAAAATGTATTCATTCCCAACTACTAAAACATCTCATAGAAAATAACTTGCCCAACCCAACATGGTTTTCAGCCATCTCACAAGAGTACAAAATAAATAAAAAGCACTATAAAAATAAATACATTAGCCTTACTGTCATTTACCAACACTGTATACAAAGCTGTTGATGATGGTCTACATACATCAGTCATCCTGCTAGACCTATCAAGAGCATTTGACACAGTGTCCCACTCTAAATTACTTCTTCAACTTGAAACCTTAAACTGCTCCACACACACACACACACACACACACACACACACACACGCTGTCAACTGGTTCCATAATTACCTACTAAACAGAAAATCCATTAGATGGCAAAACAGGCAATCCGAATACCTAATCAGCAAAACAGGCGTCCTTGAGGATCTATCCCTGGGCCTTTGCTTTTTAATATATTTATTAATCATCTCCATAAAGCATCCATCCAAAGTACCCTCATTCAGTACGCTCACAATTTGACAATTATCACTTCCTCTAAAAACATTTCCGAGCTCCTAAAATTAACACAAGAAGCTTTTACTTCCATTGAATCTTGGCTTACAGAGGCACAACTCATACCTAATCCCAAAAAAATCTAAACGTTTACCGTTCTCATCCAAACCTGTAACTGTAGACTTTAAAATATTCTCTCAGAACAATACAATAATTGAAATTTCCCTATTGGGCATCAATATCGATGATTAACTTTTGAAAATCATATTTTCGTCATAATCAAAAAGACCCATTTTAAACTCTAAGCTCTATATCTGGACAAGTCCACCAAATTAAAACTAGCAAATGCTCTTCTTCTTCCCCCCGTCCACTATGGTAGCCCCGTTTTCACTAACCTCCACTCATCTTTCCTAAAGAAACTGCAGTCGTGTTGCTATAAAATAGCCAAGTTTGTCTTAAACATGCCACATTGCACACATCACACGCATCACTGCCTGGCCAGTAAAACTTTAAACTAGTTTGAATTCCCTCATTACTTACATTTTTCTTAACTTACTCTCATCCACAAACTGCTCAGTAATCAAAACTACTTCCCATCCCTTCAAATTCTAATACAAACTCACACCCCAAAGTGAAACATGAGGTCCACTAACAAACAACCACTTACTGTAACTAAACCCAACAAAAAAGCTGGACAATGTTTGTATTCCTATGCCAGTGCCAAACTTTGGAATGCGCTCCCTCCCTGTATTATCCAACTCAAATCTATTAAAACATTTAAATCTGCACTGAAAGAACACTTTCTCAACACCACCACCTGCTCCCGTAACCACATGATCAAACCTCCTTAAATATTCCTATTTCTGGCCTCAGTACCCAGACATACTTTACTCTTCTTTAATCTAATCTTCTTTTACTATTGTGACGTGGAAAATGGAATTTACTTTGACATTTTTAATTCTTGGAATATACTTAATTTCTCTTCTTTTTAAGTGTAACTGATTACCATATCTCTTTCATTTGTAATATGTATAACATTAATGTGACTACTTCATACAAACTGATGTCTTAGACATATTTTTGTAACTGTTTTGGAGCTTTTCTCCCCAGCCCTCCACTGAAAATGGGTCCTTTGTGGCCCAGCGGACTTTCCTAATCAACAAATGTCAGTCAATAAATAAATAGCCTTCCTAATGGTACATGTGACCAAACCATGAAATTGCATCATCAAATTTTAAAACAACTTCTCAAAATTCAGAAACTGTAAAAAGGACATATACACTTCCATTAGTCCTATCTTTGCAAAGCTTTCAATTTTAACAAACACTGTATTGAACATGTTATTTAATCCAGGAACACTATAGGCGTTTAACCTTACTTGCTACCTTAAAGGGGCACTGGCTCGTTTCTAAACAGAGTGCTTTGCCTCCGACCGAATCACAAACATTGCCACCCCTTTACTTAACTACCTCCCAGTTTGTGACATCACTGGCTGTTCAACTCAAATATCAGTTTACTTTGCCTATTCAGTCCCATTCACTCTTTGGTTCCCCTCTACAAACTGAAATGTTGTAGTTTTAGTTCCTAGATGTTGCTGAAGTACACTTTTCTGATTCAATAGTTTGCTGCATTTGTCAGCGTTAACTTGTTTAAAAAAATAGTA
This sequence comes from Protopterus annectens, assembly GCF_019279795.1. NCBI lineage: Eukaryota > Metazoa > Chordata > Ceratodontiformes > Protopteridae > Protopterus > Protopterus annectens. The sequence goes on from NC_056751.1 coordinate 772,915,217, forward strand.
ACGATCGCTAATCCAGCATTCTCTGCCTTTATAGTTTGTGAATATCATTTCAGCTATTCTATTCTAATTTTATTTATTTAATTAGTTTTAGGTGTGCGTGTTTCTTTGAGAGATCATAATGTACAGTAGATAATACTTTACCAAACACGTATAGTAGATGCACCCAAGAGAGCCAGCCACTGACTGGTGAAGTTGAACGCAGGAGCATTGTCAGATTCCTGCTTCTAAGGTAAAAAAATAATTTAAAAAAATCATAAGGCAAACAGGCAATGAATGTAAGGCAGGATAGGTTTTACAAAACATTAAAATTCTAAGACGCCTGCTGCTTGAGATAATGCTACGGTTGCAGCTCCGTGTATAGTGCCGTAATTGCGCTAAATTTATTTACTTTATTTCATGGTTCCGTCGTATTTATTTTGTTACTGCGGATTGCTTTGGTTATTACATTTACATTTGTGAGTCATTGCACTAGCTTTTAAAAAACATAGCAGTGGCTCTGAAAGAGGAGTATGCTCATCTTTTTCAAAATAGAACGTCTTCATATAATAGTTTGTCTATGGTTGGTAATAATAAAATCTGATATTGGTGTAGTTATTTAACAATGAGTGCTGCTTTAAACACATTCAGGAATGTCAAGGAAAAACTGCAAGGATACACCACGAGAATGATTCCATAAAATCTTCTTTTTATTCCAATAAAACCAGATATAAGGATAAGCGCTTTCGCGTGCGCTGTGCACGCTTCATCAGATCAATTATACTAAATGTGGGTACTTCTTATATATAGAGAACCATCCAATAAAATTAGTCAATAAAACTATTAGCTCAAAAAAGCTAATTGCTTAATTAAAACAAAATGTTTTCAGCTGATATCAGCCAAGCAAATCCCAAGCAGCCTCTTGCGCTGTCCAAGTCAAGCATACAATGCACTAGTATGAATCAACCATTGTTATATGACTTTTCTCTTATCATGGTTATCTGGTTTGCCACATAAAATATTTTTAGTCTAGAATTCAATAAATGACCGTAGTCTTACTTTCTATTTTCTTACATATCATGTATATTATAGCTTCGTTATAATAATTATGCATTCAAAACCACAATAGTTTTAAATTTCTTTGAAGGATCGACTTTCACTGCATAACAAGCAGTTGACCTAAAACTCTCCATTATATAAAAATGCATTCTGCAAAATGTCATTTGACAAGAATTCAGGAATGTCTAATTTCATAATGAAAATAAAAAACATCTAGGTGGAACAATAGAAAATTTTAACTCGAGGATTATAGGGCTTTCTCTGTGTCATAACAGTTGAGCGTTGCGACCAAGACAGTTAAGACTGAGCAGCTGATGGTTACTTTTCTGTTTTATGGAGGGTGCTCGGTCATCCACTGTATGGCTATCATTTTATGGGCATCAAATGCTAGCCCAGACTTCACAATTATCATCTGAGTTAGTATGACTAAAAGAAGTGATTGTGAACTTTGCATGCTTGACTTCTAACAACTGTGTGGGAATAAACTAGCAACATAAATGAAGAAGTTTGTACTAAACCCATATGGAAAATGATGTGCTGTGCTGAGATGCCCAGGGTTTAAAAGAACATCAGGATGGCTTTTTGGTCACAGCTGGCAAGGCAGCCAAAAACACCAAGTAGCATATTATTTGATAACATCATCCACTAGTTTGAAATGCAAACATCATAGGAAGCGCATTGGATGGTTGAAACATGTCTCTTAGCTGGCACATTAATTGTATGATCTCCCTCTTTGTTTTTTATTCTTTACTGCATTGTACATTTAGCAAGCCTGGAACAATTCTGATTTAATACATTGTTTAATATTGCATCCTTTCATCAAAATTAACTTCTATACCATTATTAGACACATGAAGGCCTTACCATGTTTAGGCAATTCCGATTCTATATATGAATTTAAATTTGCCTATGTCACAAGTGATAATTCAATAAAGGTGTTTGAAAAAAAAATAACTTCTGTACAACAAGGAGTGTAACAGCGTCTTTGAGTGCATTTTGGACACAGTTTTATACTCAATGCCTTGGATTTTAATTAAGGCTGCATCTATTGTATTGGTGTGTTTTGGAAAACATGCATTTTGTAAGCTGTTGCAAAAATTGGCAAAATTATGAAATGAACTGCAAAGTGTGCACTCATTTATTTTTCAAATCTGCCTGACAGTTCTTACCTTACTTAATGGCATTGCACAGATGAAGTTCCCTGTTTATTATAAGAATGATGCACAGACATTACTGAAAAATGTATTACCATGCATCAGCAGATCATTTATCAAACCACTGCCATCTCTTAACCTGCATAGCTTTATCTAACATATCATATGGCACATGATTGGCTTCTCAGTTTTCTAAGTCATCTCCTGTATTCTTTCCCTTCCAATACCCAGTTACTTCCACTAGAAGGTCAACATACTCTGACATTTTTTTCTCGAGTACTTTGGCTTCCATTTTGTAGTCCAGTTTGCTAATAGTATCCAAATGTACTGTAAATATTCTAAATTTTTGAGACTGTATTTGACTAGCAAAACTGTTACTTTTCTATTACTATAGTTGGCTTGAATATGCTGTTGCTTGTACTTGCATATATTGAATATATTTCTACTTATTTTATGCCAGCATGTCATGGAATTGTAACATTTAGTGCTTGAGATTTCTTAGTTTTTTCCTTTAAGTTTGCATGGTTTGAATAGTCTGAAATGATCTACCACAAGTGATTGCATGGAAGTAGCTCTCTATGCACTTGTTCACGACTACTCACTCTGAATGGCAGGGCACATTTAAGCACATTAAGAAGAATATGTTGCTGTGTACAGATTGAAAACGATTCTGTTACGCCAGCTAAGGATACGTGAGAAGCAGCTAAACAAACGATAATACAAAAACTGACAAAATGGAAGCTCCTGATCATTTATATAGATAGTAAGACACGAGCACTGAACATGTTTTAGTCTCTTTTGTTTTATGTACAGATCAGGTATATTTTTATTAATCAGAGACATTGTGGGTGATAATTTATATAGAGCTGAAGGGATATATTTGGAGGGGAAAAGGGAAAGATTTAAATGAGATAAACCGATCCTTCCCAAAGAACAAGATGATTTAGGACTACCTGATTTGAAGGGACACTTTAGAACTATACTGTTAAGGCTCATATGCATAACAAAAGTGGATGTGTATAAATCAAAGTGCCAAGGGATGATGATGATGAAACAGAGAAGAAGAAGTTCAAGAAATAAGGAGAAAGAATGATTTTGAATGCAGGTCCTTAAGGAGAATAACAACATCCATACAGAATGTTATATTCATACAGTAGCAGAAAGTGTTCTAAAGAATAAACCAACGTGGACATAGAGAAAGGAGAGTTTGCCTATACGGATGACTGCAAGTAGGTAGCATAGACAATAGGCAAGAGGGTGCTGGGATTTAATAAAGAAAATTGGCAAGGGAACCACGGTATTGGGATTAAATAACTACAGAGGGAAATATAACCAAGTGAGATTAGACAAAACAAAAGTTTGGATTGCAGATAAGAAACTATTTTCTGTACTAGGAATTAACTGAGCATAGGTAAAGAGAAAGGGATATGGGAGAGCTTAGTGAAAGACCACCCGGGTGGAGTTTTTAGTTGAGTCTAGAAAAGAAGCTGGTGCAAAAAGGGCTAATTAGTAGGGCGTATAAACTATTACATGATAGCTATAAGAGTCAATCAGAGAAGATTAGAAAATATTGGGAAGGGAGGCTGCAAAGGCAATATACAAAGAAATCTGTATGGCTCCCAGGTTTACAGCAAATTCCAGAAACTTTATGATTTTTCCTTGACACTGTTTGCATTGGTATTTTTATAACCCAAGTAGTCTTCAGCAATTTTTTTCTCCCACTAGCTAGATTTTACCTAATTAAGTAGTCCTTCCACTGCAAAGCCATACTTGTCTTTAAAGCCCTACTAGAGCTTTAACAACAACTCTAAAATTCAATCTAGGTCCCAAATGGGAAAAAAAGAAGTAACTGGGAAGTGCAACAAGTTGGCAGAATTTAAAATTTCCCTACAGAGTACTTTATTGGAAATGTAGAAGGAGCAAATTGTTGAAACTATGGAAATGATTATTTTGAGCTGGGACACAGTATCTGAATTGTCTAGAATAGTAAGACCTTACCACGTTCAATGCTATTGGCTGCCAAAAAAGCAGTTACTAGAAAATGGAAATTGAAAAGGACGTACTGACTACTGTAAAACAGATAAAATAAACTGACTTAGATCTTTAGAAAAGGCAATAAGCTAATTTTATATATATATATATATATATATATATATATATATAGAGAGAGAGAGAGAGTTTACTATCATTTGTGCGATTGGACTTTGTGTGATTCACATTAGTCCAAATCGACCCATTCGGTAGTATCGAAAGAATGAGTGATGGAATGTAGGAATGTACAATAGAAAATGCAATACAGCATTCGCTGTTGTGACCTTCTACATTTTCATGCAGATTGCATTATAGTGGGAATCGGGAAATGTACCCTTTCCCTCACTGTAGTTTTCTCTCACTAGTGCGATCTCAGAGTTTGTATATATAAGTAGCAAGGGGTGTGGGGGACACAGGCCCCCACATGGGGAGTGCAGAGGGGGCTTGCCCCCCTGCAAACACATTTACTGTGTGTCAGAGAGTGATTCTGTTTGCGGGAGTATGGTGCATGTTCGAATTGTGTCAAATTCAAATATTCACCACTTCCGTGTTTGACATTTGTGTTGTTCGCTGATTGTACTTTTCATTTCTATGGCTCGTAGAAACGGCAGTTTGCACAGTGTGATCTGGAAAATGATAGTAAACATATATATGTGTGTATATATATATATATATATATATATATATATATATATATATATATATGGGTACCTATCAAACCATCGACAACTTAAAATAACGAAACTGACTCCACCGACAACTGACAGGCGCAAAAACGGACGTTTACAAGGTAAGGGGTGTAAATTCACTACTCAAGCCTACCATGGTTTAGGAAGGGTGGCAGTGTCATGCACACCATGGTAGGCTTGAGTAGCGAATTTACACCCCTTACCTTGTAAACGTCCGTTTTTGCGCTGTCGGTTAATTCAGTTGTCGGTGGAGTCAGTTTCGTTATTTTAAGTTGTCGATGGTTTGATAGGTACCCATATATATATATATATATATATATATAGAGAGAGAGAGAGAGAGAGAGAGAGAGAGAAAGTTTTGTGGGAACAATACACGCAAAATACTGCTCATGAGGAGGAGGAGTGAGGTTTAAGAGAAGGCAGGAATTAAACAATGTCTATAATGGGGTAAATTATAGTTAAAAATACATATATGTATACTGCAGCAAAATAATAAAAAAAAAAAAAACAATTTATTTTTTTCTGTTAATGTGTGTGACTCATCATTACATAAACTGTGATGTAATAAAGATATTCTGAAAAGAATAACATGTTGCTATTAAAAACAGAGCTTCAGAAAATCAAATATTTTATATTCAAGACAGATAGTGTTATGTTTGTAAAGTTTACTGTTTCAAATTATCATAACTTTAGTGCTTTCTAATGAAGTTTGTTTTCCTATGCATACAGCACATACAGAATTCCAGTGATTTGCAGATGTGTGGCTGAATTAATGGTCATTTGCCTACTTAAGCTAAACACTGCATTAGGGGATCTTCTCCTTTAAGCTTGATGTGTGGGTGTGCGTTTTTAATATTTTCAATAAATGCAGCAAAGTGTACAGACATGCGACATTAGACAAGTAGAAGTTACAAAGTCAAACAACAAACAGAATGGAAAACAGAAGGTCCTAAATATTACATAAATTGTGATTTAATAAAGATATTCTAAAAAGAATAACATGTTGCTATTAAAAACAGAGCTTCAGAAAATCAAATATTTTTATATTCAAGACAGATAGTGTTTTGTTTTCAAAGTTTACTGTTTCAAATTATCATAATTTTAGTGCTTTCTAATGAAGTTTGTTTTCCTATGCATACTGCACATATGGAATTCTAGTGAACCTATGAACAACGCCCCTTTTGGAACCTATGAACAATGCCCCTTTTGGCATGTACCTCACAAGACATCTACAGCAGCTGGAAAGGCCACAGAAGTACCTTACAAAGAGGAGTATTGGCCTCAAACAGATGCCCTACACTGACCATCTCAAAAAACTCCAGCTTTACTCCATAGCATATCACCTACTCTGAGGTGATCTCTGCCTAACATATAAAGCTATGTCAAACTCAGAGCTGTTGGACATAAACAGGACATGCTAGAGGGATAGATTCCTGTCCCAGAGACTTCCCGTACTCTTGAACAAGCTACGCATCTATGTCAAGCAAAAGTTCCTAATTAGCACTCTTCAAGAAAAATCTTGATGAGTGGATGGGAAATAGGAAATACACACCGGAGATCACTTCTGTGGCTCTGCTTGACAGGGGTACAGGAAAGTAAACTTCTTGGTTGGCGTAAGCCAGGGAACCTTGTCTAGGCTTACTTAGGCCCTTGGGCCAATTGCCTAGTACCTACCTACCCACATTGCACAAACCATTACAAACCCACTACATGAATGACAAGTAGCAATAATATTACTGATTGCACTGATATAAAGGCTTAATAAAGAAAAAGGCAGTTAAAAACCCTCCTGGATAAATGGCACCTTTCTAGCTCCAAAACAATGCAGTGTGGCCTATTCCAGTCACCAGATGTAACAAGACTAACCTACTACATGGTGGAACGAGGAAGATTAAGAACAACTATGGTTAGCTAGGATTACACATGGACAATAAGATTAACCCAGATATAACTTCTGCATTTCTGTCGTTTGGTATCATAACTCAACATGCCTTGATGATCAGCTGTCATAAACCAGATCTGTTCAGTCACCATGGGTATCCCCTGGCCTCAAATGTACAAAAACCTTAACCCAAAAGACTTGAA
>NC_056751.1:772927210-772949710 GCF_019279795.1 Protopterus annectens
TCGGCACTTGCTAAGCTCGAGAGTCACTTTTACCAGCTCGAGGCAGCCCCATATCCCATGATGCAAGGTGGTAATTACCCAGATCTCGTTTGCCGCTTCGCTAATGAGGTCATCCTTTTTACCAGCTCCTGGTAAATGATTTTTCATTGCTCTTTTTGAAAGATTTAGGTATCCCAGTACCCTAAAATTTTATTCTTTATAGTTTTTTTTAGTGAACCTTATTCACTTAGCTCCTTGCCCATTTCCCTTTAGTTCCCTTATTCATAAGTTTCTGTGTTTTGGGCCTTAGGCCTTACCCTCCCTCACAGTTCCTGTCAGGATTTTCCTTAGGTGTGTGGGTGTTGTGTCTCACTGTTCTAATTTTTAGTTATTAGTGTCTTTTTTGGTCTGATTGGTGTGTGTGTGTGTGTATTAGGACTCAGACATGTCCAAAGATACTAGGGTCTCAGGTTTCAAGAAGTGTGACTCGTGCTGTCAGAAGATGTCTCTGATAGACGGTCACACTTCTTGTATTTATTGCCTGGGACCCCTACACCTGCAGGACTCCTGTGCTATCTGTCATTCTTTCAGCCAGAGAGTCCTGCAGGAACGTAGAAATAAGTTGATCCTCAGGGGTCTTCTTAAGCCTGAGAGCTGCCCGGCTAAGGTCAGCTCCGGGAAGCCCTGTAAGCCTCCCAAGACCCAGACTTCGGTGTCCGAGTCTGTGGTCTTGGTTCCGACTCCGCCAGAGTCGACATCGGCTCCGTCCGGAGCCGATCCTTTCTTGTTGGGAGCTTCAGTACTGGCGCCGTTCGGCACCGATACCCTGGCTTCGGCACCTGTGTCGGCTCCAGCTGGAGCTGACACCCTAGCGTCGAAGCATGTCTCGGCTCCGGCTGGAGCCGAGATATCTTTGTCTCCGCTCGGAGCCGACAAGTTGTCGTCTCCGCCTGGAGCCGAACGTTCTTCGGCTCCGATAGCTCCGTCGAAAAAGAGGTCTAGATCTCCTTCATTGGAATCTATACACTCTGCTCCAGCCTCCCCCTTGCTTTCGGAGCGGAGCCATCGGAGCCGATCATCGAGGTCTTCCAGGCTTTCAGACCATGACTTAGAGAGAGTGGTGAGTAGGCTATTAAAATCATAGGCACTAGCCCAGATGCTCCATAGCCCGTCTCAACAGACGACTGCTATTCTACACCCTCCTGAAATTCCTCCTTCGACTCTCCTACAGAGTTCGGAGCTGGAGATTATTGGTACCGTGACTGTTGCTGCTTCGGAGCCAATACCACACCTTTCGGCTCCATCGTCCTCGACTCCTATCTCCTCCTTGAGACCTTCCTTGGAGGGATCCGGGCATCGGGCTTCCCTGGTCGGTTCCGAGGGGGCAAGTGGCATCGGACCCTTGTCCGACCCCGTTCTCCCTCTCGGAGCTTCGGCCTTGGTGAGCTCGGCCCCGACATCTGCTTCGGAGCCTTCCCTTTCGGTGGGACCAGGGATCCCTGTTTCTTCGGAGCGGGATCTCTCGGCCCTCCCTGGGAGGGGAGCCTTCGAGGTGATGAAGAGTGTGCTAGCCCCTGGAGCTTAGTCAGCAGTCGGTTCCTTTAGCTCCTCCCTCTATGGTGCCTGTAGATGCCTCTTCCCGCTCTCTTGCTCCCGGACCCAGAGATCCATCGCCCCAGGTCTCCCCATTGGAAAGAACTTTCTCTTCCGAGGTTTCTCCTGATCCTTCTGGTGAACCCCCACGTAAGAGGAACTGCAAGAGGAAGCACTTAGACTCCCCTGAGTCTACAACATCAGATACCGATTTAGATGAGTCGGAGGGGTCCGCAAGATCTCCCTCTGAGGATGTCTCCTTTTCAGACATCCTTGAACTCCTGAAACAGAGGGGGAACTGGCCCTCCATTAATCCCTCCGAGGATGAATCGGTATCCCTGGAGGCTTTTGGATCTCGACCCTCCACCTCCTGGGTGTCTCCGCCTTTTGACCCCCTCATGGAAGTCATAGCTCGAAAGGCGTGGGCATCTCCTGATTCGGTGGAACCAGTCCCCAGGAGACCTTCAAAGTTTATCACAGCCCCCGCTGAAAAGCAGTTTCTTACTAAGGGTGTCCCGGTTGATGCCATGGTGGTGGCGGCCACCACCAAAAAGGAACTTGCAGATCCTTCCGTGCCAGTCCATCCTCCTAACAAGGAGTCTAGGTCCATGGACAGGTATGGCAAGCGGATGTTTTCCTCAGCGACCTTTGCTATGCATTCGCTGAATTATTTATGTCACTTCACCAGACTTCAAAGAGACATCCTCAAAGAATTGGGTGAAGTAGTACAGGATCCGTCAGCGGCAGGGGCTCAAGAAAAGATTGCCTCTCAGCTGGTAATCCTTAATTCCATAACCAACTCCTCCATGCGGCTCATTTCTTATGCAGCCGATGGGGCGAGTAGAGCTGCAGGCACAGGAGTGGCTCTCAGACGTCTGTAATATTGCAGACCCCTTTAAGGTGTCCTTCACAAACTCTCCCTTTGATGGGACAACATTGTTTGGCCCTCAGGTGAAGGACACTTTGACCAGGTGCGAGCAAGACGGCAAGACTCTTTCTGCCGTAGGAGTCCGTTTCTCCACCCCTTCTAGACCTTACCCCAAAGGTCAGAAGGGAGGGAAAATGTGGTTCTGAAAATCTCAGGGAGTCACGCCTGACGCACGTGGTCAATTTACCCCCAGAGGCAGAGGGGTAATAACAATAGATGCCCTAGGGGCAGAGGAGGTCCAGAGAACCAGGGCAGCAGAGAGCCTCTCTCTGACAAGCCCTTCCAGCATCCCTGAGGTGTTGCCCGACTGTCCACCCTTGGAGGCAGTCGGGGGGAGATTGTCGCTGTACCCAGAAGCCTGGTTTTCCCTCTCAAGACAAATGGGTACAGTCGATCATATCCGAGGGTTACAAGATTCCTTTCGAGGAAAGCCCCTTCCCTCAAAAAGGTTCCCTTCCAGACGTTCCACCCAGTCTAAGGGAAATTGCAAAACTAGAGGTTTCAAAGCTTCTAAAAAAAGGGCCATCCAGCCAGTACCAACAGATCATTTAGAGTCCGGAATCTACTCAAGGTTCTTTTTGGTCCCCAAAAAGACGGGAGACTGGAGACCAATATTAGACCTCAGCAGGCTCAACAAGTCTGTCAAAAAGACAAGATTTCGGATGGTCACACTTCAATCGATTTTGCCTTTTCTGGGCAAAGACAACTGGATGTGCTCCATAGACCTTTAGGATGCGTACTATCACATAAAAATCCACAGACGCTCCAGAAGTTTTCTCCGCTTTCGGCTGGGGACCAGTCATTTTCAATTCAGAGCCCTGCCCTTTGGTCTCACTACAGCCCCCAGAGTGTTCACCAAATGCATGGCAGTGGTCACGGCTCACCTGAGACGTCAAGGATTCCAGGTGTTTCCGTATCTCGACGACTAGCTCCTCTCAGCCACCACCAGGCATCAACTTCTCCAAGCCAGAGATTACACTCTACGTCTCTGCGGTCAGTTAGGAATTTCGGTCAACTTCGAAAAGTCTTCCTTATCGCCTTGCCAATCTATTACCTTTATAGGCGCAAATCTAGACACTACTTGGATGTCAGCAAACCTAACAAATCAGAGAATCCTAGATATCCAAAACCACATTGGGATCATCCTATCCAGCAAAAGGGTACAAGCCAGGTTGGTCCTGAAAGTGTTGGGCCTCATGGCAGCTGCCATCACACTTCTTCCTCTGGCCCGTTTTTACATGCATCTACTACAATGGATGTTGTTCACCCAATGGTCCTTCCAGCAGCTTCCCATGCGTCACAAGATCCTGGTGACACAAACCTGCAAAAACCATCTATCCTGGTGGATTTCCTCTCCTCTAGTCCATCAGGGCAGACCATTTGTTCCCCCGGCCCCGGTAGCCACGGTCACTTCGGATGCCTCCCTGATCGGGTGTGGGGGGGGCATTATCAGGGCAGGATGGCTCATGGCACGTGGCAACCATTCGAATACCACCTGCACATAAATGTCCTAGAGATGAGAGCAGTGCTTTTAACGTTGCAACCCTCAACGACTTTCTTCCTTTAGGAACCATTGCAGTTCACACGGACAACATGTCCGTCGTGTGGTACATCAACAAGCAGGGCGGAACCAAGTCCTATCCCTTGTACCGAGAAGCTCTCAGACTTTGGCAATGGGCGATCTCCTCTCATCGGTTTCTGGTAGCAATGCATATCCCTGGGAAAACCAACATAATAGCGGACAGATTGAGCAGAGCTATACTCATGCCTCACGAGTGGTCTCTCAAGCAATCCATAGTGGAGGAGATTTTTCAGGAGTGGGGCCGCCCATGCTGCGATCTTTTTGCTACACCTCAAAACAGCAAATGCTCAGACTTATTCTCTCTCTTCCCACTTCCGGGCCATCCCCCCAGAGACGCTCTTACCCAAGATTGGCCCCGGGGACTCCTTTATGCTTTTCCTCCCTTTCCTTTGATACCACAAGTACTCCAGAAAGCTACCGTCTTGAGAGCCAAAATGATTCTCATTGCCCCTTACTGGCCTCGACAAATTTGGTTCCCGTTCCTTCATCGCCATCTCTTGGTTTAGCCTTGGCATCTGGACCCAGCTCCAGATCTTCTGACCCAACAGTCGGGTCAACTGCACCGGTCCGTTCCTTCCCTCAACCTCACAGCTAGGTTGCTCCACTTCCTTCCTTAGCCAGGCTTCCTATGATCTCTAACCCCGTTAGAGATATCATAGTAGCTTCTCTTAAGTCCTCTACCAGGAGGATTTACTCTAGCAAGTGGAAACGCTTCTCCTTTTGGGCAAAATCTAAGAACATAGACCCCTTTACTGCCCCTATTCTGTCGGTCTTGGATTTTCTAGCGGAAATTTTTCACTCAGGTTCTTCGTCTTCCACAGTCAAAGTTCAGTTGGCAGCAATCTCAAATTTCCATGTCGGGTTTGCAGACCACAACATTATGTCCCACAAACTTTGTAAAGCCTTTCTCAAAGGAGTGTTCCTTCTTAAACCCCCTGTTAGGGATCCTCCACCACAGTGGGACCTAAATTTAGTGCTGACATCCTTAATACTTCCTCCTTTTGAACTGGCTGCTTCATGTTCATTAAAGTTTCTTTCTTGGAAGACACTTTTTCTAGTCGCTATTACCTCGGCTAGAAGAGTGTCTGAACTTCATGCCCTCTGTGTTCGTCCCCCTTATTTGGTCTTCCACAAAGACAGAGTATCCTTGAGAACCAATCCATCCTTTTTGCCCAAGGTTGCTTATAAGACAAATTTAAACCAATCCATTGATCTTCCTGTATTTTTTCCAAATTATTCTAACAGGGCGGAACAAAAATTACATTACCTAGATGTTCATCGCCAACTCAGATATTACTTGGACAGAACGAAGCAATTTAGGAAGTCCGATCAGCTCTTCCTTTCTTATGCTGAAAATAAAAAAGGTCTCCCTGTTTCTAAAGTGACCTTATCCAGATGGCTATCTTCCACCATTTCTGACATTTATCAGCTTAGGGGCAAACAGCTGAGCTCAAAACCTAAAGCTCATTCCACAAGAGGTCTAGCCACTTCTACAGCTTTTCAGGCTAGGCTACCCTTAGATACTATTTGTGCAGCAGCCACTTGGGCCACTCCTCATACCTTCGTTTCTCATTACAAATTGGATTTGGCCTCCAGGGACAGGGCAAGCTTTGGTTCCACAGTTCTCAAGAGTCTGTTCCATTGAGCCACCCAGGATAGAGGTGCTCGGGACGCGGTCCCATCCAGCAAGAATGAAGGCGAGATTGACAACTTAACATTTAGAAGTTATGTACCTACCATAACGTTCCATGTTAGTTGTCTTCTCTCGCCTTCTTTCTTGCGTCCCTCCCTCCTGTCCCCCTGGCCTGGACAGACCTTGATCTCCCCTTTTCTCTGGAAGATTCTTCTTCCTTGGACACCAGATAGTTCTTGTCCTTGATTACCTGGTTTCCATTACAGCCGTTTTAGGTTAGTTGTCTTCTCTCGCCTTCTTTCTTGCGTCCCCCCCTCCTGTCCCCCTAGCCTGGACAGACCTTGATCTCTGGAAGATTCTTCTTCCTTGGACACAGATAGTTCTTGACCTTGATTACCTGGTTTCCATTACAGCCTTTTTAGGTTAGTTGCCTTCTCTCGCCTTCTTTCTTGTGTCCCTCCCTCCTGTCCCCCTAGCCTGGACAGACCTTGATCTCCCCTTTTCTCTGGAAGATTCTCCTTCCTCGGACACCAGATAGTTCTTGTCCTTGATTACCTGGTTTCCATTACAGCCTTTTTAGGTTAGTTGTCTTCTCTCGCCTTCTTTCTTGCGTCCCTCCCTCCTGTCCTTGCCTGGACAGACCTTGATCTCCCCTTTTCTCTGGAAGATTCTTCTTCCTTGGACACCAGATAGTTCTTGTCCTTGATTACCTGGTTTCCATTACAGCCCTTTTAGGTTAGTTGTCTTCTCTCGCCTTCTTTCTTGCGTCCCTCCCTCCTGTCCTTGCCTGGACAGACCTTGATCTCCCCTTTTCTCTGGAAGATTCTTCTTCCTTGGACACCAGTTAGTTCTTGTCCTTGATTACCTGGTTTCCATTACAGCCTTTTTAGGTTAGTTGTCTTCTCTCACCTTCTTTCTTGCGTCCCTCCCTCCTGTCCCCCTAGCCTGGACAGACCTTGATCTCTGGAAGATTCTTCTTCCTTGGACACAGATAGTTCTTGACCTTGATTACCTGGTTTCCATTACAGCCTTTTTAGGTTAGTTGTCTTCTCTCGCCTTCTTTCTTGCGTCCCTCCCTCCTGTCCCCCTAGCCTGGACAGACATTGATCTCTGGAAGATTCTCCTTCCTCGGACACCAGGTAGTTCTTGTCCTTGATTACCTGGTTTCCATTACAGCCTTTTTAGGTTAGTTGTCTTCTCTCGCCTTCTTTCTTGCGTCCCTCCCTCCTGTCCTTGCCTGGACAGACCTTGATCTCCCCTTTTCTCTGGAAGATTCTTCTTCCTTGGACACCAGTTAGTTCTTGTCCTTGATTACCTGGTTTCCATTACAGCCTTTTTAGGTTAGTTGTCTTCTCTCGCCTTCTTTCTTGCATCCCTCCCTCCTGTCCTTGCCTGGACAGACCTTGATCTCCCCTTTTCTCTGGAAGATTCTTCTTCCTTGGACACCAGTTAGTTCTTGTCCTTGATTACCTGGTTTCCATTACAGCCTTTTTAGGTTAGTTGTCTTCTCTCGCCTTCTTTCTTCCGTCCCTCCCTCCTGTCCCCCTAGCCTGGACAGACCTTGATCTCTGGAAGATTCTTCTTCCTTGGACACCAGTTAGTTCTTGCCCTTGATTACCTGGTTTCCATTACTGCCTTTTTAGGTTAGTGTGTCTCTTTCCTTGGTGGAAAGTTTTATAGGCAGTTTTTCCTCTAGATACCAAACGAGATCTGGGTAATTACCGCCTTGCATCATGGGATATGGGGCTGCCTCGAGCTGGTAAAAGTGACTCTTGAGCTTAGCAAGTGCCGAGTCGGAGCCGAGGATCGGCTCCGAACCCATCCAGCAAGAAAGAAGGCGAGAGAAGACAACTAACATGGAACGTTATGGTAGGTACATAACTTCTAATTTTTAAATGTCTGGCTCTAAGTATGAGTGTTATAGACACTCTATCATTGAGCCCCTTACCCTTATCAGCTCGTAACCATAGTATCCAATTAACTTCTCTATGTTCAGTATTGTTACGAATGTCCCCTTGTCTAACCATTGGACGGATATAATCTATAACCATAAATTTAAAAGTATGGTGGGGACCCTCAGACTTAACATGTCTCACTAAAGCGTTCATAGTATAGCCAATTCTTATAGCATAAAGATGTTCCCTAATCCTAGTACGAAGCATTCTGTTGGTTTTTCCAACATAGAATGCTGCCCATTCCTGGCAAACCGCCAGATATACAATGTTTTCAGTATAACAGGTAGCTGAAATACTAAAATAAAATATTTGTCCATTATTAGGATGTATAAAAATGCTATCCGTAGCTATATATGCACAATAACTACATTTGCAGCATGGATTAGTACCTGCACTTGTGTGAAGTAAGAAGTTATTATTCGGATAACATAAAAGCTTCTTTAAATTAGGATGTTAAGTTGTCTATCTCGCCTTCATTCTTGCTGAATGGGTTCGGAGCCGAACCTCGGCTCCGACTCAGCCACTTTTAAAGCTCGAGATCCCCTATATCCCACAATGCTAGCCGGTAACTACTCAGATCTCGTTTGCCGCTGTAGCTGGCAAGGTGCTTTTTCCAACCGGCTCTACAGGTTAGTGATTTCTTAGACTTTTTTAGTCAACTTAGACCCCTTTAATTTAGTTTTTCTAGTATCCCTTACTTAGTTGTTCGATTCCACACCCTTTCTTCGAATCCTATTCCTTTAATCCGTAATTTTTTCCTCAAAGTTTCCCTTGGGCCTTAGGCCCCTTCCCCACCCTCAATGTATTTGGAGTGAGTGTTTATATAGAAACCTTTTCTGGGTCTTTTCTATTAATTAAAGGTGTGTTTGTGTGAGAGATTGTTGTCTTTAGAACCATGTCTAAAGAATCTAAGGTCTCAGGCTTCAAGAAGTGTGACTCGTGCTGTCAGAAAATGTCTCTGACATACGGTCACACTTCTTGTATATACTGCCTGGGACCTTTGCACCTGCAGGACTCATGTGCTGTTTGCCATGGTTTCAGCCCTAGAGTCCTGCAGGAGCAGAAAAATAAACTCATTTTAAGGGGCTTATTGAAGCCTGAGGGTCCCCCAACTCAATCTTCGGGGAAACCCTCCAAGCCTTCCAGACCGTCGGCTCCAGTATCTGAGCCGTCTTCTGGGGTGTCGAAGTCTGTTCGGACATCGGCTCCGACTGGAGCCGATGATTCTCGAACTCATGTTTCTTCTATTTCCTCGGCTCCGATTAGGTTGTCGGAACCGACTT
The DNA here is from genome assembly GCF_019279795.1 of Protopterus annectens. Lineage (NCBI taxonomy): Eukaryota > Metazoa > Chordata > Ceratodontiformes > Protopteridae > Protopterus > Protopterus annectens. Next base: position 772,936,164 of record NC_056751.1, read on the forward strand.
CCAGAAAGAGGTCTAGATCACCATCTATCGGCTCTGTTCATTCAGCTCCAGCATCGCCATTGTTGTCTGAACGGAGCCATAGATCTCATTCTTCTAGGTCGTCGAGTCTTTCTGACCATGACCTACAGAGGGTGGTGAGCCGACTTCTCAAGTCCGAGGCACTGGCCCAAATGCTTCAAAGCCCGACTCAACAGTCGATGGCTAATCCTGTCACTCAGAATGTTCCTCCTCTGACTCTTTTGAGTTCGGAGCCGGGGCTGCTTGGACCCGAGACTGTGGGGGCGTCGGAACCGATACCTTTGTCTTCGGTGCCGTCGTCTGCTCCGATATCCTCTTTGGAGGAATCTCGGCGCCGGACTTCCCTCATCGGCTCCGAGGGGGCGAGTGGCATCGGACCCTTGTCTGATTCCGCTCTCCCTCTCGGTGCTTCGGCGTTGGTGAGTTCGGCTCCGACATCGACCTCGGAGCCATCACTGTTGGTGTCGAGGGAGGTTTTCAGCTTTTCGGAGCGGAGACCTCTGGCTCTGCCTGACAGGGGTGCCTTCGAGGTCATGAGGAGCGTGTTGAAACCTGGTTCAACACCACAGTCTGCTCCATTTGCCCCTCCCTCTTCGGTGCCTGCGGTGATTTCTTCTCACCCCCTCATCCCGGATCGTAGAGAGCCAGCCCCTCAAGTATCCCCAGTGGGTATTTCCTCCTCTTCCGAGGCCTCTCCTGATCCTGTAGGAGAGCCCCCGAGGAAGAGGCAGTGCAAGAGGAAGCACATCGACTCCCCTGAGTCTGTCACCTCTGACACTGATTTAGAGGATTCTGAGGGTTCCCCTCATTCCCCCTCTGAAGATGTCTCCTTTGCGGACATCCTCGAAATCTTAAAACAGAGGGGGAATTGGCCAGCCCTTAACCCATCAGAGGATGAATCAGTGTATCTTGAGGCGTTTGGCTCTCGCCCTTCCACCTCCTGGGTGTCCCCTCCCTTCGACCCCCTAATGGAAGTGGTGGCAAGGAAGGCCTGGACGGCTCCTGACTCAGTGGAACCCACCCCCAGGAGACCCTCAAAATTTATCACTGCCCCCAAGGACAAAGAATTTTTAACCAAAGGTCTCTGTTGATGCTATGGTGGTGGCTGCGGCTACCAAGAAGGAGCTAGCTGATCCTTCAGTACCTGTTCATCCTCCTAACAAGGAGTCTAGGACTATGGACAGGTATGGGAAGTGGATGTTCTCATCAGCGACCTTTTCTATGCGCTCGCTGAATTACCTGTGTCATTTCACTCGTCTACAGAGGGATTTGCTCAAAGAAGTGAGTGAAATGTTAAAGGATCCATCAGCTGCGGGGTTTTAGGATAGGATGAACTCTCAGCTAGCGACCCTCAACTCTATAGTTAACTCCTCCATGCACCTCCTTTCATACGCGGCGGATGGAGCGAGTAGAGCTGCAGGTACAGGCGTGGCCTTACGTTGGCAGGCCTGGATGCAGCTATGTAACTTTGCGGACCCTTTCAAGGCGTCCTTCACTAACTCCCCTTTCGATGGATCATCCCTCTTTGGTCCTCAAGTGAAGGAAACCCTGACTAGGTGCGAGGTTGAAGGCAAAACTCTCTCTGCCGTGGGAGTCCGTTTTTCTACTCCTTCTAGGCCTTACCCCAAAGGCCAGAAGGGGAGAAAGATGTGGATGTTATGTGATCCTATTTCGCCTACATTCTGTACTTATGGGTTCGGAGCCAATCCTCGGCTCTGACTCGGCACGCTATGCAATAGAGCAAAGTCTCTAATTGGCTGAGCTATTCTATATCCCAGGATGCACCACCACCAATTCCCCAGATCTCGTTTGCCGCTTACACAGCAAAGACGTGGTCTCGAGCTTGGCTGAGCTAAGTGCTTTCTTTATTAGAATTTTCTGTCAGGAATTTTCTTAAACTTAACCAAAAAGCTGTTTTAACAGCTATCTTTGTGTATGACTGAGTTTTCTGAACTTTTTTGTGGTAAAAATTGTTTTTTCTCAGGGAAAGGTTTCCGTTTAAGTTAGAGGGGCCTTCCCCTCGTGCGTGAGTAGCCTTTTTGTGTAGTGTTTGTGAGGTGATCAAGTTCACGTTTTTAGTTTGATGGTTCTTGGCCCTCCTGTTGTGTGACCTATACCCTTTGCTTAACTTATATATATTTTTTTTACTGTAAGTGTGTTTGTTCAGTGTTTTTGACTAACTGTTTGGCATTATGTCAAAAGAGCACAGACCCTCTGGATTTAAAAAATGCACTAGATGCAATTACAAAATGTCTATAACGGACGATCACTCCCTTTGCATGTACTGTTTAGGACTCAAACACCTTCAGGAGTCCTGTAGTGTGTGTCACGCTTTTTCCTCTCGAGTCCTCCAAGAGAGGAAAAATAAATTGATTTTAAAAGGATTTATTAAGCCTACTTTTGAAGAGGCCTTATCTTCCTCTTCTTCTTCCTCTAAGAAAAAGAAATCGTCGGCTCCGACCAGCCCGTCGGAACCGACCACTAAGAAATCTAGGCAGGCTTCTCCATCGGCTCCACGGACTTCGGAGCCGAGGGTGGAACGGTATGCCTCGATGCCTCCAGCCTCGACTCCTCTAGCTTCGGAGCCGATGGCTGGAGCTTCGAGAGGCGGATCACCTTCATCGGCTCCGCTGATTTCGGAGCCGATGAGGGTTGTCTACTCAGACTCTTCCCTTCGGCGCCGAAGTCCTACAATGGAGTCTCCTTCGGCACCGATTTTGATCGAAACGATTTGGAGCCGGTCCCCCAGTCCTTCGCAACAGGTGGAGAAGTCTAGTCGGACCCATTCGATCTCCTCCCGATCTTCCAAGATGTCAGATTCGGACATTGACAGGGTGCTCCAAAGGCTGTTTCAGTCTCCAGTCTTCAAAATGTTAGTTTCGGCTCCAGCCCAGTCGGCTTCGGATGGTCCACCCTTTAGTCTTGGTTCCTCCTCCAACTGCCTCGGCACCATTGGAGTCGGTGCTGGTGGAGCCTTTGGGTCGGAGTTCGGTACACGGACCTCTTCGGTCGGCCCCGGGGGTGATGCTTCGGGACCGATGTTTTCGGTTCCGAGCCTCTCTCTCGGTGCGTTGGCTGCAGGAGTGCCGTCTGCTGTTATGGCTTTGGGGGTCGGACCTTCCCAGGATTCTGGGGGTCCGGCCTTTAGAGCCATGAGGAGTGCTTTGGCCACCTCCACCGTCTCCCCGGCACCTTCCCTAGGCATGGAGATTGGGTCCTTTGTAGTCCCCCTGTCTCAAGACAGCGGAGCCCTGGGGCCTGAGGTCACCCCCATTGGGGGTCCCCCTCTTCCTGGAGGTCCCTCTGAAGAGTCTTCGGAGGTACCCCCAAGAAAAAAACAGTGCAAGAGGAAGCACGTCGACTCCCCTGACGAATCTATCACCTCCGACACCGATCTTGATGATGCGGAAGGGTCCCCCAAGTCGTCCTCGGATGATGTCTCCTTTGCGGACATCCTGGAAGTCCTCAAGCAACGAGGCGGCTGGCAGACCAAACCCCCTTCCTCTGATGAGTCAGTGTTCCTCAAGGCCTTCGGGGCTCAGTCCTCCGCCTCCTGGGTGTCTCCGCCCTTCGATGAGCTCCTAGATTTGATCTCTCGAAGGGCGGGGGAACATCCAGATTCTGTGGAACCGGTGTCTGCTCGCCCTAACAAATTTTTGTCAGCACCCCCGGAAAAGGAAGTTCTCACCAAGGGTGTGGCTGTAGATGCTATGGTGGTGGCATCTGCTACCCAGCAAGATGTGGCAGAGGCTTCGACGTCCGTCCATCCCCCTAATAAGGAGTCTAGGCGCATGGACCGGTACGGGAAGCGCACCCTTTCTTCAGCGGCCTTTACATTAAGGTCTCTGAATTACCTCACGCACTTCACTAGACTTCAGAGGGACCTGATTAAGGAACTCTCAGATACCCTCTCTGGTAACCTGCCTGAGCAGTTAGCCCAGACAGTTAGCTCTCAGTTGGCTACCCTGTCGTCGATATCGAACTTGTCCATGAGGCTCATTTCGTATGCAGCCGAGGGGGTGAGTAGAGCGGCCAGTGGCGTTGTTTCACGGAGACAAGCCTGGCTCCTCCTGTGTCATTTTGCAGAGGCCTTCAAGTCTTCCTTTGCTGACGCTCCCTTTGATGGGTCCTCTTTGTTCGGACCCAAGGTAAAGGACACCTTGACCCGCTGTGAACAAGAGGGTAAAACTTTGACTGCCGTAGGAGCATGGTTTTCCTCTCCCTTTTGGCCTTATCCCAAGGCTAGAAGAGGAGGGAAAATGTGGTTCCGTAAATCTCAAAAGAATTACCCCTCACAGCAGGACGATCCCCCCTCTAGAGGCAGAGGAGGGGGAAATTTTTCCGGAAGACGCCATCCCAGAGGCAGCAGAGGCCCCCGCAACACTGGAGACTGCGAGTCCTTTCATGGCTCTTCAACCTCTCAGCACCCCTGAAGGATTGCCCGATTGTGCAGCTCCGGAGCCAGTCAGGGGTCGTTTTTCGAGGCACCTAAAGGCCTGGGAGAGTATCACTCAGGACCAATGGGTGCTCTGAATCATCGCCGGAGGTTACGTCATCCCCTTTTCACACCCCCCCCCCCTCCATCCAGGAAAATCCCGGACCTCCCTCCCAGTCAATGGGATATTGCAGCCATCGAAATTTCAAAGCTGCTTCAAAAAGGAGTCATCCAACCGGTCCCTGTAGACCAGACCGGATTAGGGGCTTACTCAAAATTCTTTTTAGTGCCAAAAAAGACCGGGGACTTGAGGCCCATTTTGGATCTCAGCAACCTGAATCGATCAGTCAAGAAGTCCAAGTTCCGGATGGTCACCTTACAATCCATTCTCCCGCTACTGGAGAAAGGTGTTTGGATGTGCTCCATAGATCTCAAGGACGCCTATTATCACATTCTGGTAGATCAGGCGTCCAGGAGACATCTGCGCTTCAGCCTGGGAGACAGTCATTTCCAGTTCTGCGCACTGCCCTTTGGTCTCACCACAGCCCCCAGGGTGTTCACCAAGTGTTTGGCGGTGGTGACTGCTCACCTGAGGAGTCTTGGATTCCAGGTGTTTCCGTATCTAGACGACTGGCTCCTAACTGCCACCTCCAGGCATCTACTATTACAGAACCTAGCAGCCACTATATCTCTAGGAACCTCCCTAGGAATCACCTTCAATTGGGCAAAGTCTGTGTTGCTGCCATCTCAGCTTATACGGTTTATCGGGGTAGACATAGACTCAAGGCAAATGCGGGTCTATCTTCCTACAGAGAGAATAGAAATATTACGATCTCAAGTCCGAGCATTGCTCCTCAAACGCTGAGCCACAGCAAGGATGGTCCTACATCTGTTGGGTTCCATGTCGGCTCCTGTTCACCTGGTTCCCTTAGCAAGATTACACATGAGGATTTTCCAGTGGCTCCTGTCGGTCCAGTGGTCATATCAGGAACTTCCTCTCAGTCACCAAATTATAATTACGGAGACGTGCAAACAGGACCTCCGTTGGTGGCTTATCTCGTCCAACCTGGATCGGGGGCGACCTTTCGTTCCTCCTCCTCCAGTGGCCACTTTGACTACGGACGCCTCCCAGATGGGGTGGGGGGGACATTACCTGGGCAGGTCAGTTCAAGGCAAGTGGCACCCCAGCGAGACTTCTCTACACATCAACATACTGGAAATGAGGGCAGTGCTTCTGTCGCTCCAAGCACTACACTGCTACCTCCCCCAAGGTATGATTGCCATTCAGTCCGACAACATGTCTGTAGTCTGGTACCTGAACAAGCAGGGAGGGACCAGGTCCTACCCTCTTTGCAGAGAGGCCATGAGATTATGGAATTGGGCTGTTGCAACCAACCGTTTCTTGGTAGCAACACATATTCCGGGGAGATCCAATGTGATAGCCGACAGACTCAGCAGAACCATTCTCTCCCCGCACGAGTGGTCTCTGAACGACAGAGTAGCATCTCAGATCTTCAGAAGATGGGGAACTCCTTGTTGCAACCTCTTTGCAACCCCCCTCAACACAAAATGTCTGTGGTTCTTTTCCCTTACCCCGAGTCTGGGGAGTTTTCCCAAGGACGCCGTAGTCCAAGCTTGGTCCACCGGCTTACTGTACGCCTTTCCTCCGGTTCCCCTTCTCCCCAGGGTGATCCAGAAGGCGATTCACTTGCAGTGCAAGATGATTTTAGTTGCCCCATACTGGCCTCGTCAAGTCTGGCTGCCATTTCTTCGGAAATACACGCTGGACGGTCCATGGTTCCTGGACCAGGTTCCAGATCTCTTGATCCACCAGTCGGGACAGCTTCACCAGTCCCTTCACTCACTGAAGTTAACAGCTTGGCTCCTCCACTTCCAACTATAGTCAGGAACCAGGTTTTAGACTCAGAAGTTATACATATCTTGTCCTCAGCCCACAAGAATTCGACTAAGAAAATGTATAATAGTAAATGGAAGAGATTTGCCATTTGGGCCCAACTCCGGGGTTTGGATCCCATTACTGCCCCGGTGGCGGACGTTTTGAAATTCCTAGCTTCCCTATTCAGTCAAGGATCTTCAGTCTCTACCATTAAGGTTCAATTAGCAGCTATTTCTAATTTTCATGCAAGTATAGACCCACCTTTGATGAGCAATAAGTTGTGTAAAGCCTTCATGAAAGGTGCTGGGCTGCTACGTCCTCCAGTTTCTCATCCTGCTCCACCATGGGATCTCACTTTCGTATTAGGTGCCTTGACCTCTTCCCCCTTCGAACCGGCAGCAACTTCTGACTTGAAATTTCTTTCCTGGAAGACCGCTTTTTTGGTGGCAATTACATCAGCCAGAAGAGTTTCGGAACTTCAAGCCCTATGTGTCAACCCGCCATACCTGGTTTTTCACAAGGATAGAGTATCCCTTAGGCCTAATCCATCCTTTGTTCCCAAAGTTTGTTCTAGTTTTTGTCTTCAACAGTCTTTGGAACTTCCAGTTTTCTTCCCCAATTACTCAGACAGAGCAGAATATATCTTCCATTCATTGGATGTCCACAGACAATTGCGTTTCTACTTAGATAGGACGCACCAAACACGAAAAACGGATCAGTTGTTTGTGTCCTTTTCAGACAATAAATTGGGCAATGCCGTCACGAAGGTCACTATTGCCAAGTGGATCAGAGACTGTATCAGTCATATTTATTTCCTTTCTAATAGAGAGCTTACAACTACAGTGAAAGCTCATTCTACAAGGGCTATGGCTACTTCAACAGCATTTCATGCTAAGCTTGCCATTAGTGACATTTGTGCTGCGGCTACCTGGTCCTCTCCTCACACCTTTATTTCTCATTACAAATTGGATGTGGCATCTCGGGGGCGAGCTTCCTTCGGTTCCACAGTTCTCAGGAGTGTTTTCCAGTGAGCCACCCAGGAATCAGGTGCTAGGGACGCTGTCCCATCAGTACAGAATGTAGGCGATGTAGGATCACATAACATCTTTTAGTTATGTACTTACCATAACTTTAGATGTTTGGGATCCATCTCGCCTACATTCCTAATAACCCACCCTCCTTCCCCCTGCCTTGGAGATCAGAAGAGACCACACGGTTCGAGTTCGACCGTTTCATCTTGAAACATCTGGCAATGTTATATCAGCAGTGCATGTGTGGGTGCATGTGTGCGGACAAACAAGATCTGGGGAATTGGTGGTGGTGCATCCTGGGATATAGAATAGCTCAGCCAATTAGAGACTTCGCTCTATTGCATAGCGTGCCGAGTCGTAGCCGAGGATCGGCTCCGAACCCATCAGTACAGAATGTAGGCAAGATGGATCCCAAACATCTAAAGTTATGGTAAGTACATAACTAAAAGTTCCGCAAACAACCACAGGGAGTTTCGCCTGACGCACAGAGTCAGTTCCCCTCTAGAGGCAGAGGGGGGAACAATAATAGACGCCGTCCTAGAGGCAGAGGGGCCCGCAGAATCAGGGTAGTCGAGAAACCTTCTCTGACAAGCCCTTTCAGCACCCCTGAGGTGTTGCCCGACTGTCCACCTTCGGAGGCAGTCTGGGGAAGATTATCTCTGTACCCAAAGGCCTGGCTTTCCCTTACTCAAGACAAATGGGTACAGTCTATCATTTCCGAAGGCTACAGAATCCCTTTCTTTCGCATTCCAAAGCAGTCCGGAAAATCCCTTCCAGACGTTCCACCCAGTCAAAGGGAGCAAGCAGCACTAGAAATTTCAAAGCTGCTAGCAAAAAGAGCCATTCAACCAGTTCCAGCAGACCAACAAGGATCCGGAATCTAGTCCAAATTCTTTTTGGTTCCAAAGAAAACAGGGGACTGGAGACCCATTTTGGATCTCAGCAACTTGAACAAGTTTGTCAAGAAAACTAAATTTCGGATGGTCACGCTGCAGTCCATTATGCCCTTTTTGGGGCGGGACAACTGGATGTGCTCTATAGATCTCCAGGATGCGTACTATCACATCAGAATGAGCCAACGCTCCAGGAGATTTCTCCGCTTCAGGCTGGGAACCAGTCATTTCCAGTTCAGGGCCCTGCCCTTTGGTCTCACTACAGCCCTCCGAGTGTTTACCAAATTCATGGCGGTGGTCGCCTCTCATCTGAGACGGCAAGGATTCCAGGTGTTTCCATACTTAGACGACTGGCTCCTAACAGCCCCCACCAAGCATCTTCTCCTTCTCGCCAGAGACTACACCTTACACACATGTCAAACACTAGGCATTTCAATAAATTACGAAAAGTCTGTCTTGTCGCCTTGTCGTGTTATTACCTTCATAGGCGCAAATCTAGACATAATCAACATGTCAGCCAGACTCACAGAGCAGAGAATAGCAGACATACACAGACAAGTCTCTCTTGTCTTGCAGAGCAACAAGGTCAAAGTCAGGCTGGTCCTGAAGGTCTTAGGAATAATGGCGGCGGCTATCCCTCTCCTCCCTTTAGGCTGCTTCCACATGAGAATCTTACAATGGATGCTCTTCACACAATGGTCATTCCAACAACTTCCAATGTCCCTCTCTATTGGGATAACAAAATCATGCAGGAATCATCTCTCTTGGTGGATTACATCCCCCCAGCTCTTCCTAGGAAGACCTTTCCTTCCCTCTCCTCCGGTTGCTACATTGACAACGGACGCCTCCCTGATAGGGGGGGGGGCATTATCAGGGCAGGACGGTCCAGGGCATGTGGCAACCCTTCGAGTGCCACATGCACATAAATATCCTAGAGATGAGAGCAGTGCTTCTAGCGTTGCAAGCCCTACAAGACTCTCTTCCCAAGGGAACTATAGCAATTCAGACAGACAATATGTCTGTAGTGTGGTACATCAACAAACAAGGCGGAACCAGATCTTACCCCCTATGTCGAGAGGCACTCAGACTGTGGCAATGAGCAATTTCTTCTCAGCGGTTTCTGTTAGCAACGCACATTCCCGGGAAGTCCAATGTGATTGCAGACAAATTGAGCAGGGCTATTGTCATGCCTCACGAGTGGTCTCTGAAGAATTCAGTGTTGGAGAAAGTTTTTCAAAAGTGGGGCTGGCCTTGCTGTGACCTTTTTGCTACTCCCCAAAACAGCAAGTGCAACGATTTCTTCACCCTCTTTCCCCAACCAGGCCACCCCAGCAGAGATGCTCTAGTCCACGATTGGCCCCGGGGACTTCTTTATGCCTTTCCACCCTTCCCACTAATATCTCAACTAATTCAGAAAGCCATCGCTCAGAAAGTTTCCATGATCCTCATTGCTCCTTACTGGCCTCGACAGGTTTGGGGCCCATTTCTTCACCGTTATCTTTTGGAGCAACCCTGGCATCTGGATCCAGTTCCAGACCTCTTGACCCATCAGTCAGGTCAGTTGCACCACTCCCTCCCTTCTCTAAACCTCACAGCATGGTTTCTCCAATTCCAACTTTAGCCAGGCTTCCCTTAATATCTCACTCAGTTCGAGATATCTTGTTAGCTTCTCATAAATCTTCCACTCGGAAGATTTATAATAGTAAATGGAAACATTTTTCCTGTTGGGCAGAGTCAAAGGATATAGATCCTTTCACTGCTTCCATTCAATCTGTTTTGGATTTTCTAGCCAAACTTTTCCACTCAGGTTCGTCTCCGTCTACCATCAAAGTTCAATTGGCGGCTATATCTAACTTTCATGTAGGTGTCTCAGAGTCTTCCATTATGTCTCACAAGCTCTGCAAATCCTTTCTAAAGGGAGTTTTTCTCCTCAAACCACCGATCAAGGATCCTCCTCCTCAATGGGATCTCAACTTGGTTCTGGCATCTTTAATTCTTCCCCCCTTTGAACCTGCGGCTTCATGCTCAATGAAGTTACTATCTTGGAAAACACTCTTTCTGGTAGCTATCACTTCAGCTAGAAGAGTCTCTGAACTCCATGCTCTGTGCAGTCGACCCCCTTATCTGTTGTTTCATAAGGATAGGGTATCCTTACGTACAAACCCTTCCTTTTTGCCTAAGGTAGCTTCACCAGCAAATTTGAATCAGACTATTGAGCTTCCAGTGTTCTTCCCTGACTATTCAAACAGATCAGAACAAAAATTACACTGTTTAGACGTTCATCGCCAACTTAGGTACTATTTAGACAGGACCAAACAAGTCAGAAAGTCTGATCAACTGTTTATTTCCTATGCAGAAAGTAGAATAGGCCTTCCAGTTTCTAAAGTTTCTCTCTCTAGATGGCTTACTTCATTGATTACCCTTGTTTATGAGATCAGACATCAACAGTTGCCATCCAAACCCAGGGCTCATTCATCTAGAGCTTTAGCCACATCTATAGCTTTTCAAGACAGACTGCCTATTGACAGGATTTGTTCTGCAGCTACTTGGGCTTCTACCCATACCTTCATTTCTCATTATAAGTTGGACTTAGCCTCTAGAGGCCGAGCCAACTTTGGTTCCACTGTACTCAAGAATCTGTTCCGATAGGCCACCCGGGACAAGGTGCTAGGGACGCGGTCCCATCCAGCAAGAATGAAGGCAAGATAGACAACTTAACATTTAGAAGTTATGTACCTACCATAACGTTCCATGTTAGTTGTCTTCTTCTCGCCTTCTTTCTTGCGTCCCACCCTCCTTCCCCCAAGCCTGGACAGACCTAGAAGATTGTTTTTTTCCGGTGATCTTTGCATCTTTTTCCCACATTTGTCCACCTCTTCTTCCCTTGTTAGGTTTAGGGTTCTTTACCTTCAGGTTTAGAGGTGGATTATTTTCTCCAAGTTTGGAGATGCCCTTTTTGCTTGGTCTAGCTATCAAACGAGATCTGAGTAGTTACCGCCTAGCATTGTGGGATATAGGGGACCTCGAGCCGGTGGAACTAGCTCTCGAGCTTTAAAAGTGGCCGAGTCGGAGCCGAGGTTCGGCTCCGAACCCATCCAGCAAGAAAGAAGGCGAGAAGAAGACAACTAACATGGAACGTTATGGTAGGTACATAACTTCTCATTTGTTCTTATATTGAAATTTGGGTTGTTCTCCCACTATTAATTTGATATCATCACTACTAGTAAGAATGGGCCAATGTTTATTTATGATGTCCGTGACTAATTTCCTATCATTAGTATAAAAAAGAGGAACCCTTACATGCTCACTCTGATGCTGTTTGGTAGGAATAATATGATTATGAGCAGAAAAATAAGGTTGGGCCCTGTTGCATCTTATATTCTCCATGTCCAGTAGCCCTTTTTTAATTTCCTTTTCTGCATATCCTCGCTGAATTAATCTATCTTTAAACTGACAAATTTCCTTTTTGAATCCCTGTTCAGAGGCATTAAGCCTTGAGATTCTCATACTTTGGCCTTTAATAATATTTTCAAATACATATGAAGGATGCATGCTTGATCTATGCAACAAAGAATTTCTGTAGCAAATTTTCCTATGGACACCAGTGTTTACTTGATCTCTCATCACCCTCTCTACAAAACATCTAGATAGTCAATCCTATTATAGGAATATGTGGAAGTAAATTTTAAATACGGGGTCATATTGTTAATAACCGAAATATAAGTCATTAGTTGCTCCAAACCACCTTCCCAAACAAAAAAGACGTCATCGACAAAACGTCGATAAAAACGTACAAACTTTAGATGTAAGGTGTGCATAAAAAGGACTTCCTCCTCCCACTCTGCCAAAAACATATTGGCGTAACTATTGGCACAGGACGTGCCCATAGCTACGCCATCTCGTTGGATATAAATCTCTTCTTCATATACAAAAACATTATTCTGTAAGATGGCTTTTATAAGCCTAACAATCAAGTCCAATTTTTGTTGTGTATAGTGGCTATGTTTCATTAAATAGTGTTGAATAGCTTCAACCCCTATAGTATTAGGAATTACGGTGAAGAGAGATTGTACATTTAATGTTACAAACAGAGAATTAGTTGTCATAGGGTTATTCTCAAAAAATTTGTATAAGTCCAAAAGAAACTGTTTGGTGTCTTTCAGAATGTATTCATTACAGTCTATTATGGGTCTCAAATGTTGCTCAACATACAATGATAATGGTTCGGTACTCCAACCACCCCCAGAGACAATAGGTCTCATCTGTGGATTCGTACCGTTCTTATGAATTTTAGGTATTCCTTGGATATTAGGTAATAAAGGATGTTCTAAAAATTTAGCCAGCTGATTATCAATACATTGTGTATGCAGTAATTCAGAAATCATATCTGTCAATCTTGATTTAATACATTCCAGCTGCTGTTGAGTTATCCTATCATAATAATTATTATCACAAAGCATATTCGTCATGGTCGTTTGATATTGTATAGAATCCATGACTACTAAAGGGCCACCTTTATTAGCTGGTCTGAACACAATATTGCGATCAGATCTAAGTCTGTTTAACACCTCCCTTTCACTAAAAGTTAAGTTATTAAATGAATACTTATATGATTTGTCTACACTAGTAAATAATTGATATATGTCATCTTCCTCTAATTTATAAAACGTCTCTAACAGAGGATGATTAGATGGTACATAATCACTTTTTTTCTTAATGCCTTGCCTATTCATCCGACTATCTGGACCATACTGACATTTCAACATGACATTCCTAACAAATAGTTTAACATCAGTAAGGACGTCCGTAAGTTTACTACGTTCAGAAGGAATAAAAGTGAGTCCTTTATTAAGAACATAAATTTCAAAATTGTCCAGAACTCTATGAGATATATTCCATATTAGATTGTTCTCTTCTGATTCTGCATCTTCTTGATAGTTTGATTTGGATACCTCTCCTCGGAAAGTTTCCTCTTCTGTCGTCCGCGACTGGCAGATCGTTCTCTCTTGTCCCCCCTCACCATTGTTATGGGAAGGAGGAAAGATGGAAAAATCATGTCATGTTGTGTATCTTTATTTACTAAGGTTCTATTATTAGTTGTAACTTTGGGACGTACAACTTGAGAGTTATTAATAACTGTGGATTGATGATGGTTCACAATGGATTCACCATTATTCACAAGTAGACTAATTGGAGCAGTCTCATTCGAACTAACAATATTCGAAGTGATTGGTCCATCAGTATTATCACTTGATCGTTCTGAATTAGACATG
>NC_056751.1:772952210-772992210 GCF_019279795.1 Protopterus annectens
TATACTCCTACATTTGAGCAGTAACACTTTTAGAATATCTTGGTTTTGATTTGCTACTTCAGAAGTAGTTTCAGCTTGGCATTAACTTAAAAAAGCACTACGTGTTGAGGATAGTTTTTAAGCTAGTATTTGAAAGCCTAGAAAGGAGATGTGCAGACCATCCATGGCAAAGCATCATGATATGTTAACCATATCCTTCCATGCCGACAAATATAGCATGAAAACTTTAGCAGACATGACCCACTCATGAATGTGTAGAACAATTTGTAGAGAGACAGGTCCTTCAGTCTGCCAACCTTAGGCAGGGTTACTGAGACCGGAGATATTGTTGTTGAGGAAACATTGAAGTATTTTGAGCTGCTTTCAATAACTTTGTAAGGTATGTGCCAATGGGGCATTTTTTTCAATGATGGGCCTAATAAAGGATGGATTCAGTAAGGGTATAACTTATTTGGAACTTGAGGCAATACCACAAAGGATAAGCTGTGTTGAGTAGAAGGATTTTACAACCATCAAATAGGCACAGTGGTCAAAGGAGAATCAGTCAGCAATACAGAGACCCAAGTATCTGGTGACTGTGCCAGAGTGAGATAACTGTACTGTAAGTGGTACAGGTACAAGCTTTACCAACATAAGCTATGCTGCATTTCAGGGCATTGAAGGTAACCTGTGATTAACACACAAAGGATTTGTTTGTTGTTGTCCTTGTTAGAGATTTTGAATATTAGAAGTTCAGGTCAAAACTAAGGGGTTGTGGCTGAGAAAGTTTGCAGATGAGTGCAAACTAGGTGATATTATTGAATCCCCAAATGATGTCAGTATACTCCGGGAGGGTCTCGTGTATACCATTGACTGGTGTATCAGTCACGGTCTCAAACTGAAAACAAAGACATGCATCATCATTCCCTTTGGCACAAGCAATGTCCCATCACACTATCAAATCAACAACAATACCCAGACATAATTGTACCTGGCTGCATGTTTACCTATCTAACTGCAACCAGCCACATACGGCCATACTGGTAAAGTGTACTCACATAACAGTAATATTAACAGGTATTCCACTCCTAGGACAATAGATAGAATAACAGTACCAAACAATATCACTCTGCAGGCCACACATGCTGTCCAACACAAGGCTACTTTGCGTACTCCACAAGTACAGTGCCTGCAATCACATGTACAACAGATGTAACCTGTGGCTTGTGCGATAAGTACTTTGAGCTATAGAGTGCAACTGTAGCTAAGTAGGGGTTTTGCTCTCATATCAACCAAGTGTGTGTGTGTGTGTGTGTGTGTGTGTGTAAGTATATCCCCTTGTAGCACTATGGGCATGCCCTTATGGGCTATCCCTGGCCAATTTCAATGTATGTATTGGCAATAGTTATGCACTTTTTGGCCATGCAACTAGCTGCTGGCCTCTGAATTGCCCTGCTCTACAAGGCCTGCTGATGTTATCCACCTTAAGAGAGCTGGCTGACATACTAACATCATATAAACTCAGTGGCACATGTGATAAGTACTGCAAGCTGTAGTGTGTTAGAGTAGATGGGTAGCGCATGCATATGATAACCTTTGTAATGTACACATTGGTAGGGTTTTGCATTATATTACTGGTTGTAGGTGTTGTGGCCTCCCAAATGACTGACCACAACATGGCCTGCTGATATCAAGCATTGTGTGTCCTACACGGACATTACTAGCAAACATGAGGTGTGGTGTCTGCATCTGTTATTGTCCTCTGTAGTTTGTACTACTTTATAGGTATGTGCTCCACTGTACATGCAGCCAACATGCATTATGTGTGCGCCATGCCATGTCCTGTGGAAGTGCTGCTAGCCTGAATGTCACCATGTGTGTATGTCAGCCTGTGACAATGTGACAGAAGTTATATAGCTCTGTATTGAACACAGTTGTGAATGTACCCTTTCCTCTTGAACACTGGCACTGGTAGGCTTATTCTCCAGCCACGTGGGATACACATAGCTATAAGTACTCTATAGAGCCAATTCTCTCCTATCCACCCAACCATCCATAACCCCTGTTTTCCCCATTTCTGCACATGGGGCCGGGGGGGGGGTCACTTCAACAGTAACAATCATCTATAGCCACGGTTTACACCACCAGGTGGCTAGCCCTGATGCAGTAGTTCTTCCACACTATGCAATCACACTCACACCTGTGGACAATTTAGAGTGTCCAGTCCACTTACTGCATGCCTTTGGAATGTAGGATGAAACTGGAGTACCAGAGGAAACCCATGTGAGCACGAGGAGGACATGCAGTCTCTACACAGAAGGCATCCCAGCCAAAAATTGAACCAGGGATCCTCTTGCTTAGATGCAACAACTCTAATCTCTGTGACACCCAATCTTTATCATGTCGGCTGTGACCTCAACTAAGCCTGCTGCTTTCCCTGACTTCATTTTCCTTAGAGCTATTCTTACTTCTTCCATGGTGGGCTCCTGCTCTTCTGTCATTGTAGGCTGTGTTTGGGGAAGTACAGCTTCTGTATAGTCTTCTTCTGTACAAGCTGCTCAAAGTACTCCTTTCATCTCCCTTTGATATCCTGTGTACTGGTGAGCAGGTTGTATTGACATCCCTTATGAAGGGTGTCTGACTGTCTTATTTAGCTTTCTGTTTTTGCCTTGCAACCCAATATACTTTCTTTGTGCCATCGACTGAGTCACCTTCCAGAAGAGTCTCTCTGATGCCTTGTTCTTTGCTTTTCCAACTCCTTTTTTAGCCTTCTTGTTAGACATCCAGTATTCCTTTTTAGTCTTGTCTGTTTTTCTTTCTCCTATTTATCCCTGCACTCATAGCCAGCTTTAGGCATAGCCCAACTAGGCGGCTGCCTAGGGCGTCGGTCTAGCATGGGAGCCTTTACAGAATTTACAACAAATTGGAGTACCTCTGGCAATTAATATAATTATTCCTCTATTCCTTTGTACCAGGTATTCCACTGAATAATCATCCTGAAAGACTTTCTTTATCAGATTCACATGCTCATTTCTTCTCAAGTGTGTCTCCTGTAGCATAGCTATTTGTACTCTGCATTTCTTAATATAGTTCAGTAATCTTTTTGGTATATACCCATGATACTATTCCCATACAAGTTTGATAAGGATAGCGTTGCCATTATGATGTTATTATTCCCATCTGTTGTTTATAATAGGATTTTTAATGTCTAGTTTCAGCTTTTGTGTTACATACATACATACATACACACACTGTTTTTTATGTTGATTTTTTATGGTTATTTCTTGTCCTTTTCCTTTGAACCTAAGTCACATCTTACTAAATGTTTTTGTTTTAATGAAAGCACTCAAAAACACCCCCCCAGAACTTCCCCATAACCTTTTAACTTAATGCAAACACACAAAACTATGTTCATATTCAGATAATGAAGTTTAACCCTCCTAATGGGAACAATTGTCTCAAACTGATAGCTACACTCACAGTCTTTAATTGACCTATAATTAGTTATTTATGCTATGATGCATGATGCAGCTTGTGCTTCTACTTACACTTGGTGCTGTCTGATTTTGTCTCATCATTATTCCTCTCCCAGATGTAGAAAATAACTTGAATGCTTTCCAAAAACATTATCTTTTAGCCATTAAAAAAAAATTCTGTTTTTGTTGCCCTCTATTAACCTGGTCTCCATAGAAACATGAAAACCAGATGCGCATTTGACTTCAACTACAAACTTCTCATGGTGCACTGTGAACTTTTATTTACTAAAGGAAAACTTTTTCATTATAGTTAATGTTCTTTTATTTACATTCTTCCACTTAAAATTTGTTGTTAAATCAAACCAAGGGCTTTAATCCAGTCATTTTCAGTAACATTCTTCCCCTTTCCTTAATGATCTTCCAAACATTAATGATATGAAATAGAGCGTATGCTTCAGAGGCCCCTACAAGTTTAATAAAGTAAAAAATCTTCAATATTTAAAGGTTCTGTTGTTCATCCATATTTCACAAATCTGATAGATGCTTTGTAATCCCACATTTATTCCTTAATTTCTGTGTTGATGATTTTTTTCCTGTTGATATCCACCTCCCAAATCCAGTCTCTGGTTCATTTCCAATGTACTCATGTTTCTTGTAGTCAGCTTCTGTGCTTTTCTCTGTCTCTCATTTTCCTTTGGAAAAGGTTTCACTGACAACGTTTCTATATGAGCTTTATCATCAGAAGAATAAACAAGGTCCCCTTCTGTTTGATGGCTCACTTTTTGTATTTCCTCCTTATGTTCTGCATCAAAAAAATGACTTTAATCCTCCAGGAAAAATATTCTGATGATAGCTGAATACAGCAGCTTGAATCTCCCTCATGCTTCTCGACATTCCCTGATTGCTGGAATAAATTTACTCTTCTTCTGCCTAGTGTACACTGAGTAATCATTTTCCAGAAACACTTTACTGTTTCTGACTTTTAGTCCTTTGTCCTTCTGCCACAGTTTTGTTACAATCAACTCTTTCTGCTGCTAGGGTTGCATATTTACTATTAGAGGTCTTGGCTGATTTCTCATGGCCAGGTTTGGGACATGTAGACAATGTGCCCTTTCAGTTAATTTCTGCTGTGGAATACTAGTCCAGTTGCTTATTTACACTTTCATAAAATTAATTGTCTGTTCCTTCCAGTTTCTCTGGTACAGCAGAAAATCACAGATCTGATGTCAGTTTCCAACTTGGCCACTTTTTACAGCTTGTGAATACTGGAAACTCTTGAGTTCCTTTCTTACCCACAATGCTCTAGTCCCCTACCATATCTCAGATCTCATTTGACGCATTCTCGTAATGACATGGTCACTGCTAGCTCTTGATCTTTAGTGTTTCTGGTTGGATAAGTAAACAGTTTAATTTTTTTTCTCTATATCACTTTTTTATATATAGCTAATGTATTCCTCCCTTCTTCTATAGTTTTCCTAGTGTAATTTCTTTAACATTGTTGTTAATTTTTTTCTCTCTCTCCTGCTTTTCTATTACAAGCAAAAAAAAAACAACTTAGTGTTATACTGTTTGTTTTTAAGAAGGCTGAAAAACTGTCTGGCTTTAAACAATGCAAAGAGTGTTGGCATAAGATCCCTCTCTTGGATGCCCATGACTTGTGTCTTTATTGCTTGGGCTCAGCACACTTAAAGGTGTTGTGATATTTGTAAGACTTTTAATCCACAAGCCCTAGTTGATTGCAAGAACAAGCTTATTTTGAAAGGTGCTCTGCCTATGATCTTCTTGGAGTCATTGTCTGGACCACAAACTTCCATATCAGACAAAAAGGAGCCTAGGAAGCTGCCATCAGACTCTTCTGGATCCACCACTTCATCCTCTGATCCTATTATGGAGCTAGTCCATAAAATATCAAAATGGTCGAATCTGAAGATATCTGCTCAGATATCAGATCTGTTTCATCAGATCCAATACCGCCCCACGGACTCGGTATGTGTCCTCTTTGGACTCTGTTCCTTCCCATCTGCCATCACCATTTTTAAACGATGCCACAATCTTAGATCTCCTTCAGTGTCATCTTCTCATTGTTCCTGGAGCCTGACAGGAGCAGATGTGGACAGAATAATGAGAAAGTTTTGGCCAGATTCAGATGGGAGTTCTCCTAGTTCCTACCCTTTAGGTTCTGGAGACCGTTACTCCACCCATCATTTCTCCTTCCAGTCCTTAGCTTCAGAGCCCTTGGATCCAAGTCTCCCTGGACAGTATGTGTTGGATCCGAAGATTGTTGTATCTTCTGCTCCAATGCATTCTCTGAGTGCTGTGGCTCAGAGTGTGTCAGAGCCAGACTGTTGGTGCCATAGTGTTGTTGTCAGATCAGAGGTGTTCGTCGACTCCAAAGTTGTCGGAGACATCTCTGCCCCTTGGAGTCTCAGCATTGGACAGCTCTGCTCCAACCTTTGCCTCGGGTGGGCTGACTTCAGACCAGAGGGAGCCAACGGTCTGGAAGCATGTCTTCTTGGCTCTGTTGCCTCCTTCTCCTTGGAGTGTTCTGCCTTTGATGTGGTGGAGAGAGTGTTCTCTGCTTCTAGAGGATGGACGATTCTAACCCCCTCGGATCTTCCTTCTACAATCCCATATGTCTTTGTGCTTTGAACCTCAGCACTGTATTCCACAGGGACAGCCAGCCCAAAGTCTTCAGGATACCCAGCAGGGTATACTTATGCCTTCTGATACTTCTCTGGAACATCCCACTGAAGAAGTTCCTAGTAAGAGAAAATGCAAGAGCAGGCACTTAGACTCTCTTCAAGAGTCAGTCACACAAGATACTGATTTTGATAAGGGGGGTAGTGTCCCCAAGATCACCACCTGCTGACATCTCCCTTGGAGACATCCTGGAGATCCTCAAGCAAAGGGATGGTTGGTCTACCAATAACCCTTTCCAAGAGGAATCGATATTCCTGGAAGCCTTTGGGTCTGGGCCCTCTACCTTCTGGGTGACTTTGCCCACCAATGAGCTTATTGATTTGCTCTCTAGGTGGGTTTGGAAGGAACCCGACATTGTTGAGCTGATCCCCAAGAGACCAGACAGGATCCTGACACCACTAAAAGAAATAGTTTTGGAGCAAAGGTGTACCAGTAGATGCCATGGTAATAGCGGCAGCCACAAAAAAGGAACTTGTAGAACAGAGTTCATCTGTCCATTCACCTAACAGGGAGTCTCGGGTGATGGACAGATTTGGAAGTGTCTGTATGCTTCAGTGACCTCTGCACTCAGGTCAGTGAGCTATTTGGCACACTTCCCCAGACTTCAGAAGGACTTGATTAAAGAACTTCCAAATCCCTCTCTGGGACCATTGCTTCTGAGGCACAGAGCTCTGTTGCCTCACAGTTGGCTCCCCTATAGTCCATTGCAAATTCTTTCATGAGGCTCAACTTACATGCAGCAGAAGGTACCTCAAGGGCAGCGGGTTCAAGCATTTGCATTAGGAGACATGCCTGGATGCTCCTGTGCGATTTCACAGAACCCTTCAATTCCTCCTTCGTCAATACTCCATTTAACGGAAATTCTTTGTTTGGCCCTAAACTTAAAAAAAACACTTTCCAGGTGTGAGCAAGATGGTAAGACCCTGTCTGCAGTGGGCATGCATTTTTTGACACCTCAAAAATCGTACTCTAGGAGTCAACGAGGTGGTGGGAAAATGTGGTTCAGAAACTCCCAGGGTCCTGTCCATGATCCATGTGGTGATGGTTCCCCCAGGAGCAGAGGGGGGAACTGTAACGGAAGATACAACCTGAGCTGTAGAAGAGGCCCGCAGAACCAGGGGTCCAGAGATTCTTTCTGTGACCGACCCTACCAGCACTCCTGAAAGGAGATCTGATTGTCCACTTCTGGAGATAATTGGGGGTCATCTGTACCTGCACCAGAGAGCCTGGCTAGACATTACAAAAGATACATGGGTGAAGAGGATTATTTCCAGAGGTTATATAATACCCTTTTCCCTACCCCCCCCCTTCAACAGTAAATAAAATTCACAATGTTCCACCCAGTCAGAAGAAAGAAGCAGCACAAGAATTAAACAAAACTGCTGGAACAAAGAATCATCCAAGAGGTCCTCCAGAACAAAGAGTCTGGAACTTGCTCAAGATTCTTTTTAGTGACAAAGAAAAGAGGGGACTGCAGACCAGTTTTGGATCTCAGCAATCTGAACAAATTAGTTCAGTATACAAAGTTTCTGATGGTCATGGTTCAGTCCATTTTGCCCTTCCTACACATGGACAACTGGATGTGCTCAGTAGATCTTCAGGATCACATAAAAATGAACAGATGATCCAGGAAATACCTACACTTCTGGCTAGTCATTATCAATTCAGAGATCTGCTCTTTGGCCTCACCACAGCCCCCTGTGTATTCACCAAATGCTTGGCAGTAGTAGTAGCAACTCACTTGAGACTGCAAGGATTCTGAGTATTTCCATACTTAGATGATTGGCTCATCACTGCTCTAATCAGGCATCTTCTGTACTTAAGCTTTGCTCTCACCGAGGAATTACTATTGTTGTTGTGTATTTCGGCTTTTCCTGGTTAGGGGTCGCCACAGCGGAACTGTGGTCCGCTGATGATTGGCAGTAGATTTTTATGTGCCGAGTTGCCGGCCCTGACGCACAACCTTCAATGAAGGTACGCCCATTCACGCATGTCTCCACACAGAAGACGCTCTAGCTGAGAATTGAACAGGACAACGTCTTACTGTGACATGACGATGATACTGCAGCACCACCACCGCAGTTATTACTGAGGAATTATTATTGATCACAACAAATCTCAGCTAGAACCATCTCAGAAATTAGAGTTCATAGGGTCCTTGTTCAATACAGTGTCAGTAACAGCCTCCTTCCCCTTACCAGGGGTACAGACTATTCAATTTCAAGGTGCTTCAGCATTATAATATTTGCACAATCCCCAATAAAATAGTCTTGCCTCATTATTGTGCCTTCCTGTATACAGTCCGCCTTCCACTATACAGTCCTCCTGCCATTGGTATGTCACAACCAGCAACTAGGTGTGCGACTGTTTCCATTTCTGTTTTACAAAACCTACATTTGTGTGTTTCTCCCACATGTTCAATCGACTTTGTAAACTAGTATGCATGCAATCCACTGTCTTGTGTTGCCAGTGTTAACCTTTCATGTTTTGGTTTAAATTCACCTCTCCTTAACCCTTCCTGCATTCAATCCTGATCAACATGAGGTTGTTTCAAGATTTTTCTATACTTGCAGCTGTATTTATGCATTAATTTTAGACTTATTCTCCTCATGTTTCAAAACTTTCACTACATTTGGGTCTTGTGAGGTCAACAGATATGTATGCAGTCCCACGATTGCAGATCTATACATGTAATCAATTTCCAGGAGGCCCATACCTCCTTCAGAACAGGGAATATATATTTTTCTTATGTACTGATATTTATAAAGCATTTGATGAGCATAAAACATCCTTCTTGTTTTCCTGTCCAATCTAACACCTTTTGCGGCCAGTCAGTCACTCCAAAACTTTACAAAGCAGTTGTCAGTATTAATTTTAATCTTTTAAAATAATTCCTTACTAAATTTTATTCGCATTTGTTCATGTTTTATTGTTGAGCCTTCATCACTTCCCAAATATTTATACACTCCCACTTGCTCAAGTTCTTTTATATCACATTCTTGTCCCAAACTGATGTTTTCTTGGTGCTGCAGTTTTCCTGCTTTAAAGGTTGGTTTTGCACATTCATCAATACCAAATGACATTCTTATATCATCTGAAAAAGTTCTGATTACTTGCAGCTGTGCTTTCAGTTCCTTATTTGATGAACTACACAGTTTTAAATTATCTGCAAATAGAATATGAGAAGTCTTTGCACTTTATTTTCTGGGAGCCAAATTATAGCCATGACCGAATCTGTTAAGTACACACCTTAATGCGTTAAGGGCAAGATAAAAGAGCAGTACTGACAGAGAGTCACCCCGGAATACCCTCCTTTGGCTTTTTATTCCTGTAATAATAATTTGTCCTTTATCATGGCTTAACTGCAAAGTGGTTTGCCACTGTTTCATGGTCACTGTAATGTAATCAGTCAGTGTAGGGTGTATCTTATACATTTTTAAGCACTCTTATCCATGCGTGTGAACTGTCAAATGCTTTTTTGTAGTCTATCCATGCCATTTTTAGATTCTTCCCCTCTGTACAGCTCTCCATTATGACTTTGTTTAACAACAAAAGAGCCTCTGTTCCATATGACTTTCTTTTGTTACCCTTTTGTTCTATTGCCATGATTGAGTTTTCGTCTAAATGACTATAAACTCTGTCGGCATCATAGGTTCATAGGTGTTTACTAGGCTAACGACCACAAGGGCCTTTTTAAGCCTAGCCATGCATCTCAAATCTCTGACAAGTTCTGATTCCCTTGATAAGTGTAAGCATGGGCCTGGGAGATGAACCATTTACAGGTTACCTGTTTGCATCAGAGACATGGGTGCCAAACCAGGGATGAGTTTTGGGTTTCCCATCCAATTGTCCAAGCTGCACTTGAAGTGGATTAGGGAGGAACTCTGCTTCACATGGATGGGGGAGTCTGTTCCATAGACGGGGTAGTCTCTGGGATACATACACAATAGAGTCAAAAAGCTAATAAAACAGGACAAATTCCAATACTACCAGTCTGCCCTAGACTCCTCCCAACACAGCCCTAAACAATTCTGGTCCTCCATAAACTCCATCCTCCACCCAGGTAAAGTCAGTACCCCTCCTCCTAACATCCCTCACTCCTCAGAAAATATTGCTACCTCATTCAACACACACTTCACACAAACCATACTATCACTACCCCGCTCCCCTCCAACCCACACCTTCAACTAGTAATCTCCCCACTGCCTTCTCTTTTTCTCCTGTACCTACCTCCAACATAAAAAACTCTTAACTAAACTTAAGCCCACCAAATTAGCAGCAGAGAACCTCCCAAGTGAATACCTACAAATCGCAGCTGATGCTCTGGCCTACCCAGTATCCATCTTGATTAACCGATCTCTGTCAGAAAGTTACGTTCCCACACTGTGGTAAGTATCACTTATAATTCCCCTCCACAAAAGCAGACCCTCCACAGAACTAACCAATCACCGCCCCATAGCTATTCTCTCTCCACTCTCCAAAATACTAGAGAGATGCATAAACTCTCAGGTCGCAGACTACATCCTTCCTAACAACCTCCTTTCCAATACTCAGCATGGTTTCCGACCAAACCATAGCACCACCACTGCCTTACTTTCCTTTACTAACACTATCCTTCAGCATAAAAACAATGTCCGTCTCTCCTCTGCTACTTTCCTAGACCTATCTAAAGCATTTGACATGGTCCCACACAAACAACTTATCTCTGTCCTCAATAACCTATCCTTCTCACAATCCATCACCAACTGGTTTCAGAGTTACCTTTCTGACCGCCAACAATCCGTTGTATGGCAGAATGACATATCTCCCCAACTACCTGTCTCCATAGGGGTTCCCCAAGGATCTATCCTTGGATCCCTACTCTTCTCTGTTTTCACCAATAATCTAGCCTCTGCCACCAAACATGGCACACTCATACAATACGCAGATGACTCAACCATCATCTGCTCAGCCCAGTCCCTACCCAAACTGCAAAAAGTCACACAGGAAGCCTTTTCCTCTGTAAAACTTGGTTATCCGATGCCCTATTAATACTCAACCAAATCTACTCATCTTCCAACCCACCAAACATACTCAAAACAACTCTCACTTTAACATCACAGCAAAAAACAACACCACTATATACCCAACTGAACACACCAAATTACTAGGAGTGGAAATAGACAATAAACTAAAATTTGACATTCACATATCCATGACCATAAAAAAGTCCACAAAAAACTAGGAGCGTTCTACAGAAATAAGCAATGTCTCACCAAAGCAGCAAAGATTTCAGTAGCAAATTCCCACCTTATCTCCACCCTACTTTATGCCTCTCCAATATATACTAACCTAAGGCAATGCGATCTAAACAAGCTAGATACCTGCTACAACAAAATCGCCAAATTCTCCACAGGGGCATCCTACTGTAGTCACCACTGTCTCTCACTTGCTGAACTGGGCTGGCTTGAACTCCCTCACCTCCTTTAATGGTATCAACTCTCACTCGCCCACAAACCAGTAAACCATCCACTAAATGTCCCATTCCTCCAGAATCTACTCCAAGACTATCGCACCACCAGACAACTAAGCTCCAGCAACAAAACACACTTGCAGATCACTAAAGCCAATAACTCTGCTGGTGAAGCACTATTCTCTTGCACCATAGCCAAATTATGGCACTCCCTCCCACCCACAATTACCTCCATACCATCATGCACCCACTTACAAACTTTACTAAAAGCGCACCTAAAAACATGCTGGCTATGCCCTTGCAACTCCCAGTCTAATATCACCCACCCCATCCAACCACTACCTTTCTTTCCACTCCACTAACTACCTTGATTATAGCAAGCTCAGATGCTCATAAGCCTAGTACTTATTATACAGCAGAAACTTCTTATTGTAACATTTGTTAATGTCTGTTATGTACTTCACAGATAAAGATTGTAGTCGTCTACTGATGTACTATGTTCTTCATCTATAAATATGTTGTAAGTAATTGCTATGTAAATTGTTAATTGCTATGTAATCCAATGTATCTACTGTCTGTTTATTTTAACTGTGGAGCTTTTCTCCCCGGGCCTCTGCTGAAAATGGACCTACATCCAGTCGGACACTCCCGGTCAACAAATATAAATAAATAAAAATAACATACCTCTCTCTTCAGCAGATCCTGTTTATATCACAGACAAGGTTTACGTCTTTAGAATGGGTAATGCTGGTACTGTTGGTTTTGTGGATATGCAGGAGCTCCATCAGAGTGGGGTCTAACAATGCCCTGTATGCAAGGCATAGATCTCCCCTCAAAAGCCTGTAGGAGACAGGGTCTTCAGGTGGTCTTTGTTTTAATCTCTCTGGTTGTTACTTCATTTCATTTCATATCCTGTACTTTTGAATTTTTTTCTTTCTCTTACTGTTATCCATTAATAAAGATCCTGTGGAACATAACAGATATTTCTCCAAAAATGTATCTAATTTTTCTTTTTCTAGTGGTGTTTCAATTCCTTTTGCCTTGTTTCCCAATTCTCTATAAAACTTTTTTGGTTCATGAATAAATTGCTTATTTTATACTTTTCCTTTACATTCATTTGTATATCTTCTATATTTATTTGGATCGACCTATGTCCACCCAGATCAGAATAACTTAAGCATGCAAAAATGCCTCTTTAGGTGGATTTGTTCAGATCAGATATTATAAGGCTGTCCATTCATTCTTCCTCAGCTTAAAGCCGTAATAACCACAGATGCTTCCCAAGTTGGATGTGGAGGGCACTTATTGGGAAAGATGGTCCAAGGTACATGGTCCTCTGAAGAGGCCAGCATGCATGATGTCTTGGAAATTAGAGCAGTACTCGTAGCATTGCAGACTTTTCAAGACTCTCTCCATTCCCGGACTATTCTGATTCAGACACAGTATGTCAGTGGTATGCTACATCAATAAACAAGGGGGAACCAGATTTTACCCCTGTGTCGAGAAGCTCTGAGTGTGGCAGTGGTCGATCTCATCCAGTTGATTTCTTATAGCAATGCACATTCTGGGGAATTCCAACATGATAGCAAACAAGGTGAGCAGGTCCATTTTTTGGTACCCTATTATATGATCGAAGACACATTCAAAAGAATGCATCTTGATCGAACTTGAAAGTGAGAAACGGCAAAATACCGAAATGGCATATAAGCTAATTCTTTCCCTGGGAAAGAAATCGCTAGGCCGCCTTCATTATTTTGCTGTTTTTGTTGCTGTAGTGTGATCTCGGAGTTGGTATATTTAAGTAGGGGGGTGTGGGGGGCACAGCCGCCCATGTCGGGGGGTGGGGGTGGGCGAAGCCCCCCCACTTTATGTAATGTTTTAAAGTTTTTTTTTTCTGTTTTTGGAACAGTGATTTTTTTTCTTTAGGAAAAAAAATCGCTGTTCTAAGTGTTCGAGGTTGCATGGGATCAATAAATCAGCGTTCACTGATTTTAATATAGACCCCCATTTTTTTGCCTCACGATTGGTCTCGGAGTATGACAGCTGCAGAAAAGATATACTGCCAATGGGGCCAACCTTCTTGTGACCTCTTTGCATCTCTCCTCAACAAGTGCAGCAGGTTCTTTGCCCTGATCTCTGCACTGGGGCATCAATGAGAGATGCTCTTCTCTATGATTAGCCCCCTGGCCACCTCTGTGCTTACCACCCAATCCCTCTAATCCCCAAGTTTCTCCAGAAAGCATCTTGATTGAAGAGCAGGATTATCCTCATTGCCCCTTATTGGCATCGTCAGATTTGGTTCCCCTTTCTTTGGCATCATCTAGTTCATCCTCCATGGATTTTGGATCCAATTCCAGGACTCATGTCTCACCCAACAGACATACTTCACCCAGACATTTTAGGCTTAAAGTTGACCACATGGTTTCTCTACTTCTATTGATGGCCAGACAACTCAGGCTCTCCTTCCCTGTCTGTCACATTATTTTATCTTCCCATAAAGCTTCCACTAGGAAGAGTTACAGAAGTAAATGGAAGAGATGTGTTTTTTGTGCACAAAAGAAAGACATTGGTCCTTTTCAGCACCAGTACATACAGTTCTTGAGTTTTTGGCTACAGCTTTTAATGAATGGGCTAGTTCCTCAACTATAAAAGTACAACTAGCTGTTATTTCCAATTTTCATTTAGGAGTTAACAATTCCACATTAGTTTCTTCAAAACTTTGTAAGGGCTTTATCCCGAAAAACATTCTGTTAGCTATAAGCTCTGCTCGAAGAGTCTCTGAACTTCAAACTTTATCTTCTAAGCCTCCTTCTTTAATTTTTCATAAAGATAGAGTAGCATTATGAACTAACCCATCCTTTCTTCTAAGGAGGTGTCAGAATCCAACATCAATCAGTCTATTAATCTTCTAGGATTCTTTCCAAATTTCACAAACAAAGGAGAATACATGTTACATTTGCTGGATATTCACCAGACAGTTACATTTCTGTTTGCGTAAATCAAAGAATTTCAGTAACGCAGATCAGTTATTTGTTTCTTTTGCAGAATCAAAACTGGGCAAGCCAGTTAGCAAAGTAACGTTAGTCAAATGGTTGACTGATTGCATTTCCTTTGTCTATAACAAATTGGATTTGTCTTTGTCAAAACCATTAAGTGCCCTTTCAACTAGGTTCATGGCAACTTCATCAGTATTTTTATCCAGGTCTTCCATGGATGATTGGCGGCAACTTGGGCTAATCCTCAGATCTTTATTACTCATTACAAATGGAATCATGTTTCAAGGGGAAGAGCAGTCTTCGGCTCAACAGTACTAAGGAATCTCCTTCCTTAGAGTCCTACTGAGATTCAGGTAGCTGGAGACACTGTCTCAGTTGTTGAGGAATGAATGAAAATTGATAACATCAGATAAAGAAATTATGTACTGACCAGAATAATCCATTTTTGTTGTCCATTTTCATTCTTCATCAACTCCCCTCCTTCCAGTGCCCTACCATTTTGTTTATAACTTTTGGAATAACGAGAAGATACTAAGGGAACCAGTGTTCCTGCCTTTGACTCCAGATATTGGTTTCTTGTTCTAGTATTGTGTCTAAATTTCTATGAAACTGAAAGGCTAGCACACAGGATCTGACATATGGTAGGGGAATAGAGCATTGTGGGTAAGGGAGGAGCTTGAGAGTTTCCAGTGTCCACAAGCTGTGAAAAGCAGCTGAGTTGGATTTGAGGGTCAGATCTCAACCCAAGCTGCCGAGGAAGAATGAAAATGGACAACACAGATGGAAAATTATGGTGAGTACATAACTTCTTTTTTATCCATGGCCTGTCATCTAATTCTATTATTCTTTGAAGCATCTCTTCTTGAGCAGTCTCATACACAGCCTGCCTTTTCTTCATTTCAACCTCTGAGTTTTGTAGCTTTGTCAGCTCTTCTGAGTATCTGTTTAAAGCTTCTTCTATTTTCCTGCCTTTTGTTATTTGAATTGATATACACCTTAGGTGTTTAGTTTAGTTTATTTTAATCAGCTCTGAGTACATCTGACTTATTTTTCCGCTACATTAATGGAAGTCATGTCTTGCACCAGTGCAGGAGCTTTAATTACTTTGCTGAAAAGCTGCAGGATTCTTCCCAGTCAGTGTTTTCTCCTCACCTTTTTATTTATTTAACATTTGTTTACTGGGAAAGTCCAACTGGGACAGAGACCATTTTCAGCAGAGGCCTAGGGAGAAATGCTCCAGACGCATGTCTTTGGAATGTGGGTGGAAACCAGGGCACCCAGATGAAACCCACGCAGGGAGGGCATGCAGATTCCATACTTTTTGTGGCTGATTTTTCTTCATTTTCTTTAAATTTCTTTGCTGGCATCCAGGCAATGCAAATTTACTAGCCAGTAACTGAAATGTACCCAAAAAGACAGATTTGGCTCTCTTTTGAGTTTTTGTTTTCACACTGGGAGTGCGGAAGTTAAGCTGTTACTCAGTGTACAGCCATCTTGGAAGTCTTCCTATGTCATTATTAATCATTTCCATGCCTTTGTATATGAAACTAATCCGACTAATGGGTCTGTTGTTCCTGAGATCAATTGATGGTCCACCCTTGTTCAGAGGAATGAACGTTGCAGTCTTCCATTTGTGTGGCATAAAGCCTCTGCAGATACTATGGTTGACTAGAATTGCAGTAGCCCTGTTAGGTCATATTTCAGGCTGTTTAGGAGGCATCCTGGGATATTATATGGGCCCATCAAAGCTGTATTCTGTACCTTAGGGAGCACATGTTAGACCTGCTCCCTACTTGATAGTTGGAGACGTTATGTTGGATGGTATTTCCTAGGACTGTAGGTGAGGAAGGGGGAAAAGTTGGAACTGAATTTGTTAGACAGAAGATGTACTATATCTCTCTGTTCCATAAATGTGGTTCTATTTACCAGCAGTTCAGCACACTGTTGTGTTCTGCCTTTGAGGTTTCACACATAGCTAAAGAAGGCCTTATGGCTGTCCCTGGCCTGTGATGATATATTTACCTAAAAACAGTAAACTCTCAGTTAACTGGAACTCAGTCAACAAGAACTCTCAAGCAACCAGAAAAAAATCAAAGAAATACGGTACAATATGACCAATTCAGTTTTTCCTGTGTTGCACTTTGTCCTCCCCCCGCAGAAACCTAACTTACTCAGTGTAGAGCCATCTTGGAAACGTACCTTACGTTTTTAGAGTTTTACATTTGTAAAAAGGAAGATAAAAATAAATTCTCTCTCTCCCCAACCTGGGAAAAGTGAAACCAAACAAGTCAAATTGCTAAAATGTGAACACTTGCTCCATACTCACTCAGTTTGCATCAGATTGCACATCCCCCCCCACACACACACACGCACAGTCTCTTCAGCAGTCATACATGCATTCACTCACTCTTTCTCTCTCCAATCTCTCACACTCTTTTCAGCTTTCATACATCTCTCCAACCTCTCACACTCAGTTGCTTCAGCTTTCATACATGCATTCACTCTCTCTCTCTATTCAATTAATTCAATTCCAATTCACTCAGCATGCCACTGAAAAATGTTCCACATACCATACTTTCTAACAGAAATACAAGTTTAAAATATTATTATTCCAGCCAGGCTTTTAATTACTGTATTTCAATATTAAAATCAAATTAATACAGTGTTTATGGTATGGTATATATAGGGTACAGTATTTGTCAGGTCTGTTTTTAACCGTAACTCTCAAGCAACCAGAAACTACACCTATCCAGCATCTACCAATCCCCATGGGTGCTGATTAACTGAGAGTTTACTGAATTTACTTTGTTGGAGTTAATTAGTCCTCTTAGTTGTCTATTCAGTTTGATGATGAGAGTTTTTATCTTTCTTGGTGTATTTGAAGAGGCTTGAAATTTTAACAGATTATAACTTAATAGAAGGTAGTTTACCTTGGAGTAATTTCTGTCTGTTACAGGGTTTGCTGGGATTATTAAAATTGATCCTTATTTCAAAGGAGACTGCTTTATGCTCTGACCTTGCCAGAGGGGAGCACAACATTTGTGGGAGTGCATCGTTCTCCCATATTTGTGAGTACCAGGTCCAATATGTTTGTACCTCTAGTAGATGTATGCACTAACTGATCCATATGTTTCTCTTTAGAAATTTTACAAATCTCTACTCTTGCAAATTTGGGGTCATGTAAGATTCCCATTTGAAAGTGGGAAGATTAAAGTCCCCCATGAGTGTTGTGTTTGGTTGAATGTCGAGTAAAGTCCCCCATGAGTGTTGTGTTTGGTTGAATGTTGAGCATCTCCATTAGGTCTCAGTATGAGTTCTGGGTTTCATGGGACATATAGGGTGACATATAGCTTGCCAGGATATGATATAGATTGTATGATAATCTGGACATGGAGGAACTCGCGTGTATCATTCTGTTTAACCAACCTAGAGCTTTGCTTATTATTGCATGAAAAAAGAGCATGTAAACATAAATACCAATTATATTAAAAATAAAAAGTGAAAACATAAACAGATAGCAAATGGGAAATGATCAAAAAAAACAAATCACTTGTGTGTGTATTTAACAGCATGTTTAATATTTATGCATTCATTCAACCTAGGGGATGATCTGCAGTCAGTTTAATCTGCCAACAGATTTCTTTATATTCTATAATACTATTCAGATTATCCACTAATTTCAGGTCTCACTGTTTAATAGTAGGAAAAAAAAGTCCATTGGTGTAGAACTTTGTGTCCTTATGAAAGACATGACTGTCATTCTTTGATTAAATAGCATACAGATATTCATGGATGTGCTGTGACAGCTTCCACTTGGTCTTACCCATGAAGAAGCCATCACAGCTGCTCTCCACACATACATGACTGTTCACATACTACAATGTGTTCTTTCATCACACCATAACACATTTTCTATCATACTTTTGGGAGACTTGATGTATTGTTTTGCAAATTTTAGCTGGGCTTGGACGTTTTTTTGTGTAAGCAAAGGCTTCTGCCTTGCAAACCTACCCCATAGTCCAGACATGGAGAATACGGGAGATTGTTGTCACATGTAGTACACAACCAGTACTTGCCAGAAATTCCTGCAGCTATTTCAGTGTTGCTGTAGGTCTCTTGGCAGCCTCCTTGACCAGTTTTCATGTTGTCTTTTCATCAATTTTGGAGGGGCGTCCAGTTCTTTACAATGTCACTGTTGTCCATATTTACTCCACTTTTTGATGACTGTCTTCACTGTGTTCCATTGTATATCCAATGCTGTGGAAATTTTTTTGTACCCTTCTCCTGACTGATGCCTCTCAACAATGAGATCCCTTTGATGCTTTGTAAGCTCTCTGCGAACCATGGCTTTTGCTGTAGCAGGCAACTGGGTAAATGTCAGGAAAATCCTACTAGGGCAGCTGAACTTTATTTGGGGTTAATCAGTCTCTCTAATTGATGGCAGGTGTGTACCCAAGAAGACTGAATGCTGTAATTAAAGCAAGAGGTGCTTCAACAAAGTATTAGTTTAAGGGTGTGAACACACAACAAAGTATTTGTTTAGAGGTGTGCACACTTCTGCAACCAGCTTATTGTATGTTTTTTATTCTTTATATTTTTTCCCCTAACAGATTTGTTTGTTTTTCAATTGAATTGTACAGGTTATAGGTCACATTAAAGGTGGGTAAAGTTTTGAAATGGTTTGTTGTGGTCTCATTATTTTGTATCACAAAAACCTGGCATTTTAACAGGGGCGTATACACTTTTTATATCCACTGTATATCCGTGTGTGTTTGTGTGTGTGTGTGTGTGTATGTATGTATATGTATATATATGTATATCTATGTGTGTGTGTATATATGGGTTTACTTCATAATCTCGAAAGACTGAAATCTCGAATTTCAGTTTTTCGAGACCATAAAATCGAATCCATACAACACAGAAAGCCCAAAACCGTGAAATTTAACACACCAAAAACACAGCAAACACCAGACCACACATATACAACATGCACACACACCACAAAATAAATCAACACACGTCCACAAACCTATATCACAAATAAGCGGGGGGGCAAGCCCCCTGGCACCCCCCCTACTTAAATATATACTCACTCTGAGATCACACAAACAGAAAACAAAAGCAAAAACACAGACACACACACACACACACACACACACACTCACATATTCTGCTGTCCCACACACACACACACACACAGACGCACGCACAGACTCCCACCCAAAACCCTTACAGAACACTCACGTACCTGACATTACACCTAAATCCACACACGGCACCGCACACCATCCACATACAAGCCCGGACATTAAGTAACGTAAAGCCATAACCGCGAATTTGAGATAATGCACTTTCGCGATTTCAAAACTTCAGCTTTATAATTTTGAGGTACTGAAATTTGACATTTCAGTATTTCGAGATTATAAAACGTTTCCATATAAATTAAAAAAAAAAAAAAAAAATATATATATATATATATATATATATATATATATATATATATATATAGCTATATATATATTATTTTATTTATTTTACATTTGTTTATTGGGATGGTCCGACTGGCTCAGTGCCTATTTTCAGCGGAGGCCCAGGGAGAAAAGCTCCAGTCTAACATACAAATTATCACAATAAGTAATAGAAATTTATAAACAAAATTGACAAAAAATGAGTGTTACTAAAACAAAAATATATACATAGTATCAAATAGAGCAAGACTTTAAACACTTAAATATAGACAAATATATGGTTGAATTTATATATGTGGAGGAACATAACATTACTTAGGAAATTAAGTAGGGAGAATCACTTAGGCAAAGTAGTGCATAGTTAGTAGTACTTTTGAGGTGAGAGTTGCAGCTAGGAATGTAATTACTTATAGAGAAGTAGTGTTGTTCCTGTTGAGATCTTAAATTAAAACTGTTTTGTAACACTAACAACTAATTTGTTTGAAGTGAGGTGGATTTAGATGTAGCCGACATTACTAAGATGGGCAGGGGGTTTCCCTATATCTTACATAGAAGACCCTTTTCCAAAACACTACGACTACACAGGACAGCTTAGACGCACACTACATACACATACACTCTCTCACTCTACGTGTAGTATCTTATCTAACCCTAACTCTAATCTTAACCTTCAAGCCCTTACACATAGGTTTTCAGGTTCATAGATGTGTAATAGGGTCTACTTTACATCAGTGAAATGCCACTTACCCAAGACCCGTTTCACCAAAAAGAAAACACGGACAGCAGCAAAAACACTGACATCCCGGAACACCAACTGTTTACTACAGCTCAGTAACCGCTCGGCCATCCTGTTGAACTTTGCCCCTTATCCTCACAGTAGTGCGATCTTGGAGTTGGTGTAGGTCCTCATGGGTGGGTTTTGTTTTCTTTTGTTTACTTTGTTTCGGGTGGCTGAGCGGTTACTTACCTGGAGTGAAAAGTTTTGCTGCTGTCGGTGTTTTTGTCTCGGTGAAATGGGTTTTGGGTAAGTGGCATTTCATTGATGTAAAGTAGACCCATGTAATAGGCTAATACCCACAAGGGCCTTTTAAGCCTAGCCATGCATCCCATGTCTCTGACAAGCTCTGGTATTTGATAAGTGTAAGCAGAGGCGTGGGAGAAGAAACATTTGTAAGTAGGGCCTGGGATCCTGGGCGATGAAACATTTGTAAGTAGGGACCTTTGAGATGAAACATTTGTAAGTAGGGACCCTGGAGATGAAACATTTGTAAGTAGGGCCTGGGATCCTGGGCAATGAAACATTTGTAAGTAGGGACCTTTGAGATGAAACATTTGTAAGTAGGGACCCTGGAGATGAAACATTTGTAAGTAGGGCCTGGGATCCTGGGAGATGAAACATTTGTAAGTAGAGGCCTGGGAGAAGAAACATTTGTAATCAGGGCCTGGGAGATGAAACATTTGTAAGCAGGGACCTGGGAGATGAAACGTTTGTAAGTAGGGACCTGGGAGAAGAAACATTTGTAAGTAGGGCCAGGGAGATGAAACATTTGTAAGTAGGGCCAGGGAGAAGAAACATTTGTAAGTAGGGCCAGGGAGAAGAAACATTTGTAAGTAGGGCCAGGGAGAAGAAACATTTGTAAGTAGGGGCCTGGGAGATGAAACATTTGTAAGTAGGGCCAGGGAGATGAAACATTTGTAAGTAGGGCCTGGGAGAAGAAACATTTGTAAGTACAGGCCTGGGAGATGAAACATTTGTAAGTAGGGCCAGGGAGATGAAACATTTGTAAGTAGGGACCTGGGAGATGAAACATTTGTAAGTAGGGACCTGGGAGATGAAACATTTGTAAGTAGGACCTGAGAGATGAAACATTTGTAAGTACAGGCCTGGGAGATGAAACATTTGTAAGTAGGGACCTGGGAGATGAAACATTTGTAAGTAGGACCTGGGAGATGCAACATTTGTAAGTAGGGACCTGGGAGATGAAACATTTGTAAGTAGGGCCAGGGAGAAGAAACATTTGTAAGTAGGGAATGGGAGAAGAAACATTTGTAAGTAGGGACCTTTGAGATGAAACATTTGTAAGTAGGGACCTGGGAGAAGAAACATTTGTAAGTAGGGACCTTTGAGATGAAACATTTGTAAGTAGGGACCCTGGAGATGAAACATTTGTAAGTAGGGCCTGGGATCCTGGTTGATGAAACATTTGTAAGTAGGGACCTTTGAGATGAAACATTTGTAAGTAGGGACCCTGGAGATGCAACATTTGTAAGTAGAGGCCTGGGAGAAGAAACATTTGTAATCAGGGCCTGGGAGAAGAAACATTTGTAAGTAGAGGCCTGGGAGATGCAACATTTGTAAGTAGGGACCTGGGAGATGAAACATTTGTAAGTAGGGACCTGGGAGATGAAACATTTGTAAGTAGGGCCTGGGAGAAGAAACATTTGTAAGTAGAGGCCTGGGAGATGCAACATTTGTAAGTAGGGCCAGGGAGAAGAAACATTTGTAAGTAGGGACCTGGGAGATGAAACATTTGTAAGTAGGGCCTGGGAGATGCAACATTTGTAAGTAGGGACCTGGGAGATGAAACATTTGTAAGTAGGGCCAGGGAGAAGAAACATTTGTAAGTAGGGCCAGGGAGAAGAAACATTTGTAAGTAGGGCCAGGGAGAAGAAACATTTGTAAGTAGGGCAAGGGAGAAGAAACATTTGTAAGTAGGGGCCTGGGAGATGAAACATTTGTAAGTAGGGACCTGGGAGAAGAAACATTTGTAAGTAGGGACCTGGGAGATGAAACATTTGTAAGTAGGGCCTGGGAGATGAAACATTTGTAAGTAGAGGCCTGGGAGATGAAACATTTGTAAGTAGGGACCTGGGAGATGAAACATTTGTAAGTAGGACCTGAGAGATGAAACATTTGTAAGTAGGGCCTGTAAGATGCAACATTTGTAAGTAGGGACCTGGGAGATGAAACATTTGTAAGTAGGGACCTGGGAGATGAAACATTTGTAAGTAGGACCTGAGAGATGAAACATTTGTAAGTAGGGCCTGTAAGATGCAACATTTGTAAGTAGGGACCTGGGAGATGAAACATTTGTAAGTAGGACCTGAGAGATGAAACATTTGTAAGTAGGGCCTGGGAGATGAAACATTTGTAAGTAGGGACCTGGGAGATGAAACATTTGTAAGTAGGGACCTGGGAGATGAAACATTTGTAAGTAGGGACCTGGGAGATGAAACATTTGTAAGTAGGGACTGGGAGAAGAAACATTTGTAAGTAGGGACCTGGGAGATGAAGCATTTGTAAGTAGGGGCCTGGGAGATGAAATGTTTACCAGCTGCTTGGGTCCATTAAAGACTTAAGTGCCAAACCATGGATGAATTTCCTGTTCCCCATCCAGTTGTCCAAGTTTCACTTGAATTGGATTAGGGATGAGCTCTTCTTCCCATGGGTGGAGCACCTGTTCCACAGAGGGGGTATTCTCTGGGATACATACCTGTCTCTCCAGCAGGTCTTCTTTATATCACAGGCAAGGTTTAAGTCTTTAGAATGGGTAATTCTGGTGCTGTTTGTTTGATGAATATGTCGGATGTCCTTCAGAGTGGTGTCTGACAATGCCTTGTATATCAGGCATAGATCTTCCCTCAATAGTCTGTAGGAGATAGAATAGATGTATAGGGCTTTGAGGTGGTCTGCACAGGGCATATTACTTATTCTTTTAGTGAGGAACCTCTGTGGACATTCCACTTGTTGGATGTGCCTGATTAGGTACGTGCCAAATGGGGCATTGTACTCTGTGATATATCTGATGAATACTGAATGCAGTGGAATAGTGACCAACCTGGATGCCATACCTTTGGTTACGAGTTGCACAGCACAGAATAATTACTATTGCAGGCACATTTTGGTCAAAGGCTCGATTACTGTCTGTGTGTTTCTCCAAGTCCTTGATTGTTGGGTCGACTCTTTGGGGTATGTTATCAGTATGATAGTTATCACAGATAGTTGACTTCCCGAAGGATACTATTATGCATTTCTTGGCATTTAGTTTTAGTCCATGGCTCTGACACAAGTTGTTTGTCTGTGTCAGCCCTTCCTGGAGAACATTAGTGTCAATGGGGGGAGTGTATGACTGCTCCTAATTTGCAATCATCTGCACATTTGGTCAGCCAGAGGCCCTTGGCATTGGCCTTTCAGTTAAGAATAGATGCCAAAAAGGAGTGGTCCCAGGGCCAATTCCTCGGGGACTCTGCTGAAGAATGTCTTGTGGTTGTCCTTTG
Organism: Protopterus annectens; assembly: GCF_019279795.1. Classification (NCBI taxonomy): domain Eukaryota; kingdom Metazoa; phylum Chordata; order Ceratodontiformes; family Protopteridae; genus Protopterus; species Protopterus annectens. The sequence continues at coordinate 772,976,560 of NC_056751.1, forward strand.
CCAGGGATGCCAGATTTACCTCCCATTTGGCTTTGGCAGACTTCAACACCTCATAATTTTGCCCTGATTGTCTTCCTTCTGTTGTACAGCATATTGATGTGATTCCACCAAGGTGGCTTTTTTGAGTTAGTTCTGTTACTTATTCCAGGTGGGCATGGCTACCTCTATGCAGTTATTTACATGCTTGTATAGTATTGCTGTGAACAGTTCCAGGTAGGCTGCACTGTTTTGGGGGTTTAAGATTTTGCCTGGTTTTCACTTAATAGTAGGAAGTTAGCCTTAAAGTAGTTCCTGAACATTCCAAAGCTAGCTGGGTTCCGGATGTTATTTTTCCTTCAAAGGAGACTGTTTTGCGGTTTGAATTTTACCAGAGAGGGCATTACACTAAGGGGTGTACAGCTCTGTCCCATATTAATGAGGGCCAGATCCACTGTGTTTCCTCCCCTGGTCAGTGTATTGACAATCTGATCCAGGGAGTTACTTTTTGGCATTTACTTGTCAGAAGACAAGGCCAATGTCAGTTGTCTCTGGCTGATTAAATTTGCAGATGATTGCAAATTAGGAGCTGCCATTGAATCTCACACTGACAGAAATGTTCTCCAGGAGAGGCTGACACAGACAAACAACTGGTGTCAGATCCATGCACTAAAACTAAATGCTAAGAAATGCATAATAGTATCCTTTCGGAAGTCATCCCTCTTTGGTAACTATCATATTGACAACACACCCCTTAGAGTTGACCCAGAAGTCAGGGACTTAGGGGCACACATAGTAATTTAGCCTTTGATCATCACGTGTCTACACTGGTGAGGAAATCATTCTATGTTGTGCAACTTATAAACAAAGGTATGGCATCTAGGTTCAAGGAAGTCATTGTTCCACTGTATTTGGCATTCGTCAGTCCTGTCATTGAGAGCAATGCCCCCCTTTGGTATGTACCTAACTAGGCATATCCAACAATTGGAAAACCCACAGAGATTCCTCACTAAAAGAATACAGGGCATAAGTAATATGTCCTATGCAGACCACCTCAAGGCCCTGTCCCTGTATTCTGTCTCATACAGGCTTTTGAGGGGAGATCTATGCCTGGCATATAGGGCATTGTCAGACCCCACTCTGATGTATCTCTTACATAGCCACAAAACAAGCTGCACCAAAATTATCCATTCTAAAGACTTAAACCTTGCCTGTGATATAAATAGGACCTGCTGGCAAGATAGTATGTATCCCAGATGCTACCCTGTCTAGGGAACAGGCTCCCTATCCATGTGAAGCAGAGTTCCTTCCTAACCCAATTCAAATGCAACTTGGACAATTTAATGAGAAAACGGAAATTCATCCGTGGTTTGGCACCTATGAGTTGCTGCAGATGGACTGGCCTAGGCCTTAGCTGTTCCTCTTGTTTTGACTTCTGCCTTATTGGATGCATTTTCCAATGCTTCTAAGGCTCCAGACTCTCAGCCCCCTTCTCCAAAGATACCTGATAGATTCTGTAGCGTGGCTGAGGATTTTAAATTTTTGTACAAGTGTCTGTCTGATGACCCCTTGCTGGTGTCTGTAGCTTCAGCTGCTTCCTTCTCCCAAGTAGCTGTCCTCTGGTAAAGATAATAAGACCATGGCAAGGCCCTTCTCCCAAGTAGCTGTCCTCTGATAAATATAGCAAGACCATGGCAAGGCCCTTCTCCCAAGTTGCTGTCCTCTGGTAAAGATAACAAGACCATGGCAAGGCCCTTCTCCCAAGTTGCTGTCCTCTGGTAAAGATAACAAGACCATGGCAAGGCCCTTCTCCCAAGTAGCTGTCCTCTGATAAATATAACAAGACCATGGCAAGGCCCTTCTCCCAAGTTGCTGTCCTCTGGTAAAGATAAGACCATGGCAAGGCCCTTCTCCCAAGTTGCTGTCCTCTGGTAAAGATAACAAGACCATGGCAAGGCCCTTCTCCCAAGTTGCTGTCCTCTGATAAATATAACAAGAACATGGCAAGGCCCTTCTCCCAAGTTGCTGTCCTCTGGTAAAGATAACAAGACCATGGCAAGGCCCATCTCCCAAGTTGCTGTCCTCTGGTAAAGATAACAAGACCATGGCAAGGCCCTTCTCCCAAGTAGCTGTCCTCTGGTAAAGAGAACAAGACCATGGCAAGGCCCTTCTCCCAAGTAGCTGTCTTCTGGTAAAGAAAAGAAGACCATGGCAAGGCCCTTCTCCCAAGTAGCTGCCCTCTGGTAAAGATAACAAGACCATGGGAGGGCCCTTCTCCCAAGTTGCTGTCCTCTGATAAATATAACAAGACCATGGGAAGGCCCTTCTCCCAAGTTGCTGTCCTCTGGTAAAGATAACAAGACCATGGGAAGGCCCTTCTCCCAAGTAGCTGTCTGCTGATAAATATAACAAGACCATGGCAAGGCCCTTCTCCCAAGTAGCTGCCCTCTGGTAAAAACAAGACCATGGCAAGGCCCTTCTCCCAAGTTGCTGTCCTCTGGTAAAGAGAACAGGACCATGGGAAGGCCCTTCTCCCAAGTAGCTGTCCTCTGATAAATATAACAAGACCATGGCAAGGCCCTTCTCCCAAGTAGCTGCCCTCTGGTAAAGATAACAAGACCATGGGAGGGCCCTTCTCCCAAGTTGCTGTCCTCTGATAAATATAACAAGACCGTGGGAAGGCCCTTCTCCCAAGTAGCTGTCCTCTGGTAAAGATAACAAGAACATGGCAAGGCCCTTCTCCCAAGTAGCTGTCCTCTGATAACTATAACAAGACCATGGCAAGGCCCTTCTCCCAAGTTGCTGTCCTCTGATAAATATAGCAAGACCATGGGAAGGCCCTTCTTCCAAGTTGCTGTCCTCTGGTAAAGATAACAAGACCATGGCAAGGCCCTTCTCCCAAGTTGCTGTCCTCTGATAAATATAACAAAACCATGGCAAGGCCCTTCTCCCAAGTAGTTGTCCTCTGATAAAGATAACAAGACCATGGCAAGGCCCTTCTCCCAAGTTGCTGTCCTCTGGTAAAGAGAACAAGACCATGGGAAGGCCATTCTCCCAAGTTGCTGTCCTCTGATAAATATAACAAGAACATGGCAAGGCCCTTCTCCCAAGTAGCTGCCCTCTGGTAAAGAGAACAAGACCATGGGAAGGCCCTTCTCCCAAGTTGCTGTCCTCTGATAAATATAACAAGACCATGGCAAGGCCCTTCTCCCAAGTAGCTGCCCTCTGGTAAAGATAACAAGACCATGGCAAGACCCTTCTCCCAAGTAGCTGTCCTCTGGTAAAGATAACAAGACCATGGCAAGGCCCGTCTCCCAAGTAGCTGTCCTCTGATAAATATAACAAGACCATGGCAAGGCCCTTCTCCCAAGTAGCTGTCCTCTGATAAATATAGCAAGACCATGGGAAGGCCCTTCTTCCAAGTTGCTGTCCTCTGGTAAAGATAACAAGACCACGGCAAGGCCCTTCTCCCAAGTTGCTGTCCTCTTGTAAAGAGAACAAGACCATGGGAAGGCCCTTCTGCCAAGTAGCTGTCCACTGATAAATATAACAAGACCATGGCAAGGCCCTTCTCCCAAGTAGCTGCCCTCTGGTAAAGATAACAAGACCATGGGAGGGCCCTTCTCCCAAGTTGCTGTCCTCTGATAAATATAACAAGACCATGGGAAGGCCCTTCTCCCAAGTTGCTGTCCTCTGATAAATATAACAAGACCATGGGAAGGCCCTTCTCCCAAGTAGCTGCACTCTGGTAAAGATAACAAGACCATGGCAAGGCCCTTCTCCCAAGTAGCTGTCCTCTGGTAAAGATAACAAGACCATGGCAAGGCCCTTCTCCCAAGTAGCTGTCCTCTGATAAATATAACAAGACCATGGCAAGGCCCTTCTCCCAAGTAGCTGTCCTCTGATAAATATAACAACACCATGGGAAGGCCCTTCTCCCAAGTAGCTGTCCTCTGGTAAAGAGAACAAGACCATGGCAAGGCCCTTCTCCCAAGCTGCTGCCCTCTGTTAAATATAACGACCATGGGAAGGCCCTTCTCCCAAGTAGCTGCCCTCTGGTAAAGATAACAAGACCATGGCAAGGCCCTTCTCCCAAGTAGCTGTCCTCTGATAAATATAACAAGACCATGGGAAGGCCCTTCTCCCAAGTTGCTGTCCTCTGGTAAAGATAACAAGACCATGGCAAGGCCCTTCTCCCAAGTAGCTGTCCTCTGATAAAGATAACAGGACCATGGCAAGGCCCTTCTCCCAAGTTGCTGTCCTCTGGTAAAGATAACAAGACCATGGGAAGGCCCTTCTCCCAAGTAGCTGTCCTCTGATAAAGATAACAAGACCATGGCAAGGCCCTTCTCCCAAGTAGCTGTCCTCTGGTAAAGAGAACAAGACCATGGCAAGGCCCTTCTCCCAAGCTGCTGTCCTCTGATAAATATAACGACCATGGGAAGGCCCTTCTCCCAAGTAGCTGCCCTCTGGTAAAGATAACAAGACCATGGCAAGGCCCTTCTCCCAAGTAGCTGTCCTCTGATAAATATAACAAGACCATGGGAAGGCCCTTCTCCCAAGTTGCTGTCCTCTGGTAAAGATAACAAGACCATGGCAAGGCCCTTCTCCCAAGTAGCTGTCCTCTGGTAAAGATAACTAGACCATGGCAAGGCCCTTCTCCCAAGTTGCTGTCCTCTGGTAAAGATAACAAGACCAATGGAGCTGTTGACTATCAAACCCATTTGCCTTGGTATTTCTTGGTTCTCCTATCCCAGGGCTGCCAAGTTATTTCTGATCTTCCAGACTCTCAGGATAAAGCTTCTGCCCTTTCCTTGTTAGGGACTTCCTCCCAGGTGGCTCACCATTCCATCAAGTGGAGTTATGATGCAGCCAATGCCTCTTCTAGGTCTGCTGGTTTTGGGTCAGTGAGGAGGTATTCTTGGTTTGGTTTCAACCTTTCCCCGATGATGTTAAGGCTAAGTTGATGGATCCCTCTCTTAGGTTCATAGGTTGGTACTGGGCTATCTGCCCGAAGGCATATATTAGCCCAGCCACGTTGTGCGGTATTCACCGCCCCTTTAGTAGTTCCCTAGACCCTTGTACTAGCAGCTAGTACCCTTGGCCCCTATCTAGTAGTGTTGTTGGTGTGATCCCCGGTGTGAACTTTGTTACCCATCCACTCATCAAGTTTCCTCTTGAAGAGTGATAGTGAGGGGCTCTGTCTTATGTAGATCGGGACCCTGTTCCATAGTAAGGGAAGTCTCTGCGAAGGGAATCTATCTCTCCAGCATGTTCTATTCATTGTTGTGTTGAGGTTTATATCCCTAGAGCGTGTAGCTCGAGTAGATTTGGTTTTGCTAAGATGGAGCATGTTCAACAATTCTGGGTTGGACATGGCTCTGTACGTTAGACAGAGATCGCCCCTGAGAAAGCGGTATGCAACAGAGAACAGTCTTAGCTTTTTCAATCGTGCTGCATAGGGCAACTGTTTGAGGCCAGTAATCCTCTTGGTTAGGTACCTTTGTAAAATTGTAATATTTATACACATTTTGCTGCTATATACATAGGAAATTGTAAGGATTATTAATTGTATGCCTTAATTTTTCTCTTCTTTCCATCCCCCCCTCCCTCCCCACACCTCTCTTCCCCTCCTGTCCCATTCCTCTTTTTTCCTATTTATCCGCAGGATGATTGTAATCAAAAAGCACAATTTTAATATTTTGCACTTATGTTGTAACATATATACAGTTTTTAAAAAATGTGAATCTCCATGCTAATTTTAAATAAGACCATATTCCAGTTCACTATGACATAATGTACAAAGCAATCCTCACATTTTTAAACAATTATTTTTATTTAAATTCTAAGCAGTACAACTTTAAGAAACCACTTGCTTATATAATGAATTAGATTCAATTACTCAATTATGTAAATGTATATAAACTGCCATTTATGCAGCTTTCATTGTACTTGATAAAGCTCGGTAGGAACCGAGTGAAAGCGCTTGTGTTAAACGTTGTGTGTTTTGGTGGAATAAACTTTGTAACCGTGTTTACAGCATTGGAATTATTGCCTCCGCTCTGCCATCCAGGAATTTATTGTTCGTACCTTTGTGGTCTCTCCAGCTGCTGGAGATGTCTAGCCAGGTACATTCCAATTGGTGCATTGTACTCAATAATGGGTCTGATGAGGGAAGAGTAGAGGGGCACCATTACATACTTAGATCTTGATGCGAACCCTTTCATGATCAGATGGGTCACATAGAAGTATTTTCTAACCACTTTGGCAACATGGTTATCAAAGGAAAGCTGACTATCTACTTGGGTCCCTAGATCCCTTATTTCTTCTTCAGATTTCAGGGGGTTACCTCCTATGTTGTAGTTTGCGGGTACTCTGTTTTTTCCAAAGGGGATTACTACGCAATTTTTTGCATTTAGCTTGAGACCATGGCTTTGACACCATGCATCAGTCTCATTTAGGCCCTTCTGGAGGATCTCCATGTCGGTCGGAGACTCTATTATAGCACCCAGTTTGCAGTCGTCCGCAAACTTAGTCAGCCACAGCCCTTCCATGCTTGCCTGTACTTCTGAGAAGTATATGCCAAACAGGAGGGGCCCCAGGACAGAGCCCTGAGGCACACCACTTGTTACTGGTCTGGATTCGGACATACATCTCGCTACTCTTACTTTATGGCATCTGTCTGAGAGCCAGTTTGCGATCCATCTTGTGACTTAAGGGTTTATGCCCAGGCTGGTGAGCTTATCAATAATACCTGAATGGGGAATGGTGTCAAATGCTTTAGCAAGGTCAAGGAAAGCCGTGTGTACCTCCTTTTCCTTATCTATAGCCTGAGTAACTGTCTCAAAGAAATCCACCAAGTTCAGGAGGCATGATCTGCCCTTGACGAAGCTGAACTGTGTGGGGTCCAGCGACTGGAGGTTCCCAATCTCTCCATTTATGAGTTCCATAATGATTCTCTCCATAGCCTTACAGATCAGACTGGTCAGTAGTTCCCAGGGTCAGTTGTGACCCCACCCTTGTGTAGTGGGACCACCACTGCCGTGCACCATTCTATGGGCACATATCCTGTGGAGAGGCTGAGACTGAACGGGGTATTAAGATGCAGGGTTAATTCCTTTTGGAGCTCACATATGACACAGCCTGGGACACCATCTGGTCCCATGGAGGCAGTGTTTTTAGCTTTAGATAGAGCCTTGTTAACCAACGTATCAGTAATAATTGGACTTGCACAATCCCCTAGAATGGTAATAGGCCCTGTAGGTGGTGAGGGGGGGGAGAAATTTGCACTGAACCTGTCAGCCAAGATGTTGGCAATGTCAGAAGGGTCAGAGTATTTTGTTCCATTTTGTACTAGCTCCGAACAGACCTGAGCGTTGCCATTTAGGTTTTTGACTTAGCCATAGAAGCCATGGTTATCCTTGGCATCCTTGGCAACTTTCTTTTCAAAATTAGCTTTAGTTGACTTGATGAGGGCCCTCAATTTCTTACTAATGCTGATCAGGGATGATTTTTCTTGATAATAAACACTAGTTTGGTGAAGCTGCTGCTGCTCTGTTTAAGTCCCTTCAGGATAAGGGTAAGGCTTTACAGGAAGTTCAACATATGTTTGCTTCTCCTGTGTCTAAATTTCAGAGAAATTACCCCCAGTAAGCCAGTTATTGTTCATAGGCAATCTCGCCCTCCTCTTATGGGTAAAAAGGGTGGCAAGTGGGTTTCTCCTGCAAAGGCTACCCAGACTTTAGTGCCTCAGAAGTCTCCATTTACTGATAAACTAGGTGCTGTCTGACTATCCTGTTGTTCCCAGCCTCTTTCTTCTTTCTCTCTTCCTGTTTGGCTACAGATTACTCAGGATTCCAGGTTCATTATCCACCAGGGGAATTTCATGGACTGGAAATCCCTTCTTCCTTTTATGGGTATTCCTCAGCCTCCTCAGGAGTAAGTATCCTTCTTTCCAGAGGTGCTTCAAGATCTTTTGACTGAAGTTACTATTCAGGAGGCGCCTGTATTTCAAAGGGGGAAGAGATTTTGCTCCAAGATGTTTTAAGTGCCCAGGAAAGAGGGTGCTTGGAGACCAATTCTAGACCTCTCTCATCTCAGCACTTTTCTGAAAGTGGCCTCCTTTCAAATGTTGTCCCTTCAGACTTTGTTCTTTCTTCTGGTTCCTCAGGCTCTGGATTACAAGGATACTTATCTCCATATTTCAGTTCATCCCCTTTTCAGGAAGCTTTTACGTTTCTGTGTTGCTTCTGACATTTTCAGTTCTCTGCTCTGCCCTATGGCCTTTCTACGGCCCCAAGAGTATTCACCAAATGCCTCTTTCCTGTGACTGCTTTTTGTATGATTCAGGGGATATCAGTAGTTCCTTACTTGGACAACCTTCTATTTCAGGCATCCTCTCCAGAGATCCTGTTGCAAAATCTTCATTTTGCTATTTATCTTCTGCAAAGTCTGACTGCGGTGGTGGTGCTGCGGTAGCATTGTCGCCTCACAGTAAGACGTCCGGTTCGATTCTCAGCTAGAGCGTCTTTTGTGTGGAGACATGCGTGAATGGGCGTACCATCATTGAAGGTTGTGCGTCAGGGCTCGCAACTCGGCACATAAAAATCTACTGCCAATCATTAGCAGACCGGAGTTCCTCTGTGGCGACCCCTAACCGGGAAAAGCCGAAAGACTCCATATCTTCTGCAAAGTCTGGGGATAACAATAAATTTCAAAAAGTCTTTTCTGACTCTTTCTCAAGACCATGTTTTTCCAGGGTGCAGGATGCAGACTGGGCCTGTGTTGGCACCCATGCCTTGTCTCAAGTTTTAATACTCATCTACTTCTTTCAAACTCTTCTTCCTCTGGCCTCTATTATAGCCAGGGAATTTCTGAGACCTCTGGGGTTCATGGCATCCAACATCCTAATGCTCCTTCTGGACAAACTCTACCTGAGAAATTTTCAGTGGTTTCAGAAGTCATTTTGGATTCAAAATGCACATCCCCTAGAATTTGTAGTTCCTCTTTGACCTTGTCTCAAAAAGGAACTTCACTGGTGGATCCAGAAGTTATCTCTGAATCCAGGGCTCCCATTTCACCCCCCACTCAGGAGCTTTTCACATACACTTTAGATGTGGCATGGGGATAAACTTTTGGCTCCATAAATGTGCAGGGGGTGTGGTCTCCTCGTCAACAGAAAGAGCACATCAGTGTCAGATATGAGAGCCCTTCTGGCTTTTCACACTCTCTTCTCCCCAGGACTTCTCAAGGTGTTTACAGACAATACCACAGTGACGTGGTATATAAATAAACATGGGGGGAACAAATCTAATCCTCTTTGCTGGTTGGCACTCCTAGCTTGGTATCTTGCTATCCAGTATCACATGACTATTCAGGCAGTTTACATTCCTTCGGGTCAAAACATTGTCGCAGATGCTCTGAGCAGGTCGTTAACTCTATCCCATGAATGGATGCTTCACAGGGATGTGTTTGTAGATAATGTCCACCAGTGGGGTATTCCTCAAATAGATCTTTTTGCCTCCCCTCTGAACAGACAACTTCCTGTATTTTGTGACAGAGTTCCAGGTCCTCTGATTTGGAAAGTGGGCATCCTATTGTTTTCTTGGATGGGGATGTTTCTTTATACTTTTCCTTCCCATGCCCTCATTCCAAAATTCCTTTTCTAAGTTCAACGGGATGCTCTCAAAATCTTGTTGGTGACTCCCTTTTGACTGAGACAACATTGTTTCCCTCTTCTGCATTTACTCAAGGGCAGTCATCACAAGTTACCTCACAGGATGGACCTACTCACACAGGATAAGGGATCTCTCACCCATCCCCATTTGCCCACTCTTCAACTGACACTGTAGGTGATGGGATTTTGATTCCATTTAGACACATTTTTTCTGAGTACATGCTTAGGCCAGGAAACCTATTACTGGGAAGTCAATAAGAAAAAACACAGCACCAAAACCGAGAGGCAAAAGGAAGACCACTAGCTCAGTCTTCAGCAACAGTGCAAAACCAAAGTGCTATGGGTAGCAAAATTCGTTAAAAATATTGCTTCACCTTGAAAAAGCCTGAGATTCTCAGGCGAAAGCGCTTGGATTTATTGTGTTGTGTGAATAAAGAAGTTTTATTTCAGTGCTAAACACCTATTTGCTGTTGCATCTGTTCTCGCTGACTAGCGTCCTGTGAAGCAGTATTTTTAACGAATTTTGCTACCCATAGCACTTTGGTTTTGTACTGTTGCTGAAGACTGAGCTAGTGGTCTTCCTTTTATTACTGGGAAATCCTACGTATCCAAATGGAAAAGGTTTTCTGTTTGGTGGCTTCCTCGTAACTTGGATGCACTTTTTGTGGATGTTTCTTTGGTTCCCTCTTATCTGTGTGAGTTATGAATGCTAGGTTGGCGTATTCTTCTGTTAAGGCCCATTTATCAGCCATTCTCTCCTCATTTAGCTTATAGATTTGAGGCTAACAGTTCCTTAAAGGTGTCCTTCATATTAGGCCTCACAGGAAGCCTGTTCTTCCTTCCTGGGATTTTAATTTTGTTTTGAAAAAATTGGGTCAGGCTCCTTTTGAGCCTGCAGCTTCAGCTTCCTTGCAACTTTGATCTTGGAAGACTGTACTTTTGTTAGCCCTTACTAGCCCTTACTTATGCCAGATGGGTGTCTGAGCTTCAAAGCTTTATGACTTGTCCTCCTTTTTTGGTGTTTCATGAGGATAGGGTGTCCTGCACAATAATCCTTCATAAAGTCCAAGGTGGCAGATGAGTTGTCCTTTTTTCCCTTTTCCACAGTCTTCCATTAAGGCGCTGCATGCATTGGATTTACATAAGAAAACTTAGATTTGATTTGGATAAGACTACAACTATTAAGAAATGTGATCATCTCTTTGTTTCCTTTCATCCTAGGTCATTAGGATTAGCTGTATCCAAGCAAACTACTACATATGAAGTTGTTCTATCTCGCCGTTCATTCTTACAGATGGGTTCGGAGCCGATCCTCGGCTCCGAGTTTGCCTACTACAAAGCTCGAGGTCTTCAGACAGCTAGAGGCAAAGTCCCTGTCCCATGATGCACCTAGAGTTACCTCAGATCTAGTTTGCTGCTGCAATAGATCGGAGGTTCCTTGCACAGCTCGGGCCAGTATAATTCTTTTTCAGATAATAGCTTTAAAAAAAAAAATCTTTAAAAATTATTTCTAAATATATTTAGAATTGGTCTTTAATAGTCTTGAATAGTTATAGCTATTAGAGCTTGTCAGTAGATATTTTCTTCTCTTTTTGGCCTTCATTTTTTTTCTATAGGCCTTTAATATCCCTTTCCCTTTGGTATGCATTTACAAATGTGTATAGCTTGTAGTTAAATAAGTAGGGTGTGTGTGTGTGTTTTTTGAATAGTGACAGTTTAGTCAGTTTATTGTTATTCAACCCATGTGTTATTTAGGGTTTATTTAGCTAAACTTAGATTTACTAGTTTAACTTTGCCATTGTTTGGGTGTGGCTAATCTCTTTAAAGTACAGTCATTTTTCTTGTTGAATTCTGTATACTTCATTATGGTTGACCAGGATAAGGATAAGCATCCTAAGTCAGGATTCAAAAAGTGTCCAAAATGTGGACAGAAGATGCTTGTGACAGATAGTCACGTTAATTGTGTGTATTGCCTTGGAGCCTTGCACTTACAGGAAAGGTGCTCCATATGTCATTGTTTTTCATTCAGAGTTCTTCAGGAGCGAAAAAGAAAACTCATAGATAGAGGACTTCTTAAACCATCATTTCAGTGACCAAGGTACATCTAGTAATTCTTCAAAGTCTTCTAAGGCTTCTTCAGAAGTTAAAAAATCTAACAAAGAGTCGACGTTGGCTCCATGGCCCTCGGAGCCGATCCCTGGTCCTGGAACCAATGTCCAAAGTTCTAAAGTCACCTATTCTGCAGTCAGTGTCTCCAACCATCCATTCATCTCGGTCTTCGATCAGCCTGTCCGATTTGGACGTGGATCGTGTTGTGCAGAAGTTCCTACAGGCACCGATGTTCACTAAATTTTTGTCGGCTCTGACCCAGGTGGTTTTGGAGCCTAAAATTATAATACCATCGACTTTTTTTCCTCCTCCGAGCCATCCCAGTCCTTCAGAGCCAGACCTGATGATTGTTGAGCCTTCAGAGCCGATGCCTGTTCCAGTGCCATCGGATCCATTTATTCAGACTTCCTCAGAGCTGATTGAGGAGTCTAGGGGCCAACACTCTCCTGTCTGGTCCGGGGAGGATAGTTCGACCGACATGTCAGTTCCGACTTTGCCTCTCAGGGCCTCGGCTTGGATGGGTTCGGCTCCTACTTCTGGTTCAGAGCCCACTTTGCCGGTGCCAAGGGGATCGGTGGTTTCTTCTGATCCAGTGGTCCCTTCTCATTGGAAATGAGGTGCCTTTGAAGCCATGAGGAGAGTGATGTCTCCTAAGACATCTACAACTTCAGGTCCAACTACCTCCTCCCCAAAAGTGCCTGTGTCCACGTCTGCTTCACAGATCCTTTCTAAGCGTAGAGACCCTGAGCCTCAAAAGCCCCATTGGGTGGCCCCTGCTGTTCCATGACCTCACCAGAAATTCCCCTGATGAAGTTCCCAGGAAGAGAATCTGTACGAGGAAGCACCTAAACTCCCCACAGGAGTCTCTTACATCCGATACCGACTTAGATGAATCAGAAGGGTCTCCATGGTCGGCCTCTGAGGATATCTTATTTGCTGAGATATTAAAATCCTAAGGCAGAGGGGTGGCTAGAAGTCCAACAACCCTAATGAAGATGAGTCAGTTCTCCTGAAGGCTTTCGGGTCTCAATCCTCCACCTCTTGAGTGTCTCTGCTCTTCAATGAGCTCATGGAGTTGGTCTCACGAAGGGAGTGCGAGTCTCCGGACACCATGGAGCCTGTCACCAGGAGGCCTAATACATTTATTTCTACCCCCCACGTAAAGTTGTTCCTTACCAAGGGAGTGCCAGTTGATGCCATGGTGGTGGCGGCGGCGGCAGCCACCAAAAAGGAGATGTCGGAAACTTCTTCCTCTAGCCATCTTCCTAACAGAGATTCTAGGATCATGGATAGATACGGGAAGCGCACATACAGTTCAGCGACTTTTGCCATGCATTCACTGAACTGTCTCACTCATTTTATGAGACTGCAAAGAGATCTCCTAAAAGAGCTTGGAGATGCTCTTCAGGGTACAGTAGCTGCAGGAGCTTCAGACAGTCACCTCCCAGCTTGCTACCCTCAATTCCATAGTGAACTCATCCATGCGTCTCATTTCATATACAGCTGATGGAATGAGTAGGATAGCGGGTACAGGAATTGCTCTCAAGAGACATTCCTGGATGTGCTTGTCAACACCTATTTTGATGGCTCACCCTTTTCGGGCCCAAAATTAAGGAAACTTTGACCAGGTGTGAGCAGGAAGGGAAGACTCTGTCTGCCATCAGAGTCCGTTTTTCCACCCCTATGAGACCCTTACCACAAGGGTCAAATGGGAGGAAAGATGTGTTTCCGAAAAGCCCAAGGAGCCTTTATGGACACATGTGGTGAACCCCCCCTCCAGGGGCAGAGGAGGGGGCAATTTAATGAAGACGCCTCCCTTGCAGCGGAGGGGATCCGCAAAACCAGGGCGACAGACCAGTTCTTTGGGAAGCCCTACCAGTGCTCCTGAAAGGAGGCCTGACTGTCCTACTCTGGAGGCAGTTGGGGGTCACTTATCTTTGTATCCAGACACCTGAATCAAAATAAATGACAACTGGGTACAAAATATAGTTTCCAGAGGATATTTCATTCCTTTCACCACTCTCCTTCCATTGACAACAAAAATCTCAGACGTTCCACCCAGTTACAGGGAACAAGCAACACTTGAGGTCCAAACGTTGCTAAGAAAGTGTCATCCAACCAGTCCAAGCAGACCAGACACAATCTGGAACTTACTCAAGATTCTTCTTAGTTCCAAAAAAGGCAGGGGGACTGGAGACCTATTTTGGACCTCAGCAGACTAAACAGATCTGTCAAGAAAGAGAAATTCCAGATGGTCACGCTTCAGTCGAAACTTCCCATTTTAGGGAAAGACAATTGGATGTGCTCGATAGATCTACAGGATGCATACTACCATATAAAAATGGCCAGACCATCCAGGGATCATCTGCAGTTCCAGCTGGGAGCCAATCATTACCAGTTTTGAGCCCTGCCCTTTGGTCTCACTACAGCCCCCAGAGTGTTCACCAAATGTATGGCAGTGGTCACGGCTCACCTGAGGCGTTTAGGATTCCATGTGTCACTGTACTTAGATGATTGGCTCCTCACCGCCACCACCAGGCATCAGCTAATACAAGCCAGGGACACCACTCTTACTCTTTGCAGTCATCTGGGCATTACAATAAATTCAGAAAAATCTGCCTTGTTGCCATTGCAACATATCGTTTTTATTGGAGCAAAATTGGACACCAGCACTTTGAGACTTCCAGCAGAAAGAGTCTTACTACTTCGTCAGCAGGTCCACAACATCATATCCAAAGACAAGGCTTCAGTATCAGAAGTGCTAAAATTATTAGGCATGATGGCAGCTGCAATATTAGCTCTACCATTGGTTCGCATGCACTTGAGGATTCTGCAATGACTGTTATTCACTCAATGGTGTTACCAAGAGCTTTCAACGTCTCATTTCATAATGATCACAAACACATGCAAAAAAGATCTTCAGTAGTGGTTGACCTCTCTTCATGTAACGATAGGTCGTCCTTTTGTCCTACCTTCATCAGCGGCCACAGTGACCACGGACACTTCCCTGATAGGGTGGGGGGAACGGCATTTTCAGGGAAGAACAGCCCAAGGCACATGGACCAAACAGGAGAAACATCTGCATATCAATGTCCTGGAGATGAGAGTGGTACTTTTAACATTGCAGTACTTCCAGGACACTCTTCCTCTGGGAACAATTGTGATTCAGACGGACAACATGTCGGTAGTCTAGTACTTGAACAAACAAGGAGGAACCAGGTCTTATCCCCTTTGTCGTTAGGCCCTAAGAGTATGGCAGTGGGCTACATCCACTCAGTGCTTTCTGATGGTAATGCACATCCCGGGGAAATCCAACATTATAGCAGACAAACTGAGCAGGGCAATTTTGTTGCCTCACAATTGTTCCCTCAAGAAAGAGATAGCGGAGAGAATTTTACGCAGGTGGGGCCAGCCTTGCTGTGACCTTTTTGTCAGCCATATGAACACAAAATGCAGACTCTACTTTGCCCCGATTCCCCCTTCGGGAGAAGCCCCAAGGGATGCACTCATACACAATTGGCTTCTGGGTCTCTTCTATGCATTCCCACCAATTCCCTTGATACCCAAAGTATTGCAGAAAGCAAAAGCCCTGGATTCTGGACCCAGTTCCAGATCTTTTGAAGCATTCATCGGGGCTCTTCATCCCTCTCTTTATTCCCTGAAACTGACAGCTTGGCTGCTCCAATTCCCAACATAGCCAGGTTCCATAATCTCTCAAATGAAATGCAGCATACATTGCCATCTTCTCATACGTCCTCTACTATAACTTAGCAAATGGAGGAGATTTTCTATATGGACTTCTCCAAATTACATTGATCCCTACCAAGCCCCTATTTCCTCCATATTAGAGTTTTTGACTGCTTTTCAATAAAGGAGCTGCAGCAGCAACA
>NC_056751.1:773302210-773557210 GCF_019279795.1 Protopterus annectens
GTCACGCTTTTTCCTCGAGGGTCCTCCAAGAGAGGAAAAATAAGCTTATATTGAAAGGCCTTATAAAACCCTCTTTTGAAGAAGCTTTAGCATCCTCTCCTTCTCCTGCTAAAAAGAAAAGGGCGTCGGCTCCGACCAGTCCGTCGGACCCGACTGCCAAAAGACATAGGCAGGCTTCTCCTTCGGCGCCAAGGTCTTCGGAGCCGAGGGCGGAACGGTCTGCCTCGATGCCTCCAGTCTCGACTCCTCTGGCTTCGGAGCCGATGGCTGGGGCATCGAGAGGCGGGTCACCTTCATCGGCTCCACTGGCCTCGGAGCCGATGAAGGTTGTCCGCTCAGACACTTCCTCCTCGGCGCCTAAGTCCTCCTCGGCACCGATGGAAACTGGTTTGGGTATTCCTTCGGCGCCGATAGTTATCGAGTCGCCTCGGAGCAGGTCCCCTAGCCCCTTGGGGCCGTTGGAGAGGCCAACTCGAACCCGTTCAGTCTCCTCTAGGTCATCGAGGATGTCAGATTCGGACATAGACAGGGTGCTCCAAAGACTGTTCCAGTCCCCAGTCTTTCAAAAATTTGTTTCGGCTCCAACCCAATTGGCTTCGGAGCCGATAGCCCATTCCATTGCCATTCCTCCTCTGACCGCTTCGGCTCCGTCGGAGCAGGTGCTGTTGGAGCCGGTGGAGATCCTAGGGTCGGCTCCGACCCTTACTCCAACCCCGGCCTTCGGGTCCGAGTTTGGCACGCGGACTTCTTCGGCCGGACCCGGGGGTGACGTTTCGGGACCTATGCCGTCGGTTCCGAGCCTCCCTCTCGGTGCTTCGGCTGCGGGACTCCGTCTGCTATCATGGCTCCGGGGACCGGACACTCCCAGGATTCTGGGGTCCGGCTTTCAGAGCTATGAGGAGTGCCTTGGCCAAGTCTTCTTGGCCATCTCTACGGCTTTACCGGCACCTTCCTGGGCGTGGAGACTGGGTCTTTGGCAGTTCCCTGTCCCTAGGCAGCGGAGCCCGGGGCCTGAGGTTACCCCACTGGGGTTCCCCTCCTCCTGAGGGTTCTTCGGAGTTGTCTTCGGAGGAGCCCCCAAGGAAGAGATTGTGCAAGAGGAAGCACGTGGACTCCCCCGAGTCTCTTACATCGGACACTGATCTTGATGATGCGGAGGGGTCCCCAAAGTCGTCCTCGGATGATGTCTCATTCGCAGACATTTTAGAGATCCTTAAGCAACGAGGCGGCTGGATATCCAAACCCCCCTCTGCTGATGAGTCAGTGCTTCTCAAGGCCTTTGGGGCTCAGCCCTCCGCCTCCTGGGTGTCTCCGCCCTTCGACGAGCTCCTGGATTTGTTTTGTCGAAGGGCGTGGGAACATCCAGATACTGTGGAACCAGTGCCTTCTCGCCCTAACAAATTTTTGTCTGCCCCACCCGAGAAGGAGTTCTTGACGAAAGGCGTGGCTGTAGATGCCATGGTGGTGGCATCTGCTACACAACAGGACGTGGCAGAGGCTTCAACGTCCGTCCATCCTCCTAATAAGGAGTCTAGGAGCATGGACCGCACGGAAGCGCACCCTGACTTCAGCGGCCTTTACACTAAGGTCCCTGAATTATTTGGCACATTTTACCAGGCTACAGAGGGATCTGGTCAAGGAGCTGTCAGACTCCCTCTCAGGTAACCTACCTGAGCAGCTAGTCCAGTCGGTTAGCTCTCAGTTGGCTATCCTTACCTCGATTTCTAACTCGTCCATGAGGCTCATTTCATATGCGGCCGAAGGGCGGGCAGAGCGGCAGGCACAGGCGTGGCTCTCGGAGACAAGCCTGGCTCCGTTGTGTCATTTTATGGAGGCCTTCAAGTCTTCCTTCACGACGCTCCCTTTGATGGGTCCTCTTTGTTTGGACCTAAGGTTAAAGACACTCTTACCCGCTGTGAGCAAGAGGGAAAAACTTTATCTGCCGTAGGTGCACGTTATTCCACTCCCTTTCGGCCTTATCCCAAGGCTAAAGGAGGAAGGAAGATGTGGTTCCGCAAATCACGTAAGTTTTTCCTCAACAGCAGGAAGATTCCCTTCCAGAGGCAGAGGACGGGAAATTTTTCTGGGAGACGCCATCCCAGTGGCGGCAGAGGGCCCCGCAATTCTGGAGACCATGAGTCCTTTCGTGGCTCTTCAGCCTCCCACACTTCATGAGGGATTGCCCGGCTGTGCTGCTCGAGCCAGTCGGGTGCCGTTTGCCAAGCACCTAAAAGCCTGGGAGTCTATCACTCAGGACAGATGGGTGCTTCGGATTATTGCCGGAGGTTACACCATTCCCTTCACACACTCACCCTCACCGTCCAAAAAAATCCCGGACCCACCACCCAGTCAAAGGGAAATTGCAGCCGCAGAAGCATCAAAGCTGCTAGAAAAAGGAGTCATCCAACCGGTCCCCACAGACCAGATCAGATCCGGAAATTACTCGAGGTTCTTTTAGTGCCAAAAGACAGGGGACCTGAGACCAATATTGGATCTCAGCAAACTAAACCAGTCCGTCATGAAGTCCAAATTCGAATGGTCACTTTACAATCCATTCTCCCATTGTTGGAGAAGGATGTTTGGATGTGCTCCATAGATCTCAAGGACGCCTATTATCACATACCGATACATCAGGCGTCCAGGAGGTATCTGCGCTTCAGCCTGGGAGACAGTCATTTCCAATTTTGTGCACTGCCCTTTGGTCTCACCACAGCCCCCAGGGTGTTCACCAAGTGTTTGGCAGTAGTGACTGCTCACCTGAGGAGTCTTGGATTCCAAGTGTTTCCCTATCTGGACGACTGGCTCCTGACTGCCACCACCAGGCATCTACTAATAGACAACCACAAAGCCACCATCTCCCTGGGTGCTACCCTGGGAATTACATTCAATTGGTCAAAGTCTGTCTTGCTGCCCTCTCAGCGCATAAGATTCATAGGAGCAGAGATAGACTCAAAATTGATGCGTCTTTCTTCCTACCGAAAGGATTCAAACTTTACAAGGTCAAGTTCAAGCCCTGCTTCCAAGATCCAAAGCCCCAGCCAGGATGGTCCTGCAACTTTTAGGTTCGATGTCTGCCACGGTTCTCCTAGTTCCACTGGCAAGATTGCACATGAGGATTCTTCAGTGGCTGTTATCGACACAATGGTCCTTTCAGACTCTCCCCCTCAATCACCCCATTCTGATTACAGAAACGTGCAAACGGGACCTCCGCTGGTGGCTTCAGACATCCAATCTGAATCAGGGAAAACCTTTTGTTATCCCCCCTCCGGTGGCCACCCTGACGACGGATGCCTCCCAGACAGGGTGGGGGGGGGCATTGTCTGGGCAGGTTAGTTCAGGGTTCTTGGCTTCCAGACGAAACTTTTCTCCATATCAATGTATTAGAAATGAGGGCTGTACTTCTGTCCCTACAGGCCCTCCACAAGTTTCTCCCTCAAGGCATTATCGCTATCCACACAGACAACATGTCGGTGGTCTGGTATCTAAACAAACAAGGAGGGACCAGATCTTACCCCTTTGCAGAGAGGCCATGAGGGTGTGGGAATGGGCTGTAGCTACCAACCGTTTCTTGGTAGCGACCCACATTCCAGGGAAATCCAATATATTGGCAGACAGATTAAGCAGGACGATTCTCTCTCCTCACGAGTGGTCCCTGAACGAAACAGTAGCAGCTCAGGTTTTCAAAAGATGGGGACCCGTGCTGCGACCTGTTTGCAACACCACAAAACACAAAGTGCAAAAGGTTCTTCTCCTTGACTCCGCGTCAGGGGGAGGCAGCTACGGATGCTCTAGCCCAACCTTGGCCAACAGGACTACTTTATGCCTTTCCTCCGGTCCCACTTCTCCCCAAAGTCATCCAGAAAGCTTCTCAATTGGGGTCCACAATGATACTAATTGCTCCACTGGCCTCGTCAGGTATGGTTCCCCTACCTAAAGAAACATGCGGTGGACGATCCTTGGTTTTGGATCTAACTCCGGATCTGCTGATTCATCAGTCGGGACGACAACACCAGTCCCTTCACACTTTGAAATTGACAGCTTGGCTCCTCCACTTCCGACTTTAGTCAGAAATCACACCTTAGACCCGGAAGTTATTCACATTTTATCTTCGCCCACAAACCCACCACTAAAAATTGTACCTCAGTAAGTGGAAGAGGTTTGCTATCTGGGCTCAACTCAGGGGCTTAGACCCTATCACTGCCCCGATACCAGAGGTTTTGAAATTTTTAACATCCTTATTTAATCAAGGATCTTCAGTCTCTACTATTAAAGTCCAACTAGCGGCTATCTCCAAATTTCACGAATCCATGGATCCACCGCTGATGAGCAGCAGATTATGCAAAACTTTCATTAAAGGTGCTGGGCTGTTAAGACCCCCAGTTTATAACCCTGCGCCTCCATGGGATCTTGATTTGGTACTTCGTGCCTTAACATCTTCCCCTTTTGAACCGGCTGCTACATGTGAGTTAAAATATCTGTCTTGGAAAACTGCCTTCTTAGTTGCAATTACCTCTGCAAGAAGAGTTTCAGAGCTTCAAGCCCTATCTATCAAACCACCGTACTTGATTTTTCACAAGGATAGAGTATCACTTAGGCCTAACCCATCTTTTGTTCCAAAGGTTTGTTCTAATCTCTGTCTCCAACAATCTCTAGAGCTACCAGTTTTCTTTCCAAAATTCTCCAACGAAGCGGAATACACCCTCCATAAATTGGATGTTCACAGGCAATTGCGCTTCTATCTAGACAGGACTCAACAAATTCGAAAATCAGACCAGTTGTTTGTGTCCTTTTCAGATAATAAATTGGGTAAAACCATCACTAAAGCTACTATCTCCAAATGGATTAGAGATTGCATAACTCAGGCTTATTCCTCTTCAAATAAGCAACTTACAACATCTATCAAAGCTCACTCTACCAGAGCAATGGCTACTTCTATTGCTTTTCATTCCAAGCTCGCTATTTCTGAGATTTGTGCTGCGGCTACTTGGTCCAACCCGCACACTTTCATTTCCCACTATAAATTGGATGTGGCATCTAAAGGGCGAGCATCATTTGGTTCCACGGTACTCAGGAGTGTTTTCCAGTGAGCCACCCAGGATTCAGGTGCTAGGGACGCTGTCCCATCAGTCAGAATGTAGGCGAGATAGGATCACATAACATCTTTTAGTTATGTACTCACCATAACTTCAGATGTTTGGGATCCATCTCGCCTACATTCCTAATACCCACCCTCCTTCCCCCTGCCTAGGAGATCAGAAGAGATTGAACGGTTTTGAGTTCTACTGTTTTTTATCTTGTTTCATCTGACGATGTTATATAAGCAGCATGTGTGTCTGTGTATTTATGCGGACAAACTAGATCTGGGCGACTGGTAGTGGTGCATCCTGGGATATAGTAAGCTCAGCCAATAAGAGACTTTGCTCTTTGGCATAAGCGTGCCGAGTCGGAGCCGAGGGATCGGCTCCGAACCCATCAGTCAGAATGTAGGCGAGATGGATCCCAAACATCTGAAGTTATGGTGAGTACATAACTAAAAGTTTTTTGGAATTCACTTACAATTTTGAGTATAATAATTTGAATTATTTAGATGTCACAATTCAGAAGAAGGATAGAGATTTTGTTTCGAAAGTACACAGGAAGGATACATATTCCAACTCATACCTACATTTTTCAAGCGCACAGCAATTTTTTTCCGAAGAGAACTATAGTGAAAGGTCAATTCGTGCGTGGTAGCAGGATGACCAAGACTTTCCAAGTGAAAGCGGCTTATTGAAATCTATGTTTTTAGAAAGGGGGTATCCTGAGCACCTCATTAATGAAATATACAATGAAGTTTTGATTGGTAGGAATGAGAGGTTTTCCTCCGAACTTGGGTATTATTGATACCCCTGGTGCAACTACAGCTGACACTACAGTGACCACTACTGAGCATAACGATGCATTTATTTGGGATTATAGTGGAGATGCCCAGGTTATCAAAGAAATATTTACCAAAAAATGCAACAGATTTGCTAGTTTTTCTCATCTTGGATCCATTTTTGGCAAGCTCCTTAAATATGAAATTCAGGAAAGGATGTAGTATTAAGGACATAATGGAAAACAGTCTGACTAGTGGTGGTAGAAAAGGCAGGCTTGGCACATTCAAATGTGTTTTTTTCCAATAGTGTCCCTTTATTACCAATAAACTTTAATTGTATATTAACAGCAGAGGTAAAAATATAGTAGCAAAATCTTATAATTGTGACACCAGCGGAATAGTGTACATAGCAACGTGTGGAAAGTGTGAAGCATTCTGTGTGGGCAAAACTGAGAAAAATCTCAGGAAAAGGATTTATGAACATACATACGATATAAGAAAAGAGAATCTTAGAAATGCACTCTGCAAACACACATTAACATGCTCGCATGCTAATTTTACATTTTTTGTGTTAGAAGTCGTCCCCAAGGATGTTAGCGGTGGATCCAACTTGAATACAGAGAGGTTTATTGGCAATTAATCTTAGAGGCTAACAGATGGCCAGGTTTAAATGACATGGTCTCCCTTGCCCCAGTTTTAAAATTAAGATCTGCTAAGTTATAAATAACTATATTTTTATACATGTAAGTCCATGTTTTAAACGCACTGTTATCATCCTCACAGTTTACTATGGCATTGATGCCAGCTGCTTAATAGAAGTTCTTGTTTTTTTTACTTTTTCAACACCAGATGATGCTATTTACCTGCATTTTTATATTTTATAGCTCTCTTGAACATTCTTTACCATACCTCTAAACTGTACAGATTTTCATAGAATGTCCAGATTTTTGCCTCATATTTTATGCCTGTTTCTTATAAAACTGTAGTTTTCTGGCAAATCATTGAGGACTGAAGTCAGAAAATAATGGCAGACACCTGAGGTTCAGACTTCATATCCTTCATGGTAATGCAAAACTTGTTATTCTGTCAACTTTATAAGTTTGAAAGAGCAACATTTAAGAAGTGTTTCTATTTTTGGGCCTTTGTCCCTCCGTTATATGTGGCTTTGTCCAGATTTCTTGCTTTAAGAAGTTGAGAGGTATGTTTACACAATTAACAAGTGCATTTTTTAAATATTTTTAAAATTTTCTACATGTTTATGTATTTATGTATGTATGTATTTAAGTTTTAATGAGTAGAACATTTAAAATGTTTAATAGCATTTGGCAGTTTTACAGTTTTTTATACACTGGTTTTCAACAATACCTTTTATTGGACATAATTAGGTAATTTATTTAATTAAGGTTTATTAGAATGGTATATATTAAGGGCCATGTTGCTGTATCTGTTATTTGATGAAGTCTGTGATACCACTGATGAAAACGTACTCTGTTTCAGCGTTTATGTGGTGTTGGTGCTGGCAACGTAGTTGTGTTACATTAAAACTTTAGCATGGAGAACATCGATATCTGTGCAGTAACAGAAACCTGGTTCAGGGCTCCCGAGAGCACCCCAGCACTACCAGGTTATACCTCATACCATGCTTTTCGGCCCCAAAACTTGGACCGAACCACAAAATGAGGGGGAGTATCAATATTCATCAAAGATACCCACACCTCCAGGTTGGTGGCAAAGCATGAGGCATCAGAGACTATCCGTGTGCAACTAACAGTGGGTAAAACTGCCTTCCAGTTTATAGCCTGCTACAGACCACCCTCCCAAACCCAGGAACCCCACTCGGCCTTCCTGAGAACACTGGAAAATATGAAGGTCTCTCCAAACACCATTATATTGGCCGACTTCAACTACCCAAACATAGACTGGGAGCATTACTCTAGCTCCAACACCCTAGCCCAAAGGTTCCTAGAATTTATAAACTCAAATGCTATGGAACAACTTGTTACCACTCCCACAAGAGGGGAAAACATACTGGACCTGATCATCACCAACATGGGGACTCTATGCTTCAGACCAGAAGTGTATCCCTCACTGGTAAGATCAGACCGTAAACTAATCTCACTGGATATTCACATCCCGACCCCACCCCCTGCCCAGAAAACCACAGTGAAAAACTTCTCTAAAGCAAATTTCACACTCCTCAAAACCGAGGTGGAATCCTTCAAAGCCCTCGGGCCTGTGGAAAATACGGCCCAGACCGCAGAATCCTTTATAAACGCATTCTATGAACACCTTCAGGAATGCATGGATCATGCGATCCCAAATAAAACCAAGACCCAATCCTCCAAAGGCAGACGTCCTGTCTGGTGGACCCCAGCCATAAACAAACTATACAATAGAAGGAGGAAGCTACTTAAATGATAGAGCAAAATCCCAAAAAGGGAAGGCATCACTGATCAGTATTAGCAAAAAACTACGGGCACTCATAAAATTGTCTAAGGCCAGCTTCGAGAGAAAAATTGCACAGGACACTAAGGATAATCACAAGGCTTTCTTTAGTTATATTAGGAACCTGGGTGGTAATTCCCAGATATGCTCAGAATTAGTCCAAAATGACAGAAAATGCACTGAACCCACAGACATTGCCAACATCCTAGCTGACAGGTTCAGCGAAACTTCTCCCCCCCCCCCCTCCCCACCAAAAGGGCAAATATCTATCCCAGCAGAGTGCTGCCCCCCTGACATCTCAGATGCTCAGGTAAGAGCCGCCCTCTCCAAAGCAAAAAACACAGCATCAATGGGACCAGACGGTGTCCCGGGCTGTGTCCTACATGAACTCCAAGAAGAGCTAAACCCAAACATAAAACTACTGTTCAATCTCAGCCTTACTACAGGATATGTGCCCAAAGAGTGGCGTACAGCAACAGTGGTCCCTCTCCATAAAGGTGGTGCCTCAACGGATCCTGGAAACTATCGCCCCATAAGCCTGACTAGCTTGGTCTGCAAAGCTATGGAAAGGATCATCATGGACCTCATAAATAAAGATATTGGGGACCTACAGACACTGGATCCTACCCATTTTGGCTTTGTTAGGGGCAGATCCTGCCTCTTAAACCTGGTTGATTTCTTTGAAACAGTCACCAACGCCATTGACGAGGGGAAGGTGGTCCACACAGCCTACCTGGACCTCGCAAATGCCTTTGATGCAATACCCCACTCGGGCATTATAGATAAGCTCACCAGCTTAAATATAAACCCCTATGTCACTAGATGGATTGCAAACTGGCTCAAGGACAGAACCCACATGGTTAGAATTGCTGGAGCCATGTCAGACTCCAAACCAGTTACAAGTGGTGTCCAACAAGGCTCAGTCCTGGGACCTCTCTTGTTCGGTATATATTTCTCGGAGGTACAGGCCAACACGGAAGGACTGTGGCTGACCAAGTTCGCAGATGACTGCAAACTGGGCACCATAATCGACTCTCCAGCTAACACAAGCATCCTCCAAAAGGGCCTCATAGAAACAGACAACTGGTGCCAGAGCCATGGCCTCAAGCTAAATGCCAAAAAGTGTTTAGTCATCCCCTTTGGCAAAAACAAAGTGTCCACAAATTACCACATAGGTGGTAATCCATTAAGTACAGAAGAAGTAATTAGGGACCTGGGGACCCAAGTTGATAGCAATCTCTCATTTGACAACCACGTGGCCAAAATGGTTAGAAAAACATTTTATATAGCCCACCTAATCATGAAGGGATTCACATCTAGATCAGGGGAGGTCATCGTGCCTCTTTACTCATCCCTTATCAGGCCCATAATTGAGTACAATGCCCCTTTTGGGATGTACCTTACCAGACACCTGCAGCAACTGGAAAGGCCCCAAAAGTACCTCACCAAGATGATCAAAGGGCTCAAACAGATGCCATATGCTGCCCGGTTAAAGAAACTCCAGCTCTACTCAGTGGCATACCACCTGTTCAGAGGCGATCTGTGCCTAACGTATAAAGCCATGTCCAACCCGGAATTAATGGACATGCTGCACCTCAGAAAATCCAAATCCCATTGAGCTACGTGCTCGAGAGACTTGAACCTCAGCACTGAAATAAATAGGACATGCTAGAGGGACAGATTCATAACCCAGAGGCTCCCTTCACTCTGGAATAAAATCCCAGTCCAGGTTAGGCAGAGTCCCTCATTGACTCTCTTCAAGAGGAATCTTGATGAGTGGATGGGAGATCGTAGGTTTAACCCGGGTATCACTTCTGTGTCACTGTTAGACAGAGGCACAGTATACTAACCTCGAAAAAGGGCATAGCAAAATAAATTTAAAATGGGTGGCGAAAGCCAAACACATTCTGGCTAGGCTTATAAATGCCCTAGGGCAGATAGCCTAGTATGAACCTATGAGTGGAAACGGCTATCCTAGTGCACCTTTTGTTTTATTAGTGTTATTGCGAGCACTATTTATTCCTTTTATTGATTTAGTTTTTGTTGTAACAAAATTTTCTGAAGTAATTATGGATCTGTTTGCACGTTCAATGCCATAGGGAAGTGATTTAGGTAATTTCAATGTGGAAGGGGTCCGGGATGTGAGGAAATGAATTATGTTGTCTCCTTCAGTTTTTACAGGGAGCCTATAAATCCGAATGTTGCTCCTCCTAGATATGTTCTCCAGGTCATCTAACTTGTCTAGTAAATGAGCATTTTGTTTTAACAAGTGTTCTGTTTGGTGTTCTTCTTCAGAGTCTCTAGTCTCCATATCATTAAGAGATTGCTCCATGGCAGATATCTGGCCTTTTTGCTGCATGATAATTTCCTGAAGTTGTTCTAGTTGTTGAGAACATTTGTCTTTAAAATAATCCATTTTGTTGTCCATTTTGTCAGTCTTTAGTGACAGGTCCCGAATGTTTGAAAATTGAGAATGTAGTTCCTTTTTGAGAGAAGAATCCTGTGAAGAGCTTTTTGTATGGCTCATTCTGAACAGCTGAGAGAATTGTTATTGTATAGTTGAAATTGAAAGGAATTTTTAAATGTCAATTGATAAAAAGTCCTTCAATAGATGTACCAAGGTTCTTTAGTAATATTGATAATGAAATAATCCTTCAGATGTAGTTTAAATCATAAAATTCCTGTCAGAAATATTTTTAAGGTAAGAGAGCTAAGACAAAGCTGCTACCATGTCACCATCTTGGCCAAGCCCCCTGTTCTCTCCCACTAGGTTGACATAATTCTATAAGTGCATCTATAATGCTCCTTATGCCTCTTCCAGAGCTACTGCCTGTGGTTCTGTGTTGACATCTTATTCCTGGCTGTATCTTCAAGCTGTTCCTGATGATGATAACGTCAAGCTTTTGGATACCCTTCTGAATAACACAAATCTTTTTGGGATGCTGCTACTGACCACTTTAAGTCCCTTCAGGATAAGGGAAGGCCTTGCAGAAACACATTTTTGTCTCCCCATCCCCAAATTCCAGAGGAATTACCATTCTAAATCTGCCTTTGTTTATAGGCAGACAAACCCTTCTCCTAAAGGTAAGAAGGGATCCAGTCATATTCTTCCTAAGGCCACTCAAGACTCCTCAGAAACCTTCCTTTCAGGACAAGGCTGTATCCATTTGACATTTGATCTTCTCTTCCCTCAGCCAGGTCACCTTGTTTCTCTGTCCCTCTCTCTTTCAGATTGGCACTGGATTACCTCAGACTCTTGGTGTTGTCTATTATTCGTCAGAGTATTTCATGGTTTGAAAATCCTTTCCTCCCTTTTCAGCCATTCCTCAAACCTCCTCTAGAACAACTTCCTCATTTCCCAGAGGTTCAGCCATCCCTTTTGGATCATGGCACAATTCAGCTTATTCCACCTGCCCAGGTGAGAAAGGAGTTTTACTCCAGAATATTTTTGGTTCCTTGAAGGGGGGTACATGGAGACCAGTTCTGGATCTTCCTCTGCTTAACAATTTTTCTTCTTTCCAGATGTCTCTTCAGACCTTGTTTTCTTTACTTCTTCCCCAGGCCTTTTTGGTTTCTCTAGACCTCAAGGGTTCATACATTTACATCCCTGTTCACCATCTGTTCAGGAAATGTTTACTTTTCTCTCTTTCTTCCTCTCATTTTCAGTTCTCTGCTTTGCCCTTTGGCTTGTCTACTGCCCCAGGGGTATTCACCAAATGCCTTGCTCTTGTCATTGGTTTTTGCAGGCTTCAGGGGATGCACATTTTTCCCTATCTGGACAATCTGCTCATTTAAGTTCCTTCTCCCAGCAGTCTGTTGCAGGATCTCTACTTTACCACTTGTGTTTTACACAGTTCGGGGTTCACCATAAATCTCAAGAAATCAGTTTGGATGCCCTCACAGGATCATGTTTTCCTTGGGAGCAGGCTTCAGACCACTTCCATGTTAGCATCCCTTCCTGCTCCCAAAGTTCTTCCTCTGTCCTCCTTCACAGCCAAGGGAGTTCCTCAGGGTTGGATTTATGACCTCCACTACTCCCATGTTCCCTCTTGCCAGGCTCCATATCAGGAAATTTCAGTAATACCTCAGATCACTGCCACCCTTGGAGTTCCCTGTTCTTGTCTCAGACTTCAGCTTATTGGTGAATTCATCAACTCTTTCTCTCATTCCTGGGCTTCCCTTCTAGAAGCTGGTCACGGACACCTCAGACTTTGGGTGTAGAACTTTGTGTGGCCCCTGGGGTCTCTGGCCTCATTGAAGGTCAAACCATATCAACATAAAAGAGATGAAAGTTGTGCTTCTGGCTTTGTAAGCTTTTCATTCCTTTCTCCACCCTGGGCCCCTCAAAGTCTTCACCGACAATATGACTGTGATACGTAAACAAGCAGAGGGGTAAGAAGTCCTATCCCCTTTGCAGATTAGTTCTTCTGATTTGGGATCTAATTATCAAGAATCAAGTGACTGTTCAGGTGGTTTATATTCCTTCAAAGCACAATCTAGTGGCAGACTCTCTGAGCAGATGCAGAGCACATGCTCACATATGGATGCTTCACAGAGATGTGTTCCTGGATATATTTCATCAATGGAGGATATTCCTCATGGAGATCTTTTTGCCTCTCCTCTCTGAACAGACAACTTCCTCTATTCTGTTCTCAAGTTCCAAATCCTGTGACTTGGAAAGTGGACACCCTGTCTTTTCCATGGAACACAGTATTTCTGTACGTCTCCCCCACTTCATCTGTTACCACAAATTCTGCACGGGATCAGGTAGGACTACCCCGAAATCTTACTGGTTACTCCCTTTTGGCCCAAACAGCATTGGTTCCCTCTTCTTTCTCACTTTGCTAGGGGCAGTCACCACATGTTGCCTCACCAGGTGGATCTTCTCACACAAGGCAAGGTCTCTTATCCATCCTCACTTGTCCAATATTCAGATTCACTCTGGGTGATGGCCCCTTCTGAGCACATGCTCTGTGTTCTGTGGGAGGCTAGGATACCCACTACCAGAAAATCATATATGTCCAAATGTAAAAGGTTTTCTGTCTGTTGCCTCTCACCATTAGGATCCCCTGTCTGTGGAGGTTCCTTTGTTTCTCTTATTTGTGTGTTCTGTTTTTTGCTTGGTTGATATAGTCTTCAGTTAAAATTCACCTGCCAGCAATTTCTGCTTATCTGTCCTTGAATCCTCCTCTGGCCTCTCATTTTGAAGTCAAGCAATTTCTTAAAGGTGTCCTTCATATCAGGCCTCCCAGTAAGCCTTTTCCACCTTCTTGGGACCTCAATTTTGGACTTAAAAAGTTGACCCAGGCTCTTTTAGAGCCTGCTTTTTCAGGCTCCTTACAACATTTTCCGTGGAAGACTGGTCTTCTTTTGGCTCTTCAGCCAAAGGGGTCTCTGCACTTCTGGCTCTCAAGGCTGTTCCTCCTTTCTTAGTTTTTCATGGAGACAGGATGTCTCTGAAGTAATCCTTCTTTTATGTCCATGGTGGTCAATGAATTATCCCTTAACCAGTTGATTTGTTTTCCTTCCTTTTTTCTTTCTCCTCAGTCTGCCAGTGAGAAAGTTCTTCACATTTTCAATCTGCACTGACAGCTGTGGTATTATTTGGATAAAACAAAGGCATTTCGCAACTTTGAGCAGCTTTTTGTTTCTTTTCATCCCAGAACTTTGGATTTGGCTGTTTCTAAGCATCTCATCCTGGATCTCTAAGTCCGTTTCCTATAGTTATTCTTTCATGGCAAATGTCTTTCTTCGTCTGTAAGGGCACATTCTGCTATGGTGGTTGCCTCCTCTGGTGTCTTTTTCAAGGGTTTGAACATTGACTCCATTCTTGTGGCTGCTACTTGGTCCTCTGTTCATACTTTCACTGAATATTACAAAGTGGATGTTATTTCCAGGGTCAGGGGAGGTTTTGCCAGAGCTATTCTGCATGGGTTTATAGAGAGGTTTTCAGTGCCTTCTTCATCCTAGGCTTTTTCTTAGCTCTTGTACTCTCCCTTGCATAAATAATACTGCAACAGTGATATGGAAGGACATAGTACAGTAGATGTCCTTCCCTTAACTGTTGCAGTATTTGGTACCTCCCTCCTACCCCCCCTTTTCTAGCTCTTACCCTGTGTTTTTGTTGCCGTCCTGGCCAAGGGGCCCTTATTCCTTTTCCTTCTGGGCGTGCATATTCTGTTTTGCCCACAAGGGTATGCTGTTCCTCCAGGGGCTTTTCAGTAATTATTGTTAGTGTACATATATCACCTTTATGCCCTACGCCTTATGCAGGGAGCATAAGTATGATGTTGGGCTCCTGTAAGACCTAAAGGCTTTGGTATTCTGGCCGGATGGTTGGTATCCTTGGCAAGGGGATCCCTTATGTAAATAATACTGTAACAGTGAAGAAAAGGTCACCTACTATTATGCTAAGACTTTACACAACTCTAGTAGTTATTTATACACATGGCCAGGGGATCCCTTATGTAAATAATACTGTAACAGTGAAGAAAAGGTCACCTACTATTATGCTAAGACTTTACACAACTCTAGTAGTTATTTATACACATGGCCAGGGGATCCCTTATGTAAGTAATACTGTAACAGTGAAGAAAAGGTCACCTACTATTATGTTAAGACTTTAAACAACTCTAGTGGTTATTTATACACATGGCCAGGGCATCCCTTATGTAAGTAATACTGTAACAGTGAAGAAAAGGTCACCTACTATTATGTTAAGACTTTAAACAAGTCTAGTGGTTATTTATACACATGGCCAGGGGATCCCTTATGTAAATAATACTGTAACAGTGTTGAAAAGGTCACCTACTATTATGTTAAGACTTTAAACAACTCTAGTGGTTATTTATGCACATGGCCAGGGGATCCCTTATGTAAGTAATACTGTAACAGTGAAGAAAAGGTCACCTACTATTATGTTAAGACTTTAAACAAGTCTAGTGGTTATTTATACACATGGCCAGGGGATCCCTTATGTAAATAATACTGTAACAGTGAAGAAAAGGTCACCTACTATTATGTTAAGACTTTAAACAAGTCTAGTGGTTATTTATACACATGGCCAGGGGATCCCTTATGTAAGTAATACTGTAACAGTGAAGAAAAGGTCACCTACTATTATGTTAAGACTTTAAACAAGTCTAGTGGTTATTTATACACATGGCCAGGGGATCCCTTATGTAAATAATACTGTAACAGTGAAGAAAAGGTCACCTGCTATTATGTTAAGACTTTAAACAAGTCTAGTGGTTATTTATACACATGGCCAGGGGATCCCTTATGTAAATAATACTGTAACAGTGAAGAAAAGGTCACCTACTATTATGTTAAGACTTCAAACAAGTCTAGTGGTTATTTATGCACATGGCCAGGGGCTCCGTTATGTAAGTAATACTGTAACAGTGAAGAAAAGGTCACCTACTATTATGTTAAGACTTTAAACAAGTCTAGTGGTTATTTATACACATGGCCAGGGGATCCCTTATGTAAGTAATACTGTAACAGTGAAGAAAAGGTCACCTACTATTATGTTAAGACTTTAAACAAGTCTAGTGGTTATTTATACACATGGCCAGGGGATCCCTTATGTAAGTAATACTGTAACAGTGAAGAAAAGGTCACCTACTATTATGTTATGACTTTAAACAAGTCTAGTGGTTATTTATACACATGGCCAGGGGATCCCTTATGTAAATAATACTGTAACAGTGAAGAAAAGGTCACCTACTATTATGTTAAGACTTTAAACAAGTCTAGTGGTTATTTATACACATGGCCAGGGGATCCCTTATGTAAATAATACTGTAACAGTGAAGAAAAGGTCACCTACTATTATGTTAAGACTTTAAACAAGTCTAGTGGTTATTTATACACATGGCCAGGGGATCCCTTATGTAAGTAATACTGTAACAGTGAAGAAATGGTCACCTACTGTTATGTTAAGACTTTAAACAAGTCTAGTGGTTATTTATACACATGGCCAGG
This sequence comes from Protopterus annectens, assembly GCF_019279795.1. Lineage (NCBI taxonomy): Eukaryota > Metazoa > Chordata > Ceratodontiformes > Protopteridae > Protopterus > Protopterus annectens. Next base: position 773,318,499 of record NC_056751.1, read on the forward strand.
GGATCCCTTATGTAAATAATACTGTAACAGTGAAGAAAAGGTCACCTACTATTATGTTAAGAGTTTAAACAAGTCTAGTGGTTATTTATACACATGGCCAGGGGATCCCTTATGTAAGTAATACTGTAACAGTGAAGAAAAGGTCACCTACTATTATGTTAAGACTTTAAACAAGTCTAGTGGTTATTTATACACATGGCCAGGGGATCCCTTATGTAAATAATACTGTAACAGTGAAGAAAAGGTCACCTACTATTATGTTAAGACTTTAAACAAGTCTAGTGGTTATTTATACACATGGCCAGGGGATCCCTTATGTAAGTAATACTGTAACAGTGAAGAAAAGGTCACCTACTATTATGTTAAGACTTTAAACAAGTCTAGTGGTTATTTATACACATGGCCAGGGGATCCCTTATGTAAATAATGCTGTAACAGTGAAGAAAAGGTCACCTACTATTATGTTATTGTAGGTGATCATTCTGATCCTATAGAGCAACTGTACACCTTACTTTGTTCAGTTGGGGTGTTTCCCTGTATAAATTTCTTACTTGTAGAAGTGTTTGGTTTAACTCGGGCTTCCTTGAAATCGCAAAGCATTGACATTAGAGGAGTTCTAGTATGGCCAGGAATGCTGAACTACACTTTAAAGATAATTCGTGCCTTTTCCTTTGTTCATCCTCTGGACGAAGTGAAGTAGTTCACCACTCCTACACAGTAGAAGTAGGTAATACCAAACGGCTTTATTATAAAAATAAAGCAGAAAGGTCTAGTGAGATATGTAAATATGAGATTGATGATGTCACTATTTGAATCTAGTTCTGGTCTGACAACTGAATTGGATATTTATTTTTTCTGGTAAGGGCAAACTGTTGCGTTGAAGATTTTGTACTAACTGTTTAAAAGGAAGAAAAGGAAGGGAAGACGTGTAAACATAGACATGAAACCTAGAATTTAACGATACAGTCTGTATGGTCATCATATATATTATATATCTTTGTTACTCCTGCCTGCACTTAACGTGAGCATTACCCAGAATTTTCACTAACAGTGGCTATAAATTGCATGAATAGACATGATATCTGTAGTCAGAAGAATCCCTGATACTCATGCAGATAAAATGTAAGAAATATTAATTCCAAAGAACAGTCATTATTTAAACAAATCAACTTTAAAAAAGGTTATCCTGCATATACTGTTACAAATAATCAAACTATCCGCACAGAGCAATTACACACATACATTGTTACGTATGAAACATTTCCATATATGCATTCTACATAATAAATAGTTGCAAGGAGTATTAGGTTTAATAAATCGCGAAGTGATTTAAACAAATCAACTTTAAAAAGGTTATCCTGCATATATTGTTACAAATAATCAAACTATCCGCACAGAGCAATTACACACATACATTGTTACATATGAAGCATTTCCATATATGCATTCTACATAATAAATAGTTGTAAGGAGTATTAGGTTTAATAAATCGCAAAGTGATTTAAACAAATCAACTTTAAAAGGTTATCCTGCATATACTGTTACAAATAATCAAACTATCCGCACAGAGCAATTACACACATACATTGTTACGTATGAAGCATTTCCATATATGCATTCTACATAATAAATAGTTGTAAGGAGTATTAGGTTTAATAAATCGCAAAGTGATTTAAACAAATCAACTTTAAAAAGGTTATCCTGCATATACTGTTACAAATAATCAAACTATCCGCACAGAGCAATTACACACATACATTGTTACGTATGAAGCATTTCCATACATGCATTCTACATAATAAATAGTTGTAAGGAGTATTAGGTTTAATAAATCGCAAAGTGATTTAAACAAATCAACTTTAAAAGGTTATCCTGCATATACTGTTACAAATAATCAAACTATCCGCACAGAGCAATTACACACATACATTGTTACGTATGAAGCATTTCCATACATGCATTCTACATAATAAATAGTTGTAAGGAGTATTAGGTTTAATAAATCGCAAAGTGATTTAAACAAATCAACTTTAAAAAGGTTATCCTGCATATACTGTTACAAATAATCAAACTATCCGCACAGAGCAATTACACACATGCATTGTTACGTATGAAGCATTTCCATACATGCATTCTACATAATAAATAGTTGTAAGGAGTATTAGGTTTAATAAATCGCGAAGTGAGACAAGAAAAAGAGCTGCAGGATACAAACAGTACTGTATGCTACACTTTAAAAATCGTCTCCCTACCACTTCCTCTGTACCCAAAGGAAGTAATAAGTACCAGTCTTACAGAAAAGGATTGGTGTTAACACCAAAATATTATATTATAAAGCTATAACAGAATACAAATATAAGGCTTTGTTTACATTGAAATTTATAAATACAGGATTGTTGTTGTCCCAAGATGAATGCAGATCAGTCCTGATAAACAAAATTGGGTAGCTATTTAATCTGGTCTGTACAAATGCTTTCATTCTAGAATATACAAACTGACTACAGGTAGAAATGATTTAGTGTAACTCCAAACTATTTTAAATTACAGGGTGCTACCCTGGAGATTACCCCTTCATGGCACAGGACTAGACACTACTGTGTCTTAGAGGGTATTATCTGTCTCTGTGGAAAAGTCTGTGATAAAATTCAGAAACTGCCACATGTGTAGTCGTCCCTACGTGTCTAGAACCAAGTATCTCCTCTGCACCATCCATCTCACTTTTCAAGACATCACTAAAGTCACACCTCTTGCAGTCATGGCTCTGTCCCTGTATCACATAAAATCTTTCCTGCTCTCCTCCTAACTTGCCACACCTCATCTCCTCACTGCTTACCTCAGCTAGTCTGTGTTACTCAAATACTCCCTATCAGGAACTACTATCCTACAAACTACTTCTCATGCTATGATATATCTCACGAATAGCGTTATTTTCTAGCTTCCATTGTTTCATTTTTATACTTTGTACTACCAGTACAGAGTTCAAAGTTTTGCTATCTATATACCAAGCTTGCTCAAATCAAACTAAGGTACGAAAAATCTCCTTGATTGTATATATGCCACTGTATAGACATTTTCTGTCATTCGTAGATTATGTGTTGTCATATAAAGACATGGAGCTCTGATTATATATATGCCTCTGTACAGAAATTTTTTTGTGATTTGTTGTATTTGTACTGTTATATTATGGTGCTTTTCTCCCCGGACCTCCTCTGTAAATGGACCTTTTCCAGTCGGACTTTCCTGGTAAACAAATGTAAAATAAAATATTCATTAAACAGTGGCCTACTAGTTGAAATGTATTTAATGGTCAACTTGACAAACCTGTCATCAGGTACTGGAATACAGATATCATGTTTGTCAAAATGTGTCTGTTATGATCTGCCCAGGCACTGTTTCGTATTCTTTGTGATTCTTTACTCTTCCCTGGACACTTACCTCTGTACCTACTTACTGTACCATTTCTTGTACCCACTCTGTTCTGATAATCCCTCCGTCACTCTGACTAATATCCTCTGTCCATGTCTCCTACATACTGTACCATTTCTTGTACCCACTCTCTGTTCTGATAATCCCTCCATCACTCTAATATCCTCTGTCCATGTCTCCTACGTACTGTACCATTTCCTGTACCCACTCTCTGTGTTCTGATAATCCCTCCGTCACTCTGCCTAATATCTTCTGCTCTGTCCACTTCTCCTACATACTGTACCATTTCCTGTACCCACTCTCTGTGTTCTGATAATCCCTCCGTCACTCTGCCTAATATCTTCTGCTTTGTCCATTTCTCCTACATACTGTACCATTTCTTGTACCCACTCTGTGTTCTGATAATCCCTCCGTCACTCTGACTAATATCCTCTGTCCATTTCTCCTACATACTGTACCATTTCTTGTTCCCACTCTGTGGTCAGATAATCCCACCATCACTCTAATATCCTCTGCTCTGTCTATTTCTCCTACATACTGTACCATTTCTTCTACCCACTCTCTGTGTTCTGATAATCCCTCCGTCACTCTGACTAATATCCCCTGCTATGTCCATTTCTCCTACATACTGTACCATTTCTTGTACCCACTCTCTGTGTTCTGATAATCCCTCCATCACTCTCTGACTAATATCCTCTGCTATGTCCATTTCTCCTACATACTGTACCATTTCTTGTTCCCACTCTGTGGTCAGATAATCCCACCATCACTCTAATATACTCTGCTCTGTCTATTTCTCCTACATACTGTACCATTTCTTGTACCCACTCTCTGTGTTCTGATAATCCCTCCGTCACTCTGACTAATGTCCTCTGTCCATTTCTCCTACAAACTGTACCATTTCTTGTACCCACTCTGTGTTCAGATAATCCCTCCTTCACTCTTTGACTAATATCCTCTGCTCTTTCCCAGTTTGTCTTCATTTCTCCTACAGCTGTACTGTTCACTTTCTGCTCATACCCTATTTTTTTTCCTTTTTTGCAGTTTGCTTGGGGCTTCCACAAGCCTCAGGATTTGTGCCCCCCCCCCCCATCTTTCTCCCCCCAGTTCTGAAGCAAATTTTCAGCAAAAGCTCCAATCAGCCCTGGGAAATCTCACCTTTCTTTTATATACAAGCCTTCCTTTACACTTAACCATTAAGTGAATGTCATTGAATTGTTTTAACAATTTTCTCCTACTTTGTGACCATCGTGAGGTGAGCACAGCCGTATGAGCTCCAGTCAGCTTCCAACATGGAGAGCTTTAATCAAGTTGGCCACAAGATGGCGACATACTCTTCTAATTGTACAAGATCCATGTTCCCTGTATATGCAAACAGGTGAGCTCCAGAGTCAAAGGTTACATCCATTCCAAAACAAAACTTTAGTTCAGTCCCAGTTCCCCTAGCTCTATTCATCCTCAAAGAGCTTGCTCACAACATTTCTTTCTGTAAGATTAGAAGCTCTCACATAGTGTATTGTGTTACTTAAATATTCTGTTTTAACAGCATATTAAAACTTCAAAAGAGACCACAGCTCTCTCTGTTCTGAGTCAGGCAGAAATAAGAACTGACTAATTAAGGACTCATTCATAAGACAGAAGAGGTCACTTAAGGTTAATCACTTGTTAACAGAGGGGGTGGAGCTAGGAACAAAAATTTCTATTTAAGGAGTAAACTAAAACATTTCAGAGCTTTACCAGAAAGGCTCATCCAGACTCTGCTACACTTTGCTGTGAAGGAAAGGTTAGTTTGCTGTTATTTTTCTATTACTGTATTGCCTTTCTATATTTTGAATACTGTAGTTTGTTTTCTTTACTTTGTGTTTTGCTTGCATTCTGTTTTAACAGCATATTAAAACTTCAAAAGTGACCACAGCTCTCTCTGTTCTGAGTCAGGCAGAATTTTTCCATACATCTAAGTTGTCTTGTTAAATACCACTGTCTTTCTAGTTGCCCCTCTTATGTTAATCTGACCATATATCTCATTTCTCTCCACTTTCACTGGCTTATGTGAGTAATCACAAAATCATCATTTTGAAATCCCACCCTTCAATTATTTAAATTTATTGGCCATCCTACAGTATTTCATAGTACCAAAATACAAAAGTGACCACCCCTTTCAATCCATCTTGCTGTTTTAAAAATAGTAACTCTCCACTAAACCTTAACTTTTTAAACAGGTAAAACTCAAGTTACCTACTTTCACATCTAACTTCTCTAGTGCACACTGCAGAGTGCATTCTTTTCAATCTTACCTTTAAGCATCCCTGTGACTAGCACTTTCTCTAATACCTGCTGGAAAGCACTAGGAAGCCTTAAACTCATACAAACACTGAACTCTCCTTGTTAACAAGGAGAAATTAATAGTAGGTACTAAACTGCCTATAATTACAAAGTACCTTGCTAAGGAAACAGCTCCTATACTTTACAAAGAAAAAAAAAAAGCCCCAAACCAAGCATGTCCAAGGGTCAGCTTCCGGTGATTTCTCCTGTCCACCTGGTGAATCTGGGCATACTGGGGCAATGCAGCAATTGCCTCATGTACACAGACAACCCTCTCCTCCTACCACCCAACACTACAACCTGTGAGAGATGCACTTACATAGCCAAAATGGAAGCAAAGTTCTCTCCACCCAAGATTGTGCTAAACAGTCAAGAGGAGAAGGTTAACACCCACACTACATCTCAAGCAACACATAGCCCTTCTAAACCCGCACCACCAACACCCACATATAGCAACACTAAATCCACATATGCAGAGGCCCTTAACTGTAACCTGCTCAAGCAACAAAGACCTCTGAAGCTGAAATGCAAACAAACACCAATCGCAACCAATGTGTCACATAGTTCACAACACCAGTGTGCCACCCAGCAACAGCCCCTAAGGCAAGACAATGTACCTAACACTTTAGTCATAGGTGACTCTATAGTCCAGCACACTGATGTCCCTCTCACCAGGTTGAATAAGGAGAAAATTACAGTCAGCTGCCTGTCGGGTGCCAGGATCCGCCACATAACGCATGCACTCAAGTCACTCCACAACAAATACAAATATGACTCTGTCATTGTCCATGTTGGAGTGAATGACTTGAGACGTACCTCTCTGGACTACATGAAAAGAGACATGGAAGAGCTCTCGGATCATGTGGCCCAGGCAGGTATGACCCTAGCCCTGAGTAGCATCCTGCCTTCGCCTACAATGATACCACAATATAAGGATAAAATGATTGACTTCAACAATTGGCTAAGCTTATGGTGTCATTCAAAGGGGATCCAGTATCTGTCTGCCTGGGATGACATGATTGACAGACCACGATGCTTTGCCAGAGATGGTCTGTCTGCACCTGTCGCCCCTGGGATTCAGGTTACTGGCTAAGGCTCTTGCCACCCCTATAGTGCCTTTTTTAGGCAAACTTCAAAGGACAAAACCACCACCGTAACAGGTACAAGCATGCAAAATCTGAAGGTAATGCCACTCAGTGCTAGAAGTCTAAACCTCAAAATGCACTCTCTCGAGGCACTCCTAAAAATGGAGAACATCGATATCTGTGCAGTAACTGAGACCTGGTTCAAGGCTCCAGAGAGCACCCCTGCAATACCAGGCTACAACTCTTACCACACTTTTCAGCCACCAAACCAGGACCGAAACACTAAAGGTGGAGGAGTGTCAATATTCACCAAGGATATTCACACCACCAGACTAGTTGGCCAACACAATGTGTCTGAAATTCTCCAAGTGCAACTAACACTAGGTAAGACTGCAATCCAAATTGTAGCTTGCTACAGATCTCACACCATACCCCAAGATTCTCACTACACCTTTCTAAACATACTGGAAAATATTAAGATAGAACCAAACACCCTAATACTGGGTGATTTTAACTACCCTGCCATTAACTGGGAAAACTACTCATGTCCCAACACCTTTGCGCAACAGTTCTTGGAATTCATAAATTCCAATGCCCTGGATCAGCTAATCCATAGTCCCACCAGGGGCTCCAATATCCTAGACCTGGTCATTACCAACATGGGAAATCAATGCTCCATACCTATGGTCACCCCTCGTTAGTCAGGTCTGACCATAAGCTAATCACCCTTAACATCCACATCCCACCCCCACCCCCAGTAAAGAAACCACCATAAAAAACTTCTCCAAAGCCAACTTCATGCTACTCAAGTCAGAAGTGACAAACATTCATAACACCCATGCAGACGGGAACTGAAAGTTCAACTGCTGAATCCTACACTAAGGCACTGTACGAGCACATCCACTCATGCATGAATTGTGCCATCCCAAATAGAACCAAAATGCTCTCATCCAAAAAGGAAGCCAATCTGGTGGTCCCCTGCCATAAACAAACTTTACAACAAAAGGAAGAAACTTTTGCAGAAAAGTGGAAAATCCCAGGATGCAAAAAACTCCCTTACTAGCCTCAGTAAGAAACTGAGATGCCTCCTAAAATCCTCCAAAGCTAGTTACGAAAATAAAATTGCCAAAGATTCCAAAGACAACCACAAAGCATTCTATAACTATGTCAAGAATCTAAATGGCAATGCTCAGATCTGCTCTGAGCTAAAACAGAATGGCATTAAATATACTGATCCAAAGGATATTGCCAATATCCTGGCAGATCGATTCAGTGCCAACTTCACCCCCTCACCCCCTAAATGGCCCATCTCAATACCGGAAGATTGCCAAATTCCAGTAATAACGGCCACACAGGTACAAAACGCACTCTCTAAAGCCAAGAATACAGCATCCATGGGACCAGATGACATCCCGGGCTGTGTACTACATGAACTACAATATGAACTGGCACCTCACCTAAGTGTCATGTTTAATCATAGCCTCACCTCAGGTTTCGTGCCCACTGAGTGGCGCAGAGCTACAGTTATCCCAATCCACAAGGGGGATCCACCTTGGATCCCGGAAACTACCGTCCCATCAGTCTGACAAGCCTTATCTGCAAGGCCATGGAGCGTATTATCATGGAACTTATAAACAAAGACATTGGCAACCTTCAAACACTGGACCCCACCCAGTTTGGGTTTGTGAAGGGCCGATCTTGTCTCCTGAACCTGATTGACTTCTTTGAATCAGTCTCCAGAACCATGGACAAGGGTAAGGTGGTCCACACAGCCTATCTAGACCTTGCCAATGCCTTTGACACCATCCCCCACTCTGGAATCATATATAAACTTACTAAGTTGGGCATTAATCCCTATGTCACCCAATGGGTTGCTAAATGGCTTACTGATAGAACTCACACTGTAAAAGTAGCCGACTCCAAATCCAGCTCCAGACAAGTGACAAGTGGAGTACCTCAGGGTTCAGTCCTGGGGCCGCTCTTGTTTGGCATCTACTTCTCTGAAGTACAGGTCAACACTAAGGGACTCTGAGCTAACAAAGTTTGCAGATGACTGCAAACTGGGAGCCATTATTGAATCCCCAAATGATGTGGATACTCTACAAAAGGGCCTTACAGAAACAGATGCTTGGTGCCAGAGCCATGGGCTCAAGCTCAATGCCAAGAAATGTATTGTTATCCCCTTTGGGAAAAACATGTATCCATGAATTACCATATAGGTGGCAGTACACTAAACACAGAAAGTGTGATAAGAGACTTAGGGACACAGGTGGACAGTGGTCTCACCTTCGATAACCACATCGCCACAACAGTCAGGAAATCCTTCTATGTGGCACACCTCATCACGAAGGGCTTTTCATCCAGAAAGAAGGAGGTCATTGTCCCACTGTACTCATCCCTCATTAGACCCATTATAGAATACAACACCCCATTTGGTATGTACCTCTCAAGACATCTGCAACAACTGGAAAGGCCTCAGAAATACCTCACTAAAAGAATCACAGGCCTAAAGCAGATGCCCTACACTGACCGCCTTAAAAAACTCCAGCTATACTCTGTCGCATATCGTCTACTCAGAGGTGATCTCTGCTTAACATACAAGGCCATGTCAAACCCAGAGCTGTTGGACATGCTACACTTAAAGAAATCCCAATCCCTCAGAGCTACACGCTCCAGGGATCTAAACCTTGTCATCACAATAAACAAAACATGCTGGAGGGATAGGTTCCTGACCCAGAGACTACCCAGACTCTGGAATAGATTGCCCATACACGTCAAGCAGAGTGCCTCTTTGGACCTCTTCAAGAGGAACCTTGACAATTGGATGGGAGAAAGGAAATTCACCCCAGGGATCACGTCAGTCGCCCTGCTAGACAGGGGTCCAGGAAAGTAAATAATGTGGGAAGAAATAGCCAGGGAATTGTTATGGCTAGGCTTGTATAGGCCCTAGGGCTGATAGCCTAGTACCAACCTATGAACCTATGATATGGTCTCAATAGATGTACTAACTGAACTCTCCTTCTCACCATCTGCCACAGCTTGGTTTAATAACTTTTTATCTGGCCATCAACAGTCTGTTCTATGGCAAGTTGGCTTATCTCCACACCTTCCTTTATCCATTGGTGTCCCCCAAGGATCTATCTTAGGCCCACTCCTTTTCTCCCTTCTTACTAATAATCTACACACAGCTACTCCACTTCTATAATACAGTATGCAGATGATTCAACACTTACCTGTGCTGCCATTTCTCTATCAGCTTTTCATTCTCAAACATAGGAATCTTTCACTTCTGTTGAAGCATGGTTAGCCAATGCCCATGTAATCCTGAACCCAAACAATACTAAATTATTACTCTGTCAACCTAATAAAACAACTCTGTCATGCCCACCATTTAACGTAATAGTCAGAGACAGTAATGTCATCTTCCCAACATCTCATACAAAGCTTTTTGGAGTAGAAATAGCCAATGATCTAAAATCTGACTTGCATGTCTCCCTAGCAATAAACAGTCCAAAAGAAACTTGGAAGTCTATATAGGCACAAAAGGTTCCTGACCAAAATGGGCAAATTTACATTAGCACAAACCATCTGCTGTCCACTCTACTATATGCCGCTCCAATTTTAACTAATCTTATCAAAATTGCTAAGTTTGCATCTGACTGCCCATGTAGAACACATCATTGTACAGCTTTAAGGATACTAGACTGGCTTGAGCTTCCCAACATGATTCTTTACAACAAACTCTCTCTAACTCACAGAATCGTAACACAACCAACTAGAACCCCTGCACTACAAAATCTCATCCTTCCTTACAGTTCCAGCAGACCACTTAGCTCTAACAACAAGAACTTACTCACAGTCTCCAAGGCCAACAACACTGCAGAAGAATCTTTATTTTCCAACTATATATCTTGTATATGGAACTCCCTTCCTAACTCTATTCTCTAAATCTCTTCCACTAACCACTTTAAGCCATCACTTAAAGCTTATCGAAAAAATAAGTGTCTATGTTCCTGTACCAACCCCTTGTGAATGCTCTGATACATCACAGTGTACCCCAACCATATCCAACTTATTCTGTGGTCTTAATCCTATCGACTTGTCTTAACCTTATATCTTGACATAAGTCATACTTTACAAATAGTTTTAGCTATGTTCATAGCCTGGGTTTTGTTGTTATGAAGTAACACATTTGTATTTTCTTATGTATACTACATTTTGTTTACTTTATTGATTATTGTAATTCTTGCATTAAAATTTACTGTTACTCATGGAGCTTTTCTCCCTGGGACTCTCCTGAAAAAGGACCTGTGTCAAGTCAGACTTTCTCGGTAAACAAATGTTAAATAAATAAAATAAATGTTATTTTGCAATATTTTATTTGTTTACATTGAAACAGATAAAGTAAATAGATGAAGACAGGATTAATTCAGTTTAAAACTAAAACTCCAAAGTGGTGTTGCAGAAAGATATTTTTTCTCATTTTAATTATCGTTCAACGTACAAGTCTTAACTGAGTACACATACATACATACATAATACAAGAAAATATAACGAGAAACCAAATAAATGCTTCCATGAAGTGACATGGTACGTGTTTCTCATATATCCAGCTGTTGCTTCTTTCCATATTTATCTGTAGTATAAAATTACATAGCTATATTATCAAGGAATACAAGTCAAATAGTCTGCTAATGGAAATGCCAGATATGATTCAAATGAGAAAAAAGAATGTGGGGACAGAAGAGAGAGAGAAAAATAATAAGGTGAATAAGGAAATGACCTAATATGATAACTTTCTATTCAAACACAAGCTGAATGGTTTGCAACATATTCACCATTACCATATCTAGATTAGTCTATCTGGACTGAAAGTTAAAGCAGCTACAGACAACAGAAATCAGAAGCAGTACTTATCCCCTAAAATAATAAGTGATTAATTACTTAAAATCAGAAATTAATGACACAATCTCACCTTATTCATTTCACTGATGTTGTGATTAATAGCAGAGAGTCGAAGGGAAATGAAGGAAAGGAGACAGAAGAGAAGAGGGAAAAGGAATGGGTGAAGAAGGAAAAGGAAATGGGTGAAGGAAGAGAGGTAGGGGAGAGGAGGGGAAAGGAAATGGGTGAAGGAAGAGAGGTAGGGGAGAAGAGGGAAAAGGAAATGGGTGAAGGAAGAGAGGTAGGGGAGAGGAGGGAAAAGGAAATGGGTGAAGGAAGAGGGGTAGGGGAGGAGGGAAAAGGAAATGGGTGAAGGAAGAGGGGTAGGGGAGAGGAGGGAAAAGGAAATGGGTGAAGGAAGAGGGGTAGGGGAGAGGAGGGAAAAGGAAATGGGTGAAGGAAGAGGGGTAGGGGAGAGGAGGGAAAAGGAAATGGGTGAAGGAAGAGGGGTAGGGGAGAGGAGGGAAAAGGAAATGGGTGAAGGAAGAGGGGTAGGGGAGAGGAGGGAAAAAGAAATGGGTGAAGGAAGAGGGGTAGGAGAGAGGAGGGAAAAGAAATGGGTGAACGAAGAGAGGTAAGGGAGAGGAGGGAAAAGGAAATAGGTGAAGGAAGAGGGGTAGGGGAGAGGAGGGAAAAGGAAATGGGTGAAGGAAGAGGGGTAGGGGAGAGGAGGGAAAAGGAAATGGGTGAAGGAAGAGGGGTAGGGGAGAAGAGGGAAAAGGAAATGGGTGAAGGAAGAGGGTAGGGAGAGGAGGGAAAAGGAAATGGGTGAAGGAAGAGGGTAGGGAGAGGAGGGAAAAGGAAATGGGTGAAGGAAGAGGGTAGGGAGAAGAGGAAAAGGAAATGGGTGAAGGAAGAGGTAGGGAGAGGAGGGAAAAGGAAATGGGTGAAGGAAGAGGGTAGGGAGAAGAGGGAAAAGGAAATGGGTGAAGGAAGAGGGGTAGGGAGAGGAGGGAAAAGGAAATGGGTGAAGGAAGAGGGTAGGGAGAGGAGGGAAAAGGAAATGGGTGAAGGAAGAGAGGTAGGGAGAGGAGGGAAAAGGAAATGGGTGAAGGAAGAGAGGTAGGGGAGAGGAGGGAAAAGGAAATGGGTGAAGGAAGAGGGGTAGGGGAAAGGAGGGAAAAGTAAATGGGTGAAGGAAGAGGGGTAGGGAGAGGAGGGAAAAGGAAATGGGTGAAGGAAGAGGGTAGGGAGAGGAGGGAAAAGGAAATGGGTGAAGGAAGAGGGGTAGGGAGAGGAGGGAAAAGGAAATGGGTGAAGGAAGAGGGTAGGGGAGAGGAGGGAAAAGGAAATGGGTGAAGGAAGAGGGTAGGGAGAGGAGGGAAAAGGAAATGGGTGAAGGAAGAGGGGTAGGGGAGAGGAGGGAAAAGGAAATGGGTGAAGGAAGAGGGGTAGGGGAGAAGAGGGAAAAGGAAATGGGTGAAGGAAGAGGGGTAGGAGAGAGGAGGGAAAAGGAAATGGGTGAAGGAAGAGGGGTAGGGGAGAAGAGGGAAAAGGAAATGGGTGAAGGAAGAGGGGTGGGGGAGAAGAGAAGAGGGCCAAGAAAATGGGTGAAGGAACAGAGGTAAGGGAGAAGAGGGAAAAGAAATGGGTTAAGGAAGGGAGGTAGGGGAGAGGAGAAAGAGGGCCAAGAAAATGGGTGAAGGAACAGAGGTAAGGGAGAAGAGGGAAAAGAAATGGGTGAAGGAAGAGGGGTAGGGAAGAGGAGGGAAAAGAAATGGGTGAAGGAAGAGAGGTAGGGGAGAAGAGGGAAAAGGAAATGGGTGAAGGAAGAGGGGTAGGGGAGAGGAGGGAAAAGAAATGGGTGAAGGAAGAGAGGTAGGGGAGAAGAGGGAAAAGGAAATGGGTGAAGGAAGAGGGGTAGGGGAGAGGAGAAGAAGGAAAAGAAATGTCTGAAGGAAGAGAGGTAGGGGAGAGGAGAAGAGGGCCAAGAAAATGGGTGAAGGAAGAGGGGTAGGGGAAAAGAGGGAAAAGAGAAGAAGAAAGTCCAGACTATCAGAAAGGAAAAGAAGAGTACAGAGTATGGAGAGAAAGATATATCCCAGAATAAGCAGTCTCATGCCAGTATACAAGAACAAAAGGAGGGCATTGACAACCGTGGGCCATACAGGAGGTATCAGACTTGTGTCACACTGCGTGAAAGTGGTAGACAGGGTGACGCAGCCATCAAAGTAAGATGGGAGATGAGCATTGCAACACAACCAATCTGATGTTTCAATGAGATAGAAGCTACAGATGATGGAGTCAGTCGGAGTGTCCCTAAACTTGGTGGAAGCATATGATAAGGTCCCGAGAAATCTAATTTTAAGCAGTCCTGCAGTGGTTCAAAGTCCTACAAACATTGGTAGAATTGGTGCAGGCTATGTACAAGGATTCAGTGACACAAGTATGAATAGTGTCTGGACTCAGACTGGTTCCAGTTGGACTTAGGTATACATCAGGGTTCAGCTCTGAGCCCACTGCTGTTCATTCAGGTGATGGGCTGGCTTAGCAAACAGGATGGAGTAGATAGATTAATAAAGCTGCTGCGTGCTGGCAAGGTGTTACAAACCGACTCCGATTCAGCACATTGCATGGGAATGGAATGTAAAACTGACGGCGTATAGACTGCAACAGTGTACAGTTACATTATCTGTCATGGCAGCAAATAGGGAAAATCAGAAGAAGCTGAAAATTGATGTAGAAGGGAAATAGTGAAACAGTTTAATATGGAAAGGAATGTAGTGACAGCTTCAAGTATCTTGGAGTGGTGGTCAAGGAGAAGTCTGAATGATGAGGTTAAAGTGAGAATCAGAGGGGATACAGCCATATGACACAGTGTGTTAAGAGTGTGTGTGTGACTCACGAGTGTCAAAGAAGCGAAAAAGTAAGGTGAACAAAACAATAGTGTGAGTAGTACTTCTGTGTGGTACATAAACCTGGGCTGAAAAGGCAGAGCAGTTGAGTAAGCTAGAAGTGATGGAGATGAAGTGCCTTAGATATGTGGTAAGATGTGCACTATGGGACAAAGAAACAATGACAACAGAGCAGACCCAACATAGGTCAGAGCAGAACCAACATAGGTCCGGTTGCACAGAAGGCTAAACATAGATTATGGTGGTTCAGGCACATGTACAAGGAAGAAGATGATGTGGTGAAGGAGATTTTGGAGAGATGGGTAGAGAGCGAGAGGAAACAAAGACTTACAGTAAAGGGATGAATTTTGTGAGAGAAGACCTACAGCAGTCAGAAGCAACTGTCAAAGTATGAGAATGGCATTGAATTGAGAGAACTGGCAGCAGTTGATGTGATACGTGACTCACCAACCCCAGTTAGAAAATGGAAGAAAGGGGGCTTGATGATGATGATGACACTGTGTGGCATAAGAAACTGAAGAAGTATATTTCCCTTCAAGAATCTGTGCACTAGAAGTGCAGACGTATAATTTACAGTAGCGACATGGTCCAGTTGCATCCACCAGGAATTCTCTCATAACAAAGAAAGTGAACTTATTCTTTACTGAGAATGTATCGGCCAAAAAGCTAGAAAGGGTGAAAAGTGCTCCATTTATGTATGTTCTTGGAGATGAAGCTTTAAAGGGATTCATTTCTTGAAAAGGGGAAGGATAAAATAACAGCAATTAGAGAAAAGGTCAGGAGTTATGCAGATACTGAAATATGTGAAGTTTATTTTCCCATTGTTCTTTACAAGTAAACAAGGCTGTGCAGATGATCTTAAGAAATATTGAAACGTGAGAAGAATGTTAAAGAAACTGGAACTGTAACCATGCAGTTAAAATCCAAGCCTCATATAATATGTGTGGCTATAAGAAAGAAATGATGCATTGTTGAGCACCTAATAAACTCTTTAGAATCTTTGGTAGAAAATAGCATTTTATAAGCTCTGTAAATTAAACAATAAGTGTGTTCAAAATAATTAGCATATTGTGTTATATTTGAACAGAAATGTGGGGGGGGGGTGGCCTAATGGTTAAGGTGTTTGCCTTACAAACACAAGGTGCGGGGTTTGAGTCTCACAAGGGATAATTGGCTAGGCTTAAAATGGCTCGCAAGGGCAGTTAGCTTAGTACTAATCTATGAACCTATGAACAATGAACAGTGCCAGCAAACAGCTCTTTCTGGAAATAACGTTACCCATTGAAGTCTAAAAATGAGTCCGACACTGAGACAACAATCTAAATTGGAAAGAAATACTGATATTTAAAAATGGGCATCTTTAATTTAAATTAGACACAGTTATAGAGGGTAATACTTTGGAGATGCCATTAAAGCACTGGAATATAAAGATCGTGGTCAAATAACTGTGCACATACTGTTAATATTTTGGCCACTCAGTGGAGCCATTAGTTCAAAAGCTGTGTACTTGTGAGTATAAAAATAAAAAAATGTATTTACATAGTACTGTTAACCAGGTTAGTGAGCTGATCCCAAATGGATTCCTTTCAACCACAGCTGAGGAATTATAGAACTGTAACAGCATGTTACAGTGAGAGTATTGCAAGAGACACAGAAGTCATTTACTTATTTATTTAGTTTTGTTTTATTTTATTTTGCTTTACTTTTGTCAGACTAGGCATGAGTAGCCCATTTTCAGAGGAGGCCTGGGAAGAAAAACTCCATTATTACAATACTAAAGATGTTAATACAGCAATTTAAATACAAAGAAAATTCACAAATCTTACACAAGCAGTTGTGAGAAGACCAGATGAAATACAAAATCCATGAATCATGCAAGTAATAGTAGAAAAAAAGTTAACAATGAATAGTTTCTGTGTGCGTACAGATCCATAATGTGTATAGTAATTTGGTGCCCTTTGATAAATTACAAAGCTTAAATGCCCTTTAGAATGGTTTTAGAGATGCATGTATTTGAGGAATTTGAATATAGTATATTCTAGATGATATGCCAGCTGGAAGACGAGCTCTGTACTGGAGACGGGTACATTATACCTGACAATAGAATAGGGAGCAATATAGGACAGATGAATATATAGTCAGGAGACTGTGAAGGTGGAAGTACACTGGAAGAACAGGAGAAGGAACCTAAAGAAACGTAAGGAGGAGAGGCAAAGTATGTGGTAAGTGTTTACTAAAAATGATATGTCAGCAGGTGTGTGCAAGGCAGAATGAATGTATTCATTTTATCCAGGTGATATACTTGTGCAGAGCCAAGACTGTTCAGAATTGTCTAAGGTTTAGTTTAAAAGAGTGGTTCTTGTCAAACTGTTTGTGCAGAGGTGGAATTTCTTTCCATATTTTGGAGATATGATTGGAGAGAAGAGCATTGCCAACAGCGTTTTGTAAAAAGCCCTTTACCTTTAGGGTGCAGAAGCCTTCCTGGAAAGTAGACTTGGAGTAAGTGTTGTAGGGCAGGGCATTTTTCTGGGTAGTGCAATATATTGTAGACAATTATTAAAAAATATGTACACTTCTGTCAAAGTCTGCATCATATAGCTTGTATAAATATGTAGAACTCATATGTTGTTTCTCACCAGAGGTAGGTTGTCAGATTGTCCAGGGATGTTTTCAGATGTAGTAACAGGAAGAGTGTTGGTTTAAGAAGGAGAGGCCAGAGTGAAGGTACACAGTTAAAAGTGAAGTGTTTATATTGAGGAGGTGGCTAATAGACAAACTTCTATGCAGAAAAGATATGTAGGGTACACCTTGTTTGCTGTAGCATAGACTAGATCCAGGACTGCTGAATCTAGCTTTGTTTGTATGCTTGTTGTTGTTTGCTTGTTATTGCCCTGAAACGCTAATTCCACCTAAAACGTGGCTTTTCAGCGCTTCTGTGGATCCCTAGTGATATCTGCATTGCTTACTGTACTTATTTCCTTGTTTCACTTGAAAGAAAGTTACTGTTTGTCGTTTTTGCATTTAAGTTACCTGTAACACATTGCATTTAAGTTACCTGGCACTTGCTCACTAAAGCAATTATATAAGTCAGCACTAAAAAATTAAAAGCACTACACCCTCACAAACTCCCCTTGAGTACCTTGTTCCCCATTGGCCCTTTTTTTCAATTATAAAGGAATTCCCAATACTATTCTAGCATGTCCAAAGGTCAGTTGTCAATCTCCTCTCCGGTCCAGCCATTCGGTCTGAATGGCTGTATTTCCTTAGTCAGTTTATTAAGATGAAAGCAATTATACAATAAATGTGGATTAATGAATACAATGCTTAATGGGCATATGGTGTATGGGGTGAACTATCAGTTTAGTTTTTTTTTTTAAGTTTTCAGTATGTTTTTTAATACATGCTTGAAAGGAATGTAACAGTTTCTGTTTATAGTGATTAAGCTATTCATTTTTATAAGTATTGGTTAATTTGTGAGGGTTGGATTTATTAATGATTATAAATATGCTGAACTTTGATGAATTATCCAACTCTGAGGAATTCCTGTAATTATAGGGGACGAAAGTGCTTACTCTGTGTATTTATATAATAAATGTTTTTTTTTTTTATATTGGTGGCTTGCAATTTATAGCTTGTGACCTGTTTGGAGTGTTCAAAACATTGTTGGAACTATGAATCAAGCTCTGGGAAACTCCTTTATTGGAGTTTTTATTTGGTTATCAGTTTTTCTGACTTTAATAATAAGCTTGGTTTTTGGTGTCATTTAAAAGGAGTACAATATTTGTCAGCTTGGGAGGCTATGGTTTTCACACCACTCTGCTTTAGAATATTACTAAAACCTTATCCATCCCATAGTGCCATTTTAGGCATTACCATCTTGATAGACCTTCCAACACAGCAAAACCAACCCAAGAAAATATAAAGGTATTATTGCTCAATGCCAGGAGTGTAAACAAGAACCTTCACTTCCTGCAAGCTATGCTTATCCTGGAGAATCTAGACATCTGAGCAGTTACTGAGACATGGTTTAAAAATGCACTTCAGCAGTGCAGGCCTATAATGCCTTCCATACAATTAGACCTTTAACTCCAAAGGAAGGGTCAAAAACATGGAGGTGTTTCAATTTATGTAAAAAACAATCACCTCAAGGCTGGTCAAACAGTATCACATGCTTGAGCTTCTGCATTAATTAAAACCTCTATATTAATTTAACCTTGTACTAGTGTTCCCAACACTAAACATGTAAATATGCTTTACATCCTTCTCCAAGCTGCTGTTTAACTTTTGTTTAGTTTTTGGTATTTTGTATGTAAAATTTGCTTAGTTTGTTTCTGTTTCTACTATGTATTGTACTTCATATTATGGAGCTTGTACTATATATTATTGGAGATTTTCTCCCCAGGCCTCCACTGCGGACCTCCCCAGTCATCAAACTGGAAATAAATAAATAAACATCCAAATTACCATAGGCAAATTCCAATACAATATTCTTCAAGGTGCAGGTCCCCCTCTATGACCTAGGAAGCTTATAACATATACTGGAGAGACTCACCCATTCAACCCAGCATCATATTCATAAGTAATTTTAGCTACCAACTATAACCTGGGAATCATAATCAACCCTAACATGCAGGCCCAAAGATTTCTGGACTTTGAAAGCACAAATACCATGGACCAGGATGCCAGTACTTCCATTAGGGGTGCTAACATCCTAGACCTAATCCGCACTAACATGGGGGAAATGTTGCACCCCTCAACCCTCATGAGTGTATTGTGCTCACTAGGCAGGTCACATCATAAAGATGTCTCCTTTGAAATAAAAATAAAACTTGGTACCAGATAATCCTAGAATATTTAGATACCCTGGCAAATGATCAAGTCCCATCTCCAATCCATGGAACACTACTGTCTACACTGAGTCATTCACAAAGAACCCATCCAATCATGTATACAGTTGTATAGAAGCTGAGGTACCAACCTGAAATAAGCTCCTGACAAACTCAAAGCAAGTGCCCATGGTGGAATCACATCATCATCAGTATATTATGTAACAAAAGGAAGAAAATTCTGGCCAAACATAGGAAGTGTAATGCTGAGCAAGGTAAGAACTCTCTCATCAAACCAAATAAACAATTCAGAGGACTAATTAAGTCAGCCAAAGCCAAATTTGTGCTAAAAGTAGCCTCTTAGGCTAATAACCACAAGACATTCTTCATTTATGTCCAAAACATCAAAAACGATGCACAACAGTGTGCCGAGCTAATTGTAAATGGAGCCACCTATCCTGAGGCTGAAAACATAGCAAACCAAGTGTCCTATAAATTAATCTCCAGTTTTATCCCTCTTTCTCCCCCAGACACTGATTTAGAAATACCACCAACTATAGCTACCCCAACTATCACCAGGAAAAAGGTTCTCGATGCACTCTGCAAGGCAAAAAAGCCTGCATCGATGGGCTCTGATAATATCCTAACATGACTCCTTAACAGCATTTAGCATGACATTTTGGGGCTGCTTGAAGCAGTGTTCAGTTGTAGCCTCCAAACAAATGGAAGACTTGTGACTGTTTTCCCACTACATGGGGGGGTGGACAGCCATTGACCCAGGAATCTTCCGACCCATAAGCTTGACTAGTCTCGTAAGGCATGGACAGAATCATCATGGACATGATAATTAAAGATATAGAAAACCTTCAGGCACTTGATTCAGCTCATTTTTGTTTTGTGTCATGGAAAAGGTGATACCCTGTCATCATGGTGGACTGTTTCAAGAGGGTCACCAAAGTAATGGATAAGGGCAAAATGGTGCGTACTGTCTACCTGACCCGGCACAATTCCCCACTCAGGCATTGTAGCAAGCCCACTGAATTAGGTATAAACCCCCACTTCACAAGGGCAAAATGGTGCGTGCTGTCTACCTGACCCGGCACAATTCCCCACTCAGGCATTGTAGCAAGCCCACTGAATTAGGTATAAACCCCCACTTCACAAGGGCAAAATTGTGCGTACTGTCTACCTGACCCGGCACAATTCCCCACTCAGGCATTGTAGCAAGCCCACTGAATTAGGTATAAACCCCCACTTCACAAGGGCAAAATGGTGCATGCTGTCTACCTGACCTGGCACAATTCCCCACTCAGGCATTGTAGCAAGCCCACTGAATTAGGTATAAACCCCACTTCACAAGGGCAAAATGGTGCGTACTGTCTACCTGACCCGGCACAATTCCCCACTCAGGCATTGTAGCAAGCCCACTGAATTAGGTATAAACCCCCACTTCACAAGGGCAAAATGGTGCGTACTGTCTACCTGACCCGGCACAATTCCCCACTCAGGCATTGTAGCAAGCCCACTGAATTAGGTATAAACCCCCACTTCACAAGGGCAAAATGGTGCGTACTGTCTACCTGACCCGGCACAATTCCCCACTCAGGCATTGTAGCAAGCCCACTGAATTAGGTATAAACCCCCACTTCACAAGGGCAAAATGGTGCATGCTGTCTACCTGACCTGGCACAATTCCCCACTCAGGCATTGTAGCAAGCCCACTGAATTAGGTATAAACCCCCACTTCACAAGGGCAAAATGGTGCGTACTGTCTACCTGACCCGGCACAATTCCCCACTCAGGCATTGTAGCAAGCCCACTGAATTAGGTATAAACCCCCACTTCACAAGGGCAAAATGGTGCATGCTGTCTACCTGACCTGGCACAATTCCCCACTCAGGCATTGTAGCAAGCCCACTGAATTAGGTATAAACCCCCACTTCACAAGGGCAAAATGGTGCGTACTGTCTACCTGACCTGGCACAATTCCCCACTCAGGCATTGTAGCAAGCCCACTGAATTAGGTATAAACCCCCACTTCACAAGGGCAAAATGGTGCATGCTGTCTACCTGACCTGGCACAATTCCCCACTCAGGCATTGTAGCAAGCCCACTGAATTAGGTATAAACCCCCACTTCACAAGGGCAAAATGGTGCGTACTGTCTACCTGACCTGGCACAATTCCCCACTCAGGCATTGTAGCAAGCCCACTGAATTAGGTATAAACCCCCACTTCACAAGGGCAAAATGGTGCGTACTGTCTACCTGACCTGGCACAATTCCCCACTCAGGCATTGTAGCAAGCCCACTGAATTAGGTATAAACCCCCACTTCACAAGGTCAAAATGGTGCGTACTGTCTACCTGACCTGGCACAATTCCCCACTCAGGCATTGTAGCAAGCCCACTGAATTAGGTATAAACCCCCACTTCACAAGGGCAAAATGGTGCATACTGTCTACCTGACCTGGCACAATTCCCCACTCAGGCATTGTAGCAAGCCCACTGAATTAGGTATAAACCCCCACTTCACAAGGGCAAAATGGTGCGTACTGTCTACCTGACCTGGCACAATTCCCCACTCAGGCATTGTAGCAAGCCCACTTAATTAGGTATAAACCCCCACTTCACAAGGGCAAAATGGTGCGTACTGTCTACCTGACCTGGCACAATTCCCCACTCAGGCATTGTAGCAAGCCCACTGAATTAGGTATAAACCCCCACTTCACAAGGGCATAATGGTGCATACTGTCTACCTGACCTGGCACAATTCCCCACTCAGGCATTGTAGCAAGCCCACTGAATTAGGTATAAACCCCCACTTCACAAGGGCAAAATGGTGCATACTGTCTACCTGACCTGGCACAATTCCCCACTCAGGCATTGTAGCAAGCCCACTGAATTAGGTATAAACCCCTACTTCACAAGGGCAAAATGGTGCATACTGTCTACCTGACCTGGCACAATTCCCCACTCAGGCATTGTAGCAAGCCCACTGAATTAGGTATAACCCCCCACTTCACAAGGGCAAAATGGTGCATACTGTCTACCTGACCTGGCACAATTCCCCACTCAGGCATTGTAGCAAGCCCACTGAATTAGGTATAAACCCCCACTTCACTTGCTGGATAGCCAATCGACTCACCCATAGGACCTAAAAAGTTAAGATATGATAGTCTACCTCCATAAAAAGGCCAGTCACTAGCAGAGTCCCTTGGGGCTTGATGCTGGGATCACTGTTGTTTAGCATCTACTTCTCTGAAGTCAAAGCTAATGTTGCAGGTGTCTAGCTGATCAAATTCACAGACAATTGTAAATAAGGTACCATGAATGGATTCCCACAAGAGTAGACCTAGTAATGAGGGATTTGGGAAAGCATGTCAACAGTGACTTGGCCTATAAACATCATGCGTCTGTGGTAGTAGGAAAATCATTCCATATTGCACAATTTGTAAGCAAGCGCATGGCATCTAGTTCCAAAGGAATCATTGATGTTCGTCATTATGATCACTGCTGTAGTAGCCTAAGCTGAATGGGTTGTATCCTGCGTAAAATACAACAGTCCACCAACTTCCAAAGCTTCGACATCTTCCGCGTGCCCAAGGAAACTCAAAGCTAAGCTGATTAAAAATCATATTTGTGCACAAAGCTCTTCAGAGCTTACCTACTGCTGAAAAGATTGTTCCTCTGTGAGCTTTTGTTGGCTAACACTGTTCCAGTGCTGGGCAGAGAAGTTCCCTTCATGGAGAAAAAAAAAACTTCCACTTTACTTTTTATCACAGGAAACTTTTTTTTTTCTGAAAAATTAACTTGTTAGGAAACGGTGTTTTTGTTGACCATCATGTGACTTACTATACTTTTTTTTTTTTTTTTGCTCTGTTTGACCATGGAACAATGTAAGCTTTTTGGTTGTACCTTTTTCCATCCACAAAAAGAAACAAGATGGCTAAGTAGTTTTACCACCATCGTAGGGTGGTAGTTTGACTCACACGTCCTCTCTGGCTGATGGACAGCCAGTCACTTGAGAGGTTGTTCCAGGCAATTTTAGGTCCGTTTCTTCAGAAATTCCTGTCAAAAAGAAACAAAAAAACAAAGTATACATCTTCTGTTTCAGTTACTCTCGACAGGAGTAATTTATTAAGCTTAGCTCAGGTGCTAGTGCAGAATCTAGACACATCTTTTTCTCGTAAGAGAAAAAGGGATTCTTCTTTTCATGAAAAGATTCAAGAAACTGAACGTCTTGGGGAATGTGAAGGAACAGATGTGGTTTTACCTCCAGAGATTTCTGATTCAAATTCTGAGGAGAATGTGATAGCTGATAGTCCCTTGTAAATGGTTCTCTTTCTCTGAGATTGTTTCAGGGATGCACCAGTTTTTCTTTTCCAGTGGAATTTTTTTTATTTAATTATCCTTTGTTGACTGGGTTAGTCCCACTAGGACTAGTAGCCTCTTTAGACGAGACTCTAACAGTGAGCTTTCTCAGTCCCTCCTAAAATATTATGATTTGTTATAACTGGAGTTCCCATAACCTTCACCTGTTTCTCCAGTGGTGTCTGCCTTGTTGAACGCCTTTGTTACAGCCTGCAGTTTCCCCAACAGTAAGCCTGCTTGCCCCTAAGAAAACCGATTATATAAAGATGTTCAACATATTGATCACTGCTGCAGTAGTCTTAGCTGTGTGGGTTATACCAGGTCTATATTAGAAGAGTGAAGTGACTTAAGAGCAAATGCTCTTTCGTAGACACTTAAAGCCCAAAGTCTGAAAACAGTGAAGTTACGGAACAGCGATTTTTTTTTTCCCCCAGCGAAAATAATCACTGGACCATTCTCGGGACTTTGCTGTTTTTTCCACTGTGGTGAGATCTCTGAGTTGGTATCTTTAAGTGGGGGGGTTGTGGGGGGCACAGCCCCCGATTTATTTTGTCTTTATAATTTTTTTTTTTTTAGAACAGCAATTTTTTTTCCCTGGGAAAAAAAAATCACTATTCCATAACTTTGTTCTTTTCACACTTTGGGTTTTACATTTCGACGAAAGAGCATTCGCTTTTAAGTTGCTTTGTTCTTCTAATATAGTCCCGTTACCCCTGACTGGGAAAAGCCGGAAGAAGAAGAAAATACCCTGCCAAGGGTATAACAGTCTGCCAGCTTCCAAAGCTTCAGGGCACCTTCCACATGCCCAAACTGTTAAGCAGTTCGAGCTCAGCCTACTAATAGACAGGTTTGGATGCAATGCCCTTCAGAGTATTATTGCTGCCAAAGGATATGCTCCTCTGAGACTTTCACTCCTTAATTTTATTCCTTCCCTCTTCAGGAAAGTTATTTTAAAGCTAGGAGAGTTGTTTTAATGGACTGTCTTGAGACTGTAACGTCCTTTTAAATGGAGCACTCATGTTTTGTGTCAGTTTAAAAGTAGTGTAAACTTACTGAAAACTTATTTTCTGTGGAGAAATTGTTTATTTTTCCCTTGTGGGGCTGACATAGTGTTGTAAAGTACTTTTTACTGTGTTTTTTTTTTTTTTTGTCAAGAAAAGTAACTTTTGTGGACTGGTAGTTTTACTGGCAATTGCTTGTTTTCCCCAGGAAAAATGCACCATTTTTGGCTTGACTATGGAGCAGATTACCAGTCCCATGGTCGGTCCTTCTTCCAACCACAAAAAGAAAAAGATAAACAGCCATTGCCACTACAGCAGGCTAGCAGTTTGCCCCAGCCACATGTGGGTGATTCTGCTGTGGCCATTAGTTGTACCTCAGATCCCTCATCTTTTACCCAGGATCCCTCTGGTGTAGCACTACAGCCACTAGGGACCATGGCTTAGCTATTTCCTCTGCAGGTGTTGGAGCCCCTCAGTGGGCAAGGGAGCCACTCTTCTAAGTCGTAAGAGAGGGAACAAGGAGGTTTTCCCTTTGTCAGAATGATGTGTTCATCCTTGGGGAAGCAGCTGCTGCCATTAGTAAGACAATTGGCCCCTTTTTTCCTGTCATACAGAAACAAAAAAACAAGCCTATATATCCTGAATTTTCTTTGGATAGGAGTTGTTTACTGTTGTGGTTCGGGCTGTAATTCAGACAAGCCTGTATGTCCTGAATTTTCTTTGGATAGGAGTCGTTTACTGTTCTGGCTCAGGCTGCAATTCAGACAAGCCTGTATGTCCTGAATTTTCTTTGGATAGGAGTAGTTTACTGTTGTGGCTCAGGCTGTAATTCAGACAAGCCTGTATGTCCTCAATTTTCTTTGGATAGGAGTAGTTTACTGTTGTGGCTTGGGCTGTAATTCAGACAAGCCTGTATGTCCTCAATTTTCTTTGGATAGGAGTCGTTTACTGTTGTGGCTCGGGCTGTAATTCAGGGTATTGATCCTCTTACAAAGTAGATTCTAGAAAAAGCAGGGATTCCTCTTTTCCTGAACAGATTCAGGATTCTGAATCTGAATAACAAGAAGCAGGGACGGATGCCGATTTTTTTTTTCCTTCAGATTTCTGATTCAGACTCGAGAGCTCAGTGCCTGAGTCTCCGTTTGGAGGGTGGGGTGGTTCTCTTTCTCTGCGACTGTTGCTAGAATGTGCCAGTGTTTTCAGTGGGATAACACTGAGGCTTCTCAGTCTCTCTGAAAATAATATGAGCTGTTATGCTAGATTTCCATAACCCACATCCATTCCTCCTGTTCTGTCAGCTTTAGAGGATGTGAATGTTATTGCCTGCAGTTTTGCTGATATTCAGCCAGCTGCTCCTAAAAAGGCAGATAGGATTTGTAACGTTCCTCAGTCTTTTAAATTTTATATACAGTTCCCATATCTGACCCACCAGCAGTATCTTTTGCTGATCCCACTGCTGCTAAGTACTTAACTAATCCAATCCTAGTCTTGCTGATAAGGATGGGAAAATTATTGATAGGCATGGAGGAAAGGTGTTTACTTCTGCAACTTTGATTTTCATAATTTTGAATTATCAGGCTAATATATGTTTGCTCTAACAAATCGTGAAAGTATTTGAATGTCTGCAGTTGCTTCTTGTGAGGAAAAATGTGCTTAGTTTTTTCTATTGCACAGGTCACTACCAATTGTTTGCAGTATGTGTGCGACTCTGTTGATACTTCTTACAGAGCTATGGCCACTGGTACCGTTTTGAGGTTTGCATAGCTGCATTATTATAAATGCCCAGATGATGATAAAATAACATTTTAAATGGTCCCTTGGATAGAAATTTGGTGTTTGTCCCCTCTGCTGCAAAGGTGATCAAAAAGTGTGATGAAATTGGCAAGCTGATCTAGAGACTCTCCAAGATTTTCAACCCCCCTCCTCCAAATTGTCCACGTTTTTTTTATTACTTCATCCAAGTTTGACAAAAAACAGAATAAACAGTATCAACAAAAATCAGGTAAACAGACATTTAAGAAAAAAATAGCAAGGAGGTTCCAAAAATAAGTCTGGAACCTCCCAAAACTAAGGACAGTCCAACAAGTCTGACTGAATATTCAAGAGATCGTGTGACCCCTCCCAGTCTGGCCCCCTTCTTCTTGCAGAAAGTCTGAATCTCCATTTTTCTCTTTGACAACAGATTATTTCTGACAAGTGGGCTCTGAAAATCATTCATCTGGGTTACACATGGCATTGGGAGGAAATTCCTCCTTTCTAGGAGATCATTACTCATCTTCCAGGTAAGACTCTTCTGTTTCTACCTCATCACATGCTGTCCTAAGAATGATAAAACCAGATGTTCATCGTGTTACACTGCTGCAGTCATCACACTTGGGTTATGCTGCCGTCAGGTGGTCCCGCAGTTGGCCAGAGTTCCAAAGTCTTGATCCGGCGTTGGTTGCTGTCGCTTCTTCCCTGACGTCAGTGCGCCAGGGGTATATAAGATGCATCTGACGCCATTTTCTTAAGTCTTTCTTGCCGCATGGTGCCCGAAGCAGAAGCAGTTCACAAGTGCCGGTCGGCCGACTCCTGAGATTTTCAAAGTTGAATTAAAGATCCGAAGTCTTCAATAAAGCTAAGTACCCCGTTGGGGAAACTTTTTTCTTGCCTCAGACCGATGTCAGAAAAAGTTAATAATTGTATTTCTTGTGGGAAGCAAATACCTCATAAGGACTTCCACTCTTACTGTATTCCATGCCTAGGCCCTGATCATGACGTCACTAGTTGTTGGTTTTGTGCTAGATTTAACAAACGCACTATAAAAAGACGTTTTGATTTTGCTTTGCACTACTTTGGCCGAAGGTTTAATTATACTATGCCATCGGATCAAGAGATGACCGCAATTCCGAAAAAACGCAAAGACAAGGATAAAGACAGGCACCTGCGTTCCAAAACCGATGACGAAACCTCTTCTAGGCCAGTCGCCGGTTCGCTGGTTCTCAGAGAGGCACTTTAGCAGCCCCTGACACCCTTCGACTCCCACGTGGAGACAACTAGGCCTCTGGAAACTCAAGGTATTGGGCCTACGGAAACTAATCCCTCAGATGGGTCTGGAGCCGCTGAGCAGGCACCGGCTTCTGAGGGTGTTTTCAGACCTTCACAACTTACCATTAAATCAACAGCTCCCCTATGCAGGCAAGCCATGACCTTGTGGAACACAACTCTAACGTACCAAGCTCACCTGCATGCACAATTCCTGCCAGGAAAGAAAAATACTCAGGCAGACGACCTAAGCAGAAATATCATGGACCCTCACAAATGGAAATTGAACCCACAAATCTTCAGCATGATAACACAAAAATGGGGATGCCCAGACCTAGATCTTTTTGCCTCCCCTCTGAATTGCCAGCTACAAAAATTCTGCACAAGGACTTATCACAAACAAGCATGGAAAGTGGATGCTCTTCTGTTCAGCTGGAAAAACCTAAAAGTCTATGCCTTCCCACCACTGCCTCTCCTTTCAAAGGTACTCCTAAAAGCCAGACAAGAAAAAACACAGATGATCCTGATTGCTCCAGACTGGCCAAGCCAGCACTGGTACCCTATCTTAAGGAACTTGGCTCAGGGCCCACCATGGATTTTGCCCCAAATTCCACACCTTCTGACTCAACAAAACAATCAGATCCTACACGGTCAGCTCAAAACCCTAAACCTGGCTGCATGGCAGATACTTTAGTCAAACAGGCAACACCTCTCTCTAAAGCTGTTATGGGTGTCATTTTGGAGGCCAGGAGGCCTAGCACCAGGAAAGCTTACTCAGAAAAATGGAAGAGATTCTGCACCTGGAACCAGGCTCACAGCCTTGACCCTCTTGTTCCAAACATTCCTCGGATTTTACAATACTTAACTGAGATGCTGGACAGAGGCCTATCCTTTTCATCAATTAAGATTCACACCTCTGCCATTTCTGCACATTACAACAATGATCCTCCTTTATTCTCTCATCCCTTGCTAAAGCAGTACCTCAGAGGGGCTAAAAACATAAGACCGCCACGGAGAGCACCAACACCAACTTGGGACCTCAATTTCATTTTGGAAAAACTGACCCTACCACCTTTTGAGCCAGCCAATACAGCCGATCTAAAATTTTTATCATGGAAAACAGCTCTGCTCCTGGCAGTAACTTCAGCACGAAGAGTCTCAGAACTACAGGCATTAATGGCAGTGGAACCTTTTATAATTTTTCTTCAGGATAGGGTTTCTTTAAGGACAAACCCTACCTTCATGCCAAAGGTGGTATCTAGTGTGGCTCTTAACCAAACCATCCATTTGCCTACTTTTTATCCACCCCCCAAAATAAAGGGGAGAAACTTCTGCATTCTTTGGACATACACAGGCAGCTACGCTTCTACTTGGACAAAACAAAAGCTTTCAGGAAAACTGATCAACTGTTTGTAGCATATGCTGTAGGATCATAAGGCAAGGCTATCTTAAAGCAGACTATATCCAAATGGATAGGACACTATATTCGGTCTTGCTACACACAGCATGGAAAATCAGTCCCTAATAACATTAGGCCTCATTCCACCAGGGCAACAGCCACTTCAGCAGCCTTTCTCAGAGGAATACCTACCAAGGAAATTTTGGAGGCTGCAACTTGGAGTTCAGTGCACACCTTCACCAAGAATTACCATCATCATCATCATCATCATCATCCCCCTTTTTCCCATTTGCATGGGGTCGGGGTATCGTATTAACTGTCGCCAACTCTCTCGGTTCAGTGCCACTCTCCTGCCTTCTTCAAAACTCATGCCTGACCGTCTCAGATCTTCTTTCACACAATCCATCCCCCTCTTTGCTGGACACCCCCGCTTCCTCTTACCTTCTTCCTGTCTGTCCCAAATCTCCCTCCCCAGACTGTCTTCTCCTTTTCTACATGTGCCCATGCCATCGTAATCTTTTCTCTTTGATCTTTTCTGCAATTGGAGCTACTTTGGCTTCTGCTCTTATGTCCTCATTTCTTCGCCTGTCCTGCAGTGTGCATCCTACCACCTTTCTCAGGCACTTCATTTCCATCACCTCTAGCTTCTTCAAGTGTTCTGCCTTTACTGCCCAGGTTTCTGTACCATACAGTAGTACTGGTCGCACCACTGTCTTGTACACCTTACTTTTCAGCTTCTTTGTCATTCTTCTGTCATATACTACACCTGACACTCTATGCCAGTTGGCTGCAGCCCCTCTGATTCTAGCTTTGACCTCTTCATTCAGACTACCCTTCTCCTCAACCACCCCTCCCAGATACTTGAAGCTGTTTACCTGTTCCACTATCTTCCCATCTATCTCTATTCTCAGCTTCTTCTGATTTCCCCAATCTGCTGCCATTACCACTGTCTTATCTGTGCTTAGTTTCATCCCATGTGCCTTCAGATTTGCATTCCATTCTCCTATCCTTTGCTGAAGTTCTAGATCAGAGTATGCCTGTACTGCCACGTCGTCTGCATACAGCAGCTTTGTTGCGCTGACCCCTCCAACTTGTTTGCTGATGTAGTCCATTACCAGTATGAACAGCAGTGGGCTCAGAGCTGAACCCTGGTGTACACCCACTCCCACTGGGAACCCCTCAGTGAGGCCAAACACTGTTTGTACTTGAGTCACTGGGTCCTTGTACATAGCCTGTACTAATTCTACCAATGTTTCTGGGACTTCAAACCACCGCAGTACTGCCCAGATCAGCTTTCTTGTGACCTTGTCATATGCTTTCTCCAAGTCTAGGAAAGCCCAGTATGACTCTCTCCTCTAGTTTCTTCTCAAGTATCTGTCTCAATGCAAACATCGGGTCAATTGTGCTGCATCCTGATCTGAATCCGAACTGTTCATCTCCCATCTTACATTCTACTATTCTGTGTATCCGTTTATCAATCACCCTCTCCAGAACTTTCATGCAATGTGGTAGGAGTTTGATCCCTCTGTACTGTCCAAGAATTACCACCTGCCTCTTTACTCTAAATCCAGAGCAGGATTTGCCACTGCAGTTCTCCAGGGCCTCTTAGCCAATCCTAACTCTTTATAGACCAGCCACCCAAACTTAGCTTTGGGATTCAACCCAAGTGTGATGACTGCAGCAGTGTAACACGATGAACATAGTACAGTTTTGTACCTACCATAAATGTAGATGTTCATGTGTTCACACTGCTGCAGTCCAGGTTATCCTCCCTCCATCCCCTCTGAACTAGCTGGACTTAACTATACCCTTCTATCCTATACAACCTTTGGGGTGTATTTGCTGGTAACTGAAGGTATTGTTTTTATTTTGTATGTATATTTTTGATTAGCAATATGTATTGCCTACCCACTTGGGGCCACCTGACATCTGGGGCAAGAAAAACTGAAGAAAATGGCGTCAGATGCATCTTATATACCCCTGGCGCACTGACGTCAGGGAAGAAGCGACAGCAACCGACGCCAGACCAAGACTTTGGAACTCTGGCCGACTGCAGGACCGCCTGAAGGCAGGATAACCCAAGTGTGATGACTGCAGCAGTGTGAACACTCGAACATCTACATGTATGGTAGGTACAAAACTGTACTTTCCTTCTTCTCAGGTGGGAAAGGTTTTTTATTCAAGGATGTCCCTAGTGTGAAAGAGAAAATGCTTGGAGACATGTAGTGCTCAAATTCAAAAAGATGTCACTTCACAACCTGTTACCTGTTCTTCCTCTTTGAAATTTCATTGTAATATAGATGTAAAAGGTACTTCAGACTTTTCTTAAGGTTTTGTGTATCTGGATCACATTATCAGTTCACTGCCTTACCCTTTGGACTATCCACTGCACTAAGAGTTCTCACAAAGTGTATACCTCCAGTTATAGCTCATTGCAGACTAATGGGTATCCACATGTTCCCATATTTAGATAACTTATCTTTGCAGTGTGTCAGGAATCTTTGTCTTGAATGAAAGATCTCTTACACAAGCTGGGATACTAAGAGAACATTTAGAAATCTTTCTTGACTACTTCACACAGGATTGTGTTCCTAAGATGTCAGCTAGACACCTCAGTTCAAAGAGTTTTTCTTCCACCAGAAAAAAAAACATATCTTTATTTAGAGCGATTTCTATGGTTTTCCTCTTGGAGTTCAGTCACTGCGAGGTATAACTCATGCTCTCAAGATTCATTAAAGATTTGACTGTTTGGGATGAGTCTGAACAAGGGACTTCCAGCTTGGCTGCACATTGAGTGACAGCTTATTTCTAGCTTTTCCAGTGTGAAAACAGAAACTCAGCAGAGAAGGCAAATAGCCTTGTGTTTGTAGGTAAATTTCAGTAATTGCCAAGTAAGTGCACTGCCTAGATGCCAGGAATAAAGAAATACAGAAGACCTGGAAAAAATCAGCAACAAAAAGTGAGGAAGAAACACTGACTGAGGAAACTTCTGCAGCTGTTCAGCAAAAAGCAATGCAACCTTCAGACATGACCTCCAGTAATCTAGAGGAAGATAAAAGACAACTGCATACAGACCCAGTTAAAATAAAGCACTGATGGAGCATATCAGCACAAACAACAAAGGACTGGAAAAAATGGAAGAAGTTTAAACAGATATTCAGATGACATGAAGCTGCAAACATCAGAGATCGAAATAAAGGAAAGTTTGGCTGAATGTTTCTTTTTTCTTTTCTTTCCCGCTTCTGTCTCTCTTCTTGTTCAGTTTTAAGAAATGTAGGCATTGCAATGTATTAAAAAAAGAAAGAAAAAAAGCCTGCCTGAAAAGCATCCTAAAAGAAATATTAATGTGCTTTTTCTCATTCTTGCATGGGGAAATGACTGTTGAAAACCTTAGATTGATTTAGTGGTAAGTTCTAACAGAGAGCAAGTAAATGGAAAAGAACATTGAATTTTATGAAGCTTTTTTTTCTACCAAATACATGGATACTCTGACAATTCTTCAGCTGGTCTTCATGTTTCTATGGAAACAGTGAGGAAGAGAAACTGTCTGTCTGGTTCTCATGTCTTCATGGAGACGGTCTGATAAAGAGAAGCTGGCTATAGTCTCATGGAGAGTGATTGGCTGAGGAAAAAAAAAAAGAGAAATTTACTAGGAAATGTTCTTTGGAAGCATTCAGGGATTATTCCAAAGTAGATAATGTTCTCTGGAAGCATTAAGGGGTATTCCCAAGATAATGTTCTCTGAAAACTTTTAGGAGTTTTCCAAGCTGGTAGAGCTATAAAGATAAGACAAAAACAATCAGCACTTAGTAGAAGCACAGGCTACTGTGCGTCTTAGCATGGATGACCTTTCTGTTATAACTCAAGTCTGTGAGTGTGGCTGTCAGTTTGGGACTTTTGTTTCTATTAGGAGGGTAAAACTTCAATATTTGAAGATGCACATAGTTTTGTCTGTGAGTATTAAGTTAATAGGTTTTAGAGGGGTATTGGGGGTGTGGTTTTTTTTGAGGGTTTTCAATAAAACAGAAAGTATTATAAGATATGACATAGGCTCAAATGTATATGACAAGAAATAACTGTATAAAAGTTCAACCCACCAAACAGTGTATGCATAGTAAAACAAATGGAACTAGACATTAAACAAACAAGGTGTTATACATAAAACTTTTTAATATAATGATGCCTTTGTTAAGGTTTTTAAATGTAAATGACCCCACAAATATAAACAAAAAGAGTAGTGAACTATATTAAAAATGTAGAGTGCAAATAGCTATGCTACAGGAGATCCACTTTGAAAGAACTGAACATGTGAATTTGATGATAAAAGGTTTTCAGGATGGTGATTAGTGGAATACCCGGGGCAAAGGAAAAGAGGAGCACCAAGAGGTGCTCCAGTAGCAATAGAAGAAGATAAAGATGATAATGGCAGATTGTAATGCTACGGGGCTACTGGCAAGGGAGGAGCATTTTACTGACATTTATTACATTCCATGTAAAACTGCTATAATAGAGCTTAAGAAAATTCTTGAAGAAATAATCAGTTTCCAGGAAGGAATATTACTTTTAGGTGGGGACTGGTATTTGATTTGCAGCAGTGAAGATGTGTCTGGGGGGGCCCAGAAGGGAAAATATAACAAGAGTAGATTTTTGAAGAAATTTATGAAAATATTTGGCATGGAAGACGTGAATTCAATAACAGGAGATGTTAAGTTGTCTCTCTCGCCTTCATTCTTGCTGGTTGGGTTCGGAGCCGATCCTCGGCTCCGACTCGGCCATCTACTAAAGCTCGAGAGCTATTTACTGGCTCGAGGCCTCCCCATATCCCACAATGCTTGGCACTAGATACCCAGATCTCGTTTGCCGCTTCAGCGATGAGGTTGCACTTTTACTGGCTCAGGTCGTATTAATCTTTTTTGTATTATTAGCCTAAATTTTACCTGTGTATTTCTTTTTTATATAGATAGTCTTTCCCTTTTAGTATAATTATAGTGTGTATCCCCTAGTTTTTCCCACTCAGGAAACTTGTTTTTTGTTAGAGAGTTTCTACCCCCCCTTATTTCTTCTCTTTAGTGGCTAACCCCACTCTTTTTGTACCTGATAGGAGTAGTGTTCAGCCTTTCATAGCTACAGTTATTTAGCCTTGTAATATTTGTATATATTTACTAGTGGATATTCTTGTTGTTATTGTTGTTAGTTTAACTAGTGCATGTGTGTGTGTGTGTTTCTGTGCGCCTTGTTTAAGTACTAGTTTAATATCCTCCCTTTGGTGTATCCCCTTGCCAGTATGTCCAAGGATACTAAAGTTTCAGGCTTCAAGAAGTGTGACTCGTGCTGTCAAAAGATGTCTTTGACAGACGGTCACACTTCTTGTGTTTATTGCTTGGGTCCCCTACACCTGCAGGACTCCTGCTCAGTCTGTCACGCTTTCAGCCCGAGAGTCCTGCAGGAGTGTAGGAGCAAGCTTATTTTGAGAGGCTTACTTAAGCCAGAGGGGTCGCCGGCGAAGCCTCAGTTGGGGAAATCCTTAAAGCCCGCCAAGCCGTTGGCTCCCAGTTCGGCGCCGTCGCCGGGCAGAGCATCTGCCTCCTCTTCGGTTCCGACTGGAACCAACATCTCTGGACCTCAATCGGCTCTGACTTTAGTGTCGGAACCATCTTTGGGCCGAAAATGTTCTAGGCCCCCTTCCCTAATATCGGTTCGTTCGACTCCGAGGTCACCATTGGTTCACTCTGAATGAAGCCATAGGTCCCATTCCTCTCGGTCCTCCAGGCTATCCGATCATGACTTGGAGAGGGTGGTCAGTAGACTCCTTAAATCGCAGGCCCTGGCCAAAATGTTAACCAGCCCTTCTCAACAGACTGTGGCTGTCCCTGTGTTTTCAGCAGTTCCTCCTCCAACTCCCCCTTTGTGTTCGGAGCCGGAGCTGGTTGGAGCTCGAATCATGGAAACGGAGCCGATACCACACCTTTCGGTTCCTTTGTTGGCTCCGATCTCTTCATTGGTTCCATCCTTGGAGGGATCTGGGTGCCGGGACTCCTTCGTCAGCTCTGAGGGGGCAAGTGGCATCGGACCCTTGTCCAACCCCGTTTTCCCTCTCGGGGCCTCGGCGCAGGTGAGCTCGGCTCCTACATCGGCTTTGGAGCCATCCCTCTCGCTGCCGGGAGGGGTTCACGTCTCTTCGGAGCGGGGACCTTCTGCTCTGCCTGATGGAGGCGCCTTCGAGGTCATGAGGAGCGTGCTGACTCCTGAGTCGGCCCCTCGATCAGCCCCTTCGGCTCCTCCCCCCATGGTGCCTGCATCGGTCTCTGCCCACCCTCCTGACCCCAAGTGTGGAGAACAAATGTTCCAGGTCGCCCCATTGGGCGTATCTTCCTCTTCCGAGGCCTCCCCTGATCCTTCAGAAGAGCGCCCTCGAAAGAGAAAATGTAAGAGGAAACATGTCGACTCCCCCGAGTCAGTCACGTCTGATACCGACTTGGAGGATTCGGAAGGGTCCCCAAGATCCCCCTCTGAGGATGTCTCTTTTTCAGACATCCTAGAGATCCTTAAGCAGAGGGGGAACTGGACTGCCCTTAACCCTTCAGTGGACGAGTCGGTATACCTGGACGCGTTTGGTTCTCGCCCTTCCACCTCCTGGGTGTCTCCACCCTTCGACCCACTGATGGAAGTAGTGGCTCGAAGGGCGTGGTCAGCCCCGGACACAGTGGAACCAACTCCCCACAGGCCCACTAAGTTCATTACAGCCCCACCCAACAAACAATTTTTGAGAAAAGGTGTCCCCGTTGATGCCATGTTGGTTGCAGCAGCCACGAAGAAGGAGTTGGCTGACCCTTTGGTGCCTTTCCATCCCCCTAATAAAGAGTCTAGGACAATGGACAGGTACAGGAAGCAGATGTTTTCCTCAGTGACTTTTTCCATGCGGTCGCTGAATTATCTGTGCCACTTCACCCATCTTCAAAGGGATCTTCTCAAGGAACTGGGTGATACCCTTCAGGATCCATCAGCTGTGGAGGCTCAAGATAAGATTAACTCCCAGATGTCTACTCTTAACTCAATCGTCAACTCCTCCATGCAGCTTATTTCTTATGCAGCCAATGGGGCAAGTATGGCCACAGGTACAGGTGTGGCTTTGAGAAGACATGTCTGGATGCGATTATGTAACTTTGCTGACCCCTTTAAGATGTCCTTCACCAATACCCCCTTCGATGGTTCGGCTCTGTTTGGACCACAGGTGAAGGATACCCTTACCAGGTGTGAGCAGGAAGGCAAGACTCTCTCTGCCGTGGGAGTCCATTTTTCTACTCCCTCTAGACCATACCCTAAAGGTCAGAATAGTGGGAAAATGTGGTTTCGGAAACCCCAGGGAGTCATGCCTGACACACGTGGTGAGTTTCCCTCCAGGGGCAGGGAAGGGAACAATAATAGACGCCGCCCGCGGGGCAGAGGGGGTCTGCAAAATCAGGGTAGCAGAGAATCTTTCTCTGACAAACCCTTTCAGCACCCCTGAGGGGCTGCCCAACTGTCCACCTTCGGAAGCAGTCGGGGGAAGATTGTCACTGTTCCCAGAAGCCTGGTAACTCCTCACACAAGACAAATGGATACGGTCTATCATATCCGAGGGTTACAAAAATCCCCTTTGTCCACACCCTTGTACAAACAAACAAGTCCCCTTCCAGATGTTCCACCCGGTCTAAGGGAACAAGCAGTGCCAGAAATTTCAAAGCTGCTAGAAAAACGAGCCATCCAGCCAGTCCCAGCAGACCAGCAAGGATCCGTAATTTACTCCAAGTTCTTTTTGGTGCCAAAAAAGACAGGGGACTGGAGACCCATTTTGGATCTCAGCAGGTTAAACAAGTCTGTTCAAAGAACAAAGTTCCGGATGGTCACCCTTCAGTCCATTCTACCCTTTTTGGGTCAGGACAATTGGATGTGCTCCATAGACCTTCAGGATGCGTACTACCATATCAAAATGGACAGGCGCTCCAGAAGGTTTCTCCGCTTCCAGCTGGGAGCCAGTCACTATCAGTTCAGACCCCTGCCCTTTGGTCTCACCACAGCCCTCAGGGTGTTCACCAAATGCATGGCAGTGGTTACGGCTCACCTGAGACGGCGAGAATTCCAGGTGTTTCCATATCTAGATGACTGGCTCCTTACTGCTTCCACAAGGCATCAGCTACTGCGAGCCAGGGATTATACCATCCAAACTTGCTCCGAGCTAGGTATCTCAATAAATTTCTAAAAGTCTGCATTGTCGCCTTGTCAGTCTATAACCTTTATAGGCGCAAGATTAAATACAAAAGATCTGTCTGCAAGACTTCCTCTAGACAAGAGTGTCAGACATTCGCCGACATGTGCAGGTCTTACTACAGTGCAAGAGGATTCAGGCCAGATTTGTACTAAAAACTTTGGGTCTCATGGCAGCAGCATTCATACTAGTTCCCCTGGCTCGTTTTCACATGCGGATTTTTCAGTGGATTCTTTTTACCCAATGGTCTTTTCAACAACTTCCGATGTCTCACAAGATAATAATCACTCAATCATGCAAAGACCACCTGGCTTGGTGGATGGTCTCCCCTCTAGTAATCCAGGGCAGACCGTTTGTTCTTCCTCCTCCTTTTGCCACAGTGACCGCAGATGCCTCCCTGATCAGATGGGGGGGCATTTTCAGGGCAGGACTGTCCAGGGCACTTGGCAACCTCTAGAGTACCACCTGCACATAAACGTCTTGGAGATGAGAGCGGTGCTTTTAGCGTTGCAAGCTCTTCAGGACTCACTACCCTCTGGGACTATTGCAATTCAGACAGACAATATGTCTGTAGTGTGGTACATCAACAAGCAGGGCGAACCAAGTCCTATCCCTTATGTCGAGAAGCACTCGGACTCTGGCAGTGGGCGATCTCCTCTCAACGGTTTCTGATGGCACCGCACATCCCCGGGAAGTCCAACGTCATAGTGGACAGGCTAAGCAGAGCTATTCTCATGCCACACAAATGGTGTCTCCATCAGTCAGTAGCGGACAAAATCTTCCGCAGATGGGGTCAACCTTGCTGCGACCTTTTCGCAACTCCTCTCAACAGCAAGTGCGGCAATTTCTTCACTCTCTTCCCGGACAGTCCCCCAGAGATGCTGTAGTTCATGATTGGCCCCGGGGTCGTCTGTATGCATTCCCACCTTTTCCCCTAATTCCTAAACTAATTCAGAAGGCTACTGCATTGGGATACAGGATGATCCTCATTGCCCCTTACTGGCCTCGACAAATTTGGATGTAATGCGATCCTATCTCATCTACATTCATAACTGATGGGCTCGGAGCCGAGAACCGGCTCCGACTTGGCCGATACATAGCACAAAGTCTCACATTGGCTGGGCCAACCCCCTTATCCCAGGATGCACCACACCCAAACCCCCAGATCTCGTTAGCTGCTTCTGAAGTAACGACGTGGTCTCGACTTGGCTGTGGCTAAGTACCCTTCCTTTTTTGGCCTTTTTGGGTCATTTCTGCTCTTAGCTTAGAAATTTTATAACCAAACAGCTATTTTAATAGCTATCTTATTCTGTACTACCCTGTGATTGGCTGTGTTTGTTTTTGGTTGTTGTGTAATTCCTTCTGTTTGGCAGGCTAGGTCCGTTTGAGTTAGAGGGTCTTTGCCCTATTTCTTGTCGAGCATTTCAGTTAGAGCTCTTCCCTCCCTTCCTTCCTTGTGTTTCGAGTGCTTTGTGGGTCATGTGTGGCAAAGAAAAAGAGCATAAGCCATCGGGCTTTAAAAAATGTTCGAAATGTGGCTATAAAATGTCGTTAACAGATGGCCATGCCATCTGTGTTTATTGCTTAGGGGCTAAACACTTGCAAGAATCTTGCAATGTTTGCCATGCCTTCTCCTCTGGTGTACTACAGGAGAGAAAAAATATGTTGATCCTGAAAGGTTTAATAAAACCAGCCTTTGAGGAAGCTATATCTTCTTCTCCCTCTTCGAAATCGAAGAAAAAGATGTCTTCGGCTCCAACAGGTCCATCGGAGCCGCCTGAAAAAAGAACTAAATCTTTGTCCTCTTCCTCGGCTCCACTGATCTCAGAGCCGCAGGATAGAGGATCTATGTCTGGGTCTTCTTGCTCGGCTCCATTGGTCTCGGAGCCGCAGGAGAGAAGATCTAAGTCTCGGTCTCCTTCCTCGGCTCCATTGGTCTCGGAACCGCAGGATAGAGAATTCCAATCTGGGTTTTCCTTGGCTCCATTGGTCTCAGAGCCGCAGGTGAGTGTTTCCGCTCCAGGCTCGGTTTCGTCGGCTCCTGAACCGTCTGCGCCAAAGGGGGTCTCAGTTCTAATCGAGTCTTCCTTGGCTCCGATCCTTCTGGAGCCGATTAGGAGTCGACATTCCAGCATTGCCTCGGAGCCGGTAGAAAGAGTTTCTCGCCCCCCGTCTGTTTCCTCCAGGTCCTCCAGGCTTTCAGATTCGGATTTAGATAGGGTGGTCCAGAGGCTCCTCCAGTCACCGGTCTTATCTAAATTATTTTCAGCTCCAGCCCAGCGGCCGGAGCCAACCATTTTGATTCCGTTTCTTCCTCCTCTGACAACCCTGGTGTCATTGGAGACGGAGTTCGCAGAGTCGGGTGAGGTTCCAGAGTCGGTTCCGAGACCCACTGCTAGTCTGTCGGCACCATCTTCAGCTCCAACCTTTTCTGTTCCTTCCAAGGGTTTTGGTTCTTGGGTGTCCTCGACCGAGCCCGGGGGGGATTTGTCGGGGCTTCTGGTTTCGGCCCCGAGTCTCCCGCTTGGTGCCTCGGCTAGGGGGACCCCGACACCAGTCATGGTCTCGCAGGCGGGCCTTTCTTCAGATTCTGGTGGACCCGCCTACGAGGCTATGAGGAGTGCACTAGACAAATCTCTAGTGACTTCACCAGAATCTGCGACTCCTTCCCTAGACACGGCGACTAGAGCTTCTGGTGCCCCCCTGTCTTCGGACAGCGGGGCTCTGAGGCCTGAGGATTCCTCCATGTGTGGTCCCCCTTTTTCCGAGGAGCCTTCAGAGTCTTTGCCTGAAGAGCCCCCCAGGAAAAAGTTGTGCTAGAGGAAGCACATAGACTCCCCAGATGAGTCTGTCACCTCGGACACCAACCTTGATGATGCGGAAGGGTCCCAGAAGTCATCCTCTGACGATGTCTCATTCTCCGATGTCCTGGAGATCTT
The DNA here is from genome assembly GCF_019279795.1 of Protopterus annectens. Taxonomy (NCBI): domain Eukaryota; kingdom Metazoa; phylum Chordata; order Ceratodontiformes; family Protopteridae; genus Protopterus; species Protopterus annectens. The sequence continues at coordinate 773,358,936 of NC_056751.1, forward strand.
GAGACAGAGGGGTGACTGGCCGTCCAAAACCCCTTCCGCAGAGGAGTCGGTCTTCCTCAAGGCCTTCGGAGCACAACCCTCCGCCTCCTGGGTGTCTCCACCCTTCAATGAATTACTGGACCTTATTTGTCAAAGGGTGTGGGAGCACCCTGATTCTGTGGAGCCAGTTCCTTCTCACCCCAATAACTTTTTATCCGCACCCCCTGGCAAGGAGTTTCTAACCAAAGGAGTTCCAGTGGATGCTGTGGTGGTAGCGTCTGCCACCCAGCAGGAGGTGGCAGAGGCATCTACGTCTATCCATCCTCCTAACAAGGAGTCCAGGAACATGGATAGGTATGGGAAGCGTACCCTGAGTTCAGCGACCTTTACCCTGCGATCGCTGAATTATTTGTGTCATTTTACGAGGCTCCAAAGGGATCTCATAAAGGAGTTGGGAGATACCCTGTCGGGTAACGTGCCTGAGGCGTTGACGCAGTCTGTCAACGCCCAGCTGTCTACCCTTTCGTCAATTGTTAACTCATCCATGCGGCTCATATCGTATGCAGCCGAAGGGGCGAGTAGGGCAGCGAGTTTGGGCGTAGCCCTTAGGAGGCAAGCCTGGATGCGCTTGTGTCACTTTGCGGAGGCTTTCAAGTCTTCTTTCACAGACGCTCCATTCAACGGGTCCTCTCTCTTTGGACCCAAGGTGAAAGACACACTCACTAGATGCGAGCAGGAGGGTAAGACTTTGTCTGCTGTTGGGGCCCATTTTTCGCTCCCTTTGAGACCTTATCCCAAGGCACAGAGGGGAGGAAAGATGTGGTTCAGAAAGTCCCAAAAGTCTTTCCCTGCCCATAAGAGTGACCCCCCCTTCCAGAGGCAGAGGAGGGGGGAATTATTCTGGAAGACATCGCCCTAGAGGCGGCGGAGGCCCCTGCAACACAGGAGACCGCAAATCTTTTTGTGGTTCCTCCTTCCAGCGTCCCTGAGAGACTGCCCAACTGTGCGTCTCCGGAGCCAGTCGGGGGTCGATTTTTGGAGCATCCAAGGGCCTGGGGTTCCATCACTTTGGATCAGTGGGTGCTTAGTATCATCGCCGGAGGTTACACCATTCCCTTTATCCGTCCCCCTCCACAGTCAAGGAAAATCCCGGATGTGCCACCCAGTCAATGGGATCAAGCAGCCGTAGAGGTCGTAAAGCTGCTCGGAAAGGGAGTCATCCAGCCAGTCCCAGCAGACCAGACTGGATTAGGAACTTGCTCAGAGTTATTTTTGGTGCCGAAAAGAACAGGGGACTTGAGACCCATTCTGGACCTCAGCCACCTAAACTGCTTCGTAAAGAAGTCCAAGTTCCGGATGGTCACGTTGCAATCCATTTTCCCATTGCTGGAAAAAGGAGTATGGATGTGCACCATCGATCTCAAGGACACCTATTATCACATCAGGGCATCCAGGATACATTTACGCTTCCGCCTAGGAGCCAGTCACTTCCAGTTCCGAGCCCTGCCATTTGGTCTCACCACAGCCCCCAGGGTGTTTACCAAATGTCTGGCAGTGGTGACGGCTCACCTGAGACGTCTGGGATTCCAGGTGTTTCCGTATCTAGACGACTGGCTCCTCACTGCCCCCACCAGGCATCTTCTTATTCAAGCCGTGAGTGCTACCATCGAATTGGGACATCTATTAGGAATTACATTCAACTGGGAAAAGCCTGTATTGCTGCCATCACAGCGTGTTGCCTTTATAGGCGCAGAGCTAGACTCTGTCGAGATGCGAGCATTCCTTCTAACAGAGAGGATAAAGATACTACAGAACCAAGTCCTAGCCTTACTACCCCAAAGCAAAGCCCCAGCCAGGATGGTCCTTCAGCTTTTGGGGTCGATGGCAGCCACCATTCTTGTGGTCCCTCTGGCAAGATTGCACATGGGAATTCTCCAATGGCTCCTGTCGACCCAGTGGTCGTAACAAAATCTGCCCTTGTCCTACCCGATTCTCATTACGGATACCTGCCGGCGAGATCTTCGTTGGTGGCTCCTCTCCTCCAACCTTAACCAGGGGCAACTCTTCTGCCCCCCCTCCCCCATTGCCATAGTGACCACGGACGCCTCCCAGAAAGGGTGGGGGGGGGCATTATCTGGACAGGACGGTTCAAGGCACGTGGCAGGATCACGAAACCCACTTACACATCAATGTCCTGGAGATGAGGGCAGTGCTTCTAGCATTGCAGGCACTTCACAGCTCTCTTCCCAAGGGTACCATTGCAATCTTCTCAGACAATATGGCGGTAGTATGGTACCTGAACAAGCAGGGAGGAACCAGGTCTTATCCTCTTTGCAGAGAAGCCATGAGAGTTTGGAACTGGGCGATCGATTCCCAGAGATTTCTAGTGGCAACGCACAATCCGGGGAAGTCCAATGTGATAGCAGACAGGCTGAGCAGAGTTATTCTGATGCCTCACGAGTGGTCCCTGAACGACTGAGTAGCGGCTTGGATCTTCTCCAAGTGGGGGTTTCCCTGTTGCGATCTTTTCGCCAGCCCCTGGAACGCGAAGTGCAGCAATTTCTTCTCCCTGATTCCCCCCCAGGAGAGGTCACCCAGGGACGCTCTAGTCCACAATTGGCCCTCCGGTCTGCTCTACGCCTTTCCTCCGGTCCCACTACTGCCAAAGGTGATTCAGAAGGCAATCTGCTTGGGAAGCAACATGATTTTGATTGCACCACACTGACCCCGCCAAGTTTGGTTTCCTTTCCTTCGGAAGTATGCAGTGAAGGATCCTTGGATTCTGGACCCAGTTCCAGACCTCCTGACTCTTCAGTCAGGCCAGGCCCATCCATCACTGCGAACTCTCAAGCTAACAGCTTGGCTGCTCCACTTCTGACCTTAGTCAGACAGCATATCCTTTCGCCTGAGGTGGTCCGGATTCTGTCTTCTTCTCACAGAGCTTCCACTAAGGAGATATATTCTATTAAATGGAAAAGGTTTGCCATTTGGGCCCAGCAGCACAACCTTGACCCTCTGACAGCCCCGGTGTCCGCAGTATTAGATTTTTTGGCAACTCTTTTTAGACAGGGTTCCGCTGTCTCCACGCTTAAAGTCCAATTGGTAGCGATTTCTAATTATCATGTTGCCTTTGAGCCTTCACTCATGAGTCATAAGTTGTGTAAGGCCTTTCTTAAGGGAGCTTGGTTGCTTCACCCCCCGGTGTCGCAACCTGTTTTGCCATGGGATTTGAATGTAGTTTTAGGAGCCTTGACGTCTCATCCCTTCGAGCCGGCGGCCACTTGTGAGCAAAAGTTCTTATCTTGGAAGACTGCCTTCTTGGTAGCTATTACTTCAGCCAGAAGAGTTTCGGAGCTTCAAGCCCTCTCTGTTAAGCCCCCTTATCTGATCTTTCACAAGGATAGATTATCTCTAAGACTAAACCCGTCATTTCTTCCGAAAGTTTCTTCTGCTCTTTGTCTGCAGCAATCTATAGAGCCAAAAATTTTCCAACAAGGCAGAATACAGACTTCATCAGTTGGATGTGCATAGACAACTGAGGTTTTACTTGGATAGGACACAGCAGCAGAGGTTTGTGGTCTTTGCAGATAACAGGATTGGGAAAGCAGTAACTAAGACCACTATTGCTAGGTGGATTAGGGATTGTGTTTCATTTATTTATGCATCAACAGGAAGGGACCTTCCATTTCCAGTTAGAGCGCATTCTACTAGGGCTATGGCTACTTCAGTGGCCTTCCACACCAGACTGTCGGTGGATGAGATATGTGCAGCGGCCACATGGGCTTCTCCACATACTTTTATTTCTCATTACAAACTGGACGTGGCCTGTAGAGGTCGGGCGTCCTTTGGTTCCACAGTGCTCAGGAGTGTTTTCCAGTGAGCCTCCCAGGAGCTAGGTGCTAGGGACCGCTGTTCCATTAGTTATGAATGTAGGCGAGATAGGATCGCATTACATCTTTTAGTTATGTACTTACCATAACGATAGATGTATGTGATCCATCTCGCCTACATTCGTATGTACCCGCCCTCCTTCCCCCTACCTGTTGGATCTGGAGGAAACACTATTGTACAGTTGGAGTGGCTCAAGTGAGTGAGTTGTTGTGGGGCAAACAAGATCTGGGGGTTTGGGCGTGGTGTATCCTGGGATAAGGGGGTTGGCCCAGGCAATGAGAGACTTCGTGCTAGTGTATCAGCCGAGACGGAGCCGATCAGCTATGAATGTAGGCGAGATGGATCACATACATCTATCGTTATGGTAAGTACATAACTAAAAGTTCCCAATCCTGCATAGTCACCTGCTGGAGCAGCCTTGGAATCTGGACCCAGTGCCAGACCTCTTGGTCCATCAGTCGGGCGGGCTGCACCAATCCCTTCACTCTCTCAACCTCACAGCTTGGTTGCTCCACTTCCAACCTTAGCCAGGCTTCCACATATTTCTCAGCCGGTGCGTGAAATCATCCTTTCTTTGCACAAATCTACCACCAGGAAGACTTATGCTAGTAAGTGGAAATGTTTCTCTTTCTGGGCAGAGGCTAGGAATATAGACCCCTTTACAGCCCCTGTCCATCACGTTCTAGATGTTTTAGCAGAATTCTTTCAAGCTGGTTCCTCGTCTGCCACCATTAGGGTCCAATTAGCTGCTATCGCAAATTTCCACGCTGGCCTGTCAGAAACCAGCATCATGTCCCACAAACTTTGCAAGGCCTTTCTTAAAGGAACTATTTTGCTTAGGCCCCCGGCCAGAGATCCCCCACCTCCGTGGGACTTAAACTTGATATTAGCTTCCTTGATTCTCCCCCCGTTTGAACCTGCAGTTTCCTGTTCCTTAAAATTGCTCTCCTGGAAGACTCTCTTGTTAGAAGCCATCACCTCAGCTAGGAGAGTTTCGGAACTTCAAGCCCTCTGTATTCGTCCTCCTTACCTTGTGTTTTATAAGGATAGAGTTTCACTCAGGACTAATCCTTCGTTTCTGCCCAAGATACCTTCCGAAACAAACCTGAATCAGGCTATTGATCTACCTGTCTTTTTTCCTAACTATTCGAACAAAGCTGAACAAAAGTTACACCAATTGGACGTTTTTATTTGGATAGGACTAAGCAAACAAGAAAATCAGACCAACTCTTCCTGTCCTATGCTGAGGGCAAATAGGGCCTGCCAGTTTCTAAAGTAACCTTATCCAGGTAGTTGTCCTCTATTTATTATTACTTTGATTTATCAGCTGAGACATAAAGAACTCCCTACTAAACCTAAAGGTCATTCCACCAGAGCGTTAGCTACTTCGGTAGCTTTTCAAGCAAGACTACCAATGGAATCTATTTGTACTGCAGCCACATGGGCCACTCCTCATACTTTCATTTCACATTATAAGTTGGATATGGCCTCTAGGAGTAGAGCTGATTTTGGTTCCACTGTGCTCAAGAGTCTGTTCCGATGAGCCTCCCAGGACTAAGGTGCTAGGGACACTGTCCCAACCAGCAAGAATGAAGGCGAGAGAGACAACTTAACATTAATAAGTTATGTACCTACCATAACGTTCCATGTTAGTTGTCTTCTTCTCGCCTTCTTTCTTGCGTCCCACCCTCCATCCCCCTAGCCTGGACAGACCGAGAAGAGTCCCTTTTTGATGCCTTCTTCCTCTGGCTGAGTTTTATCTGGGTTACGTCCTCCTCTGTTTTAGTACTGTAGGTAAACCTTGTAGTTTGGACAGGTGTCCTTGAAATTTTCTATGGTGTTAGCTCTGCCAAACGAGATCTGGGTATCTAGCGCCAAGCATTGTGGGATATGGAGAGGCCTCGAGCCAGTAAATAGCTCTTGAGCTTTAGTAAATGGCCGAGTCAGAGCCGAGGATCGGCTCCGAACCCATCCAGCAAGAAAGAAGGTGAGAAGAAGACAACTAACATGGAACGTTATGGTAGGTACATAACTTCTTATTCAGAGTGAACCTGCATATTCTTCCCCAAAATATAAAAACTGGGCTAAGCTAGGCAGAATATATATTTCACAGAAACGTGCATTTAATTGAATTTCTTGATAACCACCCAATAACTATTCCAGATCATGCACCAATAATAGCTAAAATAAAAAACACATGGTAATGAAATAAAAATGAGACACCGGTGCTTTCTCACTTATCTGTTGAAAAGAGAGGAATTTAAGGAATGGCTACTGGAGATTATTCAGGAGCTGGTAGAGAGGATAAAAATTTCTTCTGAAAGTATAGCTAAGGTGTGGGATAAAATTCAAGTGGAGTTTAAAAACAGGGTGGAAGTAAAAGAAAGGGAGCTATGGTTAAGAAGTAACAAGAATTGCATGATGTTGTCCAACTCATTCCGTTAACCTGAGTGACTTGGTTCTGACCCTTGGAACCGACTGGCTGCCATCACACAGCTCGAGAATCCAAACGTGAGCTCCTCCTACCTCCCCTCACACTACGTCAGAACTCATTTGATGTGCTTGGTTTCAGCAGCAAGTTCCACTTGAGCTTCTCCTCAACAGCGTTTTGCTGATTTTTTTTCTATCTTCTACCCTTCCATCTTCTCTTTTATCTATCTAACACTCGGGTCTTAGCTCCGTTAGGCTTTTCTAGTTTAAAAAAAAAAAAAAAAGCTTTCTTCTTCTTCTCTTTGGCGTCTTTCTTCCTTTGTTTCCTTTTTTTCTTTCCCTATAGCTAATCAGAAGCCTTTAGGGTTCAAAAAATGCACTTCCTGTGGGCAGAAGGTTACTTTAACTGATGCCCAGGGGAGTGTATCTGTTGATTGGGGCCTGTCCACTTGGAAGCCCTTTGTGATAATATGCATGGCTTATCACCCCACGGGCTCTGGCTGATAGCAGAAGCAAGCTCATTTTAAAGGGCTTGCTTCTTCCTTCAGCCACCTTCCTCATCAGGTGCTCAACCCCCAGCTAAGAAGTCCAAGGATGTCCGGGAGTCCAGGAGACAGTCACCCATGCGGTCCTCTTAAACTCCACAGAAGAAAGTAAAGTCCTCAGAAATGACCTGCTCAGCTACAAGCTCTTTTACCCCCTCCTCTCCTGTGCCCCATTCCTCTTCTGAGGCTACGTGGCATTCCCCAGCATTAGCTGCAGCTGTGTTAGAGACAGGGTCTTGTCTTCTGGTGCCTCCTGGAAGACCTCTGATTCATTCCCCGCAGAGATCTCCCCAACCTCCTTTCTCGGCCTCATCTAGGTCTTCCCGAAGCCTGACCTCCAGAGATGTGGGTAAGCTCATGAGGCAGTTCCTCACAGATCCAGATGGGTCTTGTTTCCACCCTGTCCGCTTCCAGATCCATTCTGCTTTCCCCATTCCAGCCTATAGCTCCTTCTCCAATTCACCCTTTGGTTCTGAAATTGTCAGTTCCAGTGGGTCCCAGTGTCAGAGCCGATAGAAATTTCTTCTTCACCTCTGACATTCTCCCCAACTTGCTGTGCTCTGGCTCCTTTGATTCCAAGTGCATCTCAGAGCCGTATTGTCAAGGTTGGTTCCGGGAGGGTTGACTTTGACTCTGAAGATCTTGAAGCAGTCTCTTCCCCTCAGAGCATTGGTCTTTGACAGCTCTGCTTCGACTCCCTCCTCAGCAGCAGGTCTGTTCATTTAGGGAGGTGTCTGCCCCGGTGGCTTCATCCCCAGTGGGAAAACTCCAGGTAGTTCAGAGTCCTTCTGCATTCGAGGTGGTGGAGAGGGTCCTCTCTATTCCCAAGAAACCCTTGGCACCTACCACAGTGGAACCTCTCCTGTCCCACTCTGGAACTGTATCCATGACCTCTGAGCTATCACATGGACAGCCGGTCCCAGAAAGGCCTCCATGCTGTTCCCTCAGTGGATCCCCAAACTTCGTATGACACCTTCCTGAAGAGATCCCTTGGGAGAGACCATATAGAAGGAAGCATGTGGATTCCCCTGTGGAATCCCTTACCACAGATAACGACTTTCAGGAAGGTGAAGGGTCTCCCAAATCTCCACCCAAAGAAGTCTCCTTTGGAAACATCCTTGCCATCCTTTGCCAGAGGGGTGGATGGTCCTCCCAAACCACTTCCCAGAGGATTTGGTGCTGTTTGAAGCTTTCAGGGCTGGCCCATCTACCACCTGGGTGTTCCTCCCCACTGATCCATCTGGTATCAAGGGCTTGGAAGCAACCAGATTCAGTAGAACCCATCCCTAAGTGTGCTGATAAAATTTTGACTGCCCCAGCCGACAAACAGTTTTGGACCAAAGGAGTCCCGGTAGATTCTTTGGTTTTGGCGGCAGCCACCAAGAAGGAGCTCACTCCAGGAAAGCTCCTCTGTTCATCCCCTGAACACAGAATCCCAGACTCTGGACAGATTTGGTAAGAGGGTCTCTGCCTCATCCACTTTTGCTGTTCAGGTGTTGAACTACCTCCCTCATTTTATCCGGCTACAAAGGGAATTAGTTAAGAAACTTTCTAGCTTGGTCCTGGGGTCCATACCTTCTGAGGAGTGGGAGTTTGTTTCCTGTACGTTGGCCTCCCTACATTCCCTGGCTAATGCATCCATGAGACTTGTCTGTCACGCTGTGCAGGGTACCTCATGGGCGTCCGGTTCAGGCATTGCTATTAGGTGTCATGCCTGGGTGAACATGTGTGATTTTGCAGACCCTTTCAAGCACTCCTTCATTAATGCCCCCATTGATGGCTCCATCTTGTTTGGGCCTGTGGTATGTGACACCTTGATCCAGTGTGAGAAAGATGGTAAGACCCTGTCTACCATCGGGATCCGTTTTTCTACTCAACAGACCTTTTCTAGAAATCAATGTGGCAGTAAGAAGACTTGGTTTCAGAAGTTGCAGGGTCCTTTCCAGGACACTCCAGAAGATTTTTACCTCCCACGGCAGAGGAGGATACAAACAGAATGGTAGATGCCACCCACGCAGTTGAGGGGATCCACAAAATCAAGGATTGTGAGGTCCTGCTCTAGACGAGACTTTCCAGTGGTCCTGAAGAGTTGCCCAACTGTCCTCCTCTGGAGGCAGTTGGGGGACGATTTTCATTGCACCCAGAAGCCTGGGAAGCCATCACTGATGACAAATGGGTGCTAAGGATCATATACAGAGGATACTCCATTCTCTTTTCTGACATTCCTAGGCAGAAATTTCATCTCCCCGATGTTCCACCCAGTCAAAGGGAGAATGCTGACCTGGAAATAAGAAAGTTACTACAAAAAAGAGCCCCCCCGGATCAGGTCAGAGTGGGCGTTTACTCCATGTTATTTTTAGTATCCAAAAAAGACAGGATCTCTGGCTGATATTGGATCTCACCTACCTGAACAAGTCAGTGAAATACACCAGGTTCAGGATGGTCATGATTCGATCCATCTTACCTCTCCTGAAGATGGGCATTTGAATGTGCTCTATAAACTTCAAGGATGTGTATTACCATATCAAGATGAACAGACACTCCAGGTCCTTTCTACCTTTCAGGCTGGGAACCAGTCGCTACCTGTTTTGGGCACTTCTATTTGGGATCACCATCTAGCAGAAGTAACAGCTTATCTCTGGTTGCAGGGATATCAGATATTTCCCTATCTAGACGACTGGCTCCTAACCCCCCCAACCAGATATCTTCTTCAGGCCCGGGGTTACTTCCTCAACCCAGCTTCCAACCTGGGCATTATTATAAATTGGCAAAAGTTTCACCTGGATCCGGTTTAGACCATAGACTTTATAGGGACACATCTAGACACAATGGTGGTTGAAGTGTGCCTTACACCGGACAGGGTGCTAAATCCAAGGTCACATGTCAACCAGATCTTAACTGCAATGACACCCCGGCCTCTCTGGTTCTTCAGGTTTTGGGCTGCATGGCAGAATCCATAACCCTTCTACTGATGGCTCATTTTCATATGTGCGTTTTACAGTGGACCCTTCAAAGAAATCCCATGAATCTTCCCATAAAACTATTGTGTGTGCAGGAAGTCTCTTATTTGCTGGATCTAATCACCAGAGGTGACTTTAGGATGATCTCTTATTCTCCCCTGCCACCATGTTGACTACAGATGCTTCCCACTTTGGGTGGGAGGACATTGTCTGGGTCGAATGGTCCAAGGCACATAGATCCCCCCCCCCCCACCAAGAGACCAACTTTCATATCAGTGTCCTCGAGATGAGAGTGGTTCTTCTAGCATTGCAAGAACTAGACAGCTTTCTCCTTTGGGAGACTGTTGTGATCCAAACAGACAATATGTCTGTGGTTTGGTACCACAACAAACGGAGTGACCAGGTCTTACCCCTTTGTCGAGAAGCAATGAGGGTTTGGCAGTGGGCAATGTCTTCCAACCACTTTCTAGTGGCAATGCACATTCCGGGGGTATCTAACATCCTACCTGACAGACTTAAAGTTCTTCTGATGCCTCACGAGTCGTCCCTGAACAAATCTTTTGCAGAGCCATTCTTCCAGAAATGGGGTTATTCTTGCTGTGACCTCTTTGCATGTGCCCTCAACAACAAATGCAGCAAACAACAAATGCAAGTTTTTTTGCCTTGATCCCTCCTCAGATGCAGTCTCTAGTTCATGCTTGGCCCGCCAGTCTACTATATGCTTCCCCCCCCTTCCCTTAATTCCCAAATTCCTTCAGAAAGCTTACAAGCTTCGAAGCAAAGTGATCCTCATTGCTTCCTTTTGGCTTTGACAAACCTGGTTCACCTTTCCTTGGTTTCATCTGGTTTGTCCCCCGATGGGGGATAGATCTCAGCCCAGATCCATTGTCTCATCTGTTGGTGCATCCATATCCCAATCTTCAGGCCCTGAAATTGACCTCATGGTTTCTCCACTTCCAATGATGGCTAGATCTCCCAGGCTGTCTTCTCCAGTATGAGACATTTGATTTCCTCATATAGAGCCTCCACTCGTAAGATTTACAAAAGTAAGTGGAAAAGATTCTCCCTTTGTGTGGAGCAGAATCAGCTAGACCCTTTCACAGTTCCAGTTGTACTAGACTTTCTCACTTTTCTTTTATAGGAAGGTGCTAGTCATTCTACAGTCAACATAAACCTGGCTGCCATTTCTAACTTCCATTTTGGCTTTGATTCAGCATCTCTGGCCTCTTCTAAGTCATAGTCCTTTCTTAGGGGCACCATTTTGCTGCGACCTCCAGTCAAGGATCCTATGCCCCCCTTGGGATCTTACTATGATTTTGCAGGCTTTGGTTCATCCTTCCTTTGAACCTTCATCTACCATGGATCTAAAATTTCTTTCTTGGAAAACTGTCTTCCTAGTAGCTATTACATCGGCCAGAAGGGTGTCTGAGCTGCAGGCTCTTCCCTCCAAGTTTCCGTACTTGGTTTTTCATAAGGACAGGTTTACTCTATGTACAAATCCTTCCTTTTTACCCAAAGTGGCTAAGGACATAAACATTAGCCAATCAAATGATCTTCCAGTTTTCTTCCCTCAGTTTCAGAATAAACGAGAATCCACCTTACACATGCTTGATATGCATAGACAATTTTGCTTTTATATCCATAGAACTAACTCCTTCAGAATGTGCGATCAGTTATTCATTTCTTTTTTGAATGCCGAAATAGGTAAGGCAGTGACCTAAGTTTCTTCAGCCAGATAGTTGAAAGATTGCATTACGTTTATCTATTCTTCCAAAAGCGGTCATTTACCAGGCCCGGTAAGGGACCATTCTACAAGGTCCATGGCCATGTCTCAAGCCTTTTGGTCCAGAGTTTCATTTGAGGATATTTGTGCAGCTGCTACTTGGTCAAACCCTGTTGTCAATTATTACAAATGGGATTTGGTATCCTGGAGCAGAAGTCCATTTGGTTCTGCTGTACTCTGGAATATCCTTCCTTAAAGGCCACCCTGGATTTTTAGATTATGGTAGCTGTCCCTCAGGTTAATGGAATGATTTGAACAACATCAGATAAAGAAGTTTTGTTCTTACCATAACATTCCATCTGCATTGTCCAGCTTCATTCCATTAACCTTTCCGTCCCCTTCCCCCTATCCAAGAATTCGCGGAGCCTAGTAGATGTTTTTACTAGTAATTGTATTCCTTGGTTAAGTTCCTGATGTCTTATCTGTTGTTCAGAGATATATATGGTCTACTTTCAATGAATAAAAGTACAATCCACCAAATGTTACTCTCCCAATTTTCATCCACCGAAACTCCAATTAAATGAAGCAACAAACTGCCAAATTCCTTTCACAGGGAAAGGAACCACTTGACCACCATCCAAACAAAACACAATGGAAAGCAACTCAGCCCACCAAAGTGGGGGGCTTAACCCCCCACACCCCCTACGTAAATCTACTAACTCCGAGATCGCACTACACGGGAAGAGGGCAGAATTCACCATGGTGGTGAAGTGGTTCCTTTCCCTGTGAAATTCATTGATTCGTTTAACTGGAGTTTTGGTGGATGGAGATTGGGTGAGGTAAAATTCGGTGGATCGTGTTTTCGTTCACTGAAAGTAGATCCATATATGTATGTGTGTGTGTGTGTGTGTGTGTGTGTGTGTGTGTGTGTGTGTATCATAGTTAAATTTGGTTAAGAACACCTTTTTCTGGTGCGCAAACTTGATCTGAGGTATTGTGGGAGGAGCAGGGCATTGTGGCTAGGTAGGAGGAGCTCAAATTTAGATTCTCGTGCTGTGTGAAGGCAGCTGGTCAGTTCTGAGTGTTGGAACCGAGTCCCATGGGTTAATGGAATGAAACTGGACAACACGGAGCATTATAGTAAGAACATAACTTCTTTATTTAGAGGGACTGACAAATGTTAAAGTATTGCACCAGAACAAATTTGTCTACGATATGTTTAGACTTCAGTCTAAACGTATTGTAGATGAAAGCGCTTAACCTTTCATTGTATTTTGTTCAGTAAAAGATGTATTGATTTAACTCTTCTTTTTGGTGCAGTTTGCTGTTTTGGACTTGTTCTTGGTTTTGGCTGTGGATTTGGAAAATGTTAAAGTATTAGTAGGGGGAATCACACAGAACAAAAAGAGAATCGACTGCAGAATGCTAGGCAGAAAATAAGGGATTACCTCGATAATATATACAAGTTTAGAAAGACTGCTGTTAAGCAACTGTATTTTGATAATAACACTAGAGCACAAAAACCTTTAGCATAATGACTCAAGCAACAGAAAGTAGAAAGGGCTGTTGTCAAACTTAGGCGCCTGTAACAAAGAAGGTAACAAGAGATCCTGTAGAGGTATTAGAATTTTTTGGGGAAATTCTGTGAGAGTCACTATAAAGCAGAGAATAGGAAAATCAAGAAAAGGTACAAATGTTCATGGAAGAATTAAAATATGCCAAGGTTAGAGGTAGACTAGGCTCAATTACGAACAGTTAGTATAGGAGGAGATGAGATAAAAATTGTGATGTATAACCAATCTACAGGAAAGTGCCCAGGAATAGATGGTATTCCTGTGGAAGTTTGGAAGCTAGGAGGAACACAACTGATAAAGATCTGGAAGGTTTAGTTTAACAGTATCTTAAGAGGAGGAGAAGCACCACCGTCTTGGAAAAAAGCAGTGGTAGCTGTAATACCTAAAGACAGTAAGGATCCATCAGATCCAGCTTCATGCAGGCCTGTTTCAATACTATACCAGGATTATAAAGTGTTTGTGTCTATAATGGCTAAAAAATGGCAAAAGTAATGCCAGAACTGATAGATATGGATCAGTGTAGTTGTGTGGAGAGGATGAAAACATTTAACAACATTAACAGAACACTGATGATCTAGAAGGAAGCAGAATGTAAGAAAATACCATTGTTGTTTGTGGGCCTTGACGCAGAGAAAGCATTTGGCAGAGTAAGCTGGGACTTTGAGCAGGGCAATATAAGCATTTGCATTTCCTGAAAAAAATTATAAGGTTGATTAGGAGAATATATGGGGGATCGGAGGTGAAAATTAAAGTGGGTGGGATCCTCTCTTATAATTTCTGCTTCAGAAGAGGAAACAGGCAGGGGTGTCTTCCTTCCCCTTTATTGGTCGCATTATATTTAAAAACACTGGCAAAGAAAACCAGGGACTCAGAAATTCAAGGATATAATTGGTATGGTAGTCAAGAAAAGTTGGCTTTATTTGCAGATGATACTATTTTGTACCTGACAAAACCAGAAAAAGACATTACAGTGTTGTGGAACATTTTGAGACCGTTTCAAATCTTTTCGGGATACAAAATTAATGAAGCTAAAACAAAGGCAATAGCGGTACATTATGTACCCCCACATGAACTGGTTCAAGAATACCCATATTAATGGAGACATGATAAAATTAACTATTTGAGGATGGATTAAAAGTGTAAGGGTATGTGGGAAGAGACTAAACAAAGGATGAACTTAGAAAATGGAAGTTTTGTTATATGAATGTGGATAGTAAGATGCAAGCATTTAAAATGTTTTTAGTCCCTTAAGTCTTATACACAGGTCAGGCATATTTTTATCAACCAGAGGAGAAGCGGTGGGTAGCAGTTAATAACGAGCTGAAGGACTTTATCTGGGAGGGGAAGATGCAAGAATCAAGTGGGATCAGCTGATTCTTCCAGGGGACGATGGCAAGAATCAAGTGGGAGGAGCTGATTCTTCCAGGGGACGATGGCAAGAATCAAGTGGGAGGAGCTGATTCTTCCAGGGGAAGATGGCAAGAATCAAGTGGGGGCAAGAATCAAGTGGGAGGAGCTGATTCTTCCAGGGGAAGATGGCAAGAATCAAGTGGGATCAGCTGATTCTTCCAGGGGACGATGGCAAGAATCAAGTGGGAGGAGCTGATTCTTCCAGGGGAAGATGGCAAGAATCAAGTGGGAGGAGCTGATTCTTCCAGGGGACGATGGCAAGAATCAAGTGGGAGGAGCTGATTCTTCCAGGGGACGATGGCAAGAATCAAGTGGGAGGAGCTGATTCTTCCAGGGGAAGATGGCAAGAATCAAGTGGGAGGAGCTGATTCTTCCAGGGGACGATGGCAAGAATCAAGTGGGAGGAGCTGATTCTTCCAGGGGACGATGCAAGAATCAAGTGGGAGGAGCTGATTCTTCCAGTAGAACTGGGCAGATCGGGATTACCCGATTTGAAGGGGTATTTCAGATCTACACAGTTAAGACTCCTATACATAGCACAAGCAGAAACGTGTTATTGAAAGTAGAAAGGGATGATGATGAGACATGGGGGGAGCTCAAACAAGGAGAGGCTATGATTTGGGATGCAGGCCTTTAAGGGGAATAACAATAATCATGCAAAATATTATATCCATGAAGTAGCAGAAAGTATTCTAAGAACTAAACCAACACGGGAATGGAGAAAGGAGATTCTGCTGATAGGGATGACTGCAATTAGGGATACAGACAACAGGCAAGAGGGTGACAGAATTTATTAGAGAAAACTAGCAAATGAACCCAGGTATTGGAAGCAAATAAGTAGAGAGGGAAAGATGATAGAATAGGAAGATGCCAAGAATTTATTTGGACTGCAGTTTAGAGATTGCCTTCTTTATCAAGGATTCTTGATCAATGATTGATATCAGAGGAGTATAGACAAAGAGAAAGAAGTACGGGGGATCCTAAATGAAAGACCAGCACTGGTAGAATTTTTAATAGAATCTAGAACAGAAGTTGCCATTAAAAAAAAGAATAATTAGTAGAGCATATAAAATATTGCATGATAACTATAAGAATCAATCAGAGGAGGTTAGAAAGGATTGGGAAGAGAGATTGGATAAGCAATTCACAAAGAAACAATGGGAGGATATGTGTGTGTCTCCCAAATATGCAACAAAATCTGGAAGATTTAGGATTTTTGCCTGAAAATGTTTACATAGATATTTTTATTACCCAAGTAGACTCCAGAGAATTTTTCCACAGGTAGAAAATGTTGGAGATGTGAAGGGGAAGTAAGAGGTAACTGGGAACATATTTTCTGGGAGTGCAGTGAGTTGGTGAACTTTAAGGATGCCCTGCGGGATGCACTGTCAGAGATATTGGGTGGGCAGATTGGTCTAACGAGGGAGATGATTTTTCTTAGCTATGATACAGAATCAGAATTGCCTAGACATGGTAAGGCCTTGCTTTGTTTAATAATGGTGGCTGCCAAAAAAACAATTGCTAGAAAGGGAAATCAAAATGTAAACCAGCTATACTGGAAGTTATGAATTTAACAGGGATAAAACAACTTTAGAAAAGGGTAGGATCATACTGCGCAGGAAAAATGGGAAAGTGGGAACAATAAATACAAGGGAGGAAAGAGCTTTACAAGTCTAAAGGGCGTCAGGACTTAAATGAGGTATGTAATGTTTAAGTGAGAAAGATTGGATAGATTATAGGTGATGTATAATGTTTGCAACTAGGTGTGTGTCAGTATGGTTTGTGATGCAACATGCTTGTGACTAGCTTGTGTCTGCGTGGTTTGTTTTCATTTATATAAATGTATGATTGTCTATGTAGTAAGCGATGGTTTAATAAAGAATTTTCTTGTTAAAAAACAAAAGGCAGGAATTTAATAATGTATGTAATATTGCTTTGGTTATATGATATATAGCAATATATGTGAAATATAATGTTTGTTTTGTTAATATAGTTTGGTTTGATTACTTTTATATGAATGCAAAGTTGGAATCCAAAAAACCACACAGACTAGTAAAAACGAAAAAGCCAAGGGTTGACGCCTCCAGCAAGCAAGCGATGTAACTGCAGTACGCCGACTGTCAAAATTCAGTATTCAATATTCAGTATTAAATTAAGATGAAGCAACAATGGTTCGAGAGTATAACGTTAGAACTTTTATTATAAACAAGCACTTTCGGAGGAATCGTATCCCTCCTTCCTCAGACAAAAATAAAACACTCATTTGTTACGGCTCCTTCCTTAAATAGAATAACCATAATTCCATTAACAAATAACCAATTTAATTAAATTAATTCAATTAGTTAAGATTGTTATATTTAAAAATCAGCTTGTTCTCATGCCCTATCTTTAATTATTTAAAAACATAACTTTAAAACAGTAAAATACATAATACCTACAACCCTCTCATATACATATTAACAATACATATGTTTAAACTGCCCAATAATCCTTTAACAATATAACTATAAAAAACTCATTAAGGCAAGACTAAAAATGTAAATAAATATAAAAAGTATGTTGTCACTATACTTCCAAGCCAGTTGTTGTTATACTAACAAACCCAAACCAAAAGCGCCGCAGCCATTATTGAAGGGCAGTTCATTTATCTATAATGTAATTGCTAAGCGCTTCTAAAAGTTGTTTATTAAATGGCTAGATATGTTTTTATATTTATATATATATATATATAACTATAATGTATGTAAATACCTATAAATTATATTTTTATACAAACAGTCAAATCAAAAAATAAAAATAAAAAATAAAGTAAAATAAAATAAAATTAACTGTTTATTATTAACTATCACTAAGGTCTGATGCAAAGGCCCTAAGACCAACTAAATAGTAATTTTTCAGGTTAATAATATATTAATAATCAAAAAGATGATTCTAAGAATTATGGACACGTTGAACAATAATTCCATGCACAATGCCCTATATGTTATAACGTACCTCCTATCACTCATAATATGAGTACGAACAAATAATAAAGCCAAATATTAAACTAGATAACATTATATTACATTACACTGTTGTCTCTTAAAAAAAACCCTTTTAAAACTAGCAATGT
Source organism: Protopterus annectens (assembly GCF_019279795.1). Lineage (NCBI taxonomy): Eukaryota > Metazoa > Chordata > Ceratodontiformes > Protopteridae > Protopterus > Protopterus annectens. Next base: position 773,376,560 of record NC_056751.1, read on the forward strand.
ATATTATACAGCACCTAATATCTACAAGGTGATAGAGTATCTCCTTAGAGTTAAAACTTTTAATATACAGGTGATGGAAATAGCTTCATTTAAACCTGGGTACGTATGTGCAGCCGTCCTCAGTTGCCATAGCAGCTCTTCTTTTTCCAGTAAGATCTGCCATGAATGCAAAGTTGCCTGTGACACAAGTGATAATTCAGTAAAGGTCTTTGAAAAAAAAAAAAAAGATTCATTGAAGACTGACCTCCTTTAAAAAGTAATGTATATATTGTACATTATACTCTGATTGTACACTGTACTGTGCTTGTTGACTGAAATGTATAGTTTTTTTTCTCTGTATAATTAATCTGAACTAGTTTATATTTATTTGAGAAATGTTTTGTATTTCTCCCGGGTGAAGCCTGAAATTGGTCAATATCGATCAGTGCCCTATGGCAGTAAACAAATAAAAGTAAATAAATAAATTATTTTCATGATACCCCTGGCAGGATTTCACATGAGAAAGATAAAGTGATATCTGAAATCTCCTTGGTCCCGACATCAACATCCTTTATCTTTTCACATCCGAGTGCTGGGTGCTAGGGTGTGTCAGAAGAGAAATCTTTTGGTGGAGACAGATATCCTTAGCAGTGTGTCACCACAGACACTTCAGACTTTGCTTGGGGGGCAGTTTCAGGAGGGATAAAGTTGCAGGGGGTGTGGGACATCAAGTACAGATGCAAGCAGGTAAATATCAAGGAGGTGTTTGCCTCCATTAAGGTGCTCAACCCTCTGAACCATCTTTGGTCCCCAGAACATCTTCAAGTGGTTACAGACAATACCACAGTCATGAGGTACATTAGTAACCACTGGAAAATCAGGCTGTACCTCCTTTGCAGAATGGCCATGTTAGCTTGGGATATAGCTTCATAGCACAATCTCAATCTACAGAATCCTTCATTTCAATCTGAGCAAAATAGTTTAGTACACAAGCTAAGCAGACCTTCATGAATGGAAGCTTGATCAGGGCATCTTCCAAGATTTGATCCATGTGTGAAGAGTTTCATGTAGACCTCTTTTCTTCCTCTCTAAACAATCGACTTATTAAAGGTCTGCTCCAGGACTCCATGCTAGAGGGCCTAGAAGACAGATGCCTTTTTCATTTCCTTGGACAAGAATGTTCCTCTATGCTTTTCCACCTTTTCCACTGATATCCAGAGTAATTCTGAAGATTCAGAAGGACCCCCTCCCCCCAAGATCATTGTGGTGACTCCCTTCTGGCCCAGGTAACATTGGTTCTCCCTTATTTTGGAAATGGCCAGGGGCACTTACCACAAGCTTTTTCACAGACTGGATCTAATCACACAAAACAGGGGTGTTGGATACACCCATACTGCCTGGATGATGGGGTCTTCATTCCTTTTAGGTGTCTACTTACTGAGGACATACAGCACACACTAATGGAGACAAGAAAGCCTGCTCACAGCAAATCGCATCTTAACAAACTGAAAAGGCTTTCTACTTGGTGCCAATAACATAACCAGCACCTATTTATGGCTACTTATTCTTTGGTTTTACAATATTTGTGTGTTACTGTTGTACAGCTTTTTTCTTCTATCAAGATACATTTTGTTTTGCCCCTGCGTAGCGTCACTTAATTAGATCGTATCGTACTTTAGCCTTGTATGCAAGCTCGCAACAAGTCCTTTCTATACTCTTAATCAATGTGTGTTTACTGTACTAGCCACTGATGAATGTAACCAAATGGCCGAACAAAATGTCCTTTTACCTGTATTGTTTACTGTAACACACTGTGCTCTTTATACTATATTACTTTTTGCTCCTTTCTTGGCCTTGAAGCTGTACTTTATTAACTTTTGACTCTACTGTACTTTATTAACATGTGTACTGTATTGTACTTGTATTTGCTGTACTAATCAGTGTGGAGCTTTTCTCCCCAAGCCTCCGCTGAAAATGGGATCCATACCCAGTCAGACTTTCCCGATAAACAAATGTAAAATAAATAAATAATTTATTGGAATTTTCAAGACTCATGAAAGGGGTTTTGCATAAGACGTCTCCAAGGAAACTGGTGGCCCCTGCTTGGGATCTTACTTTTGTGTTAGAAGCTAACAATTGCTGCATTTGAGCCAGCTGATCTGGCTGACTTGAGGTTCTTAACATGGAAAACAGGTTTACTCATTGCTCTGATGTCGCTCTTATGGTGAGTTAACCCTATCTCATTTTCTGTAGGGACAGGGTTTCTTTAATAACTAATCCTTCTTTTAAGCCTAAAGTGTTGTCCAAGTTTACTTTAAGCCAAACTATCCAGCTCTTCATTTGGTTATAGGAACTTAAAAATGAGAGAGAGAGAGAGAGAGAGAGAGAGAGAGAGAGGGAGAGAGAGAGAGAGAGAGAGAGAGAGAGAGAGAGAGAGAGAGAGGGGATACTCCATACCTTGGATATCCACAGACAACTCGGGTAGTATCTTGACAGAACTAAATCTTTCAGACTTTTGGATCAATTGTTCATTTCCTGTGAAGGTAAGATAGCGGGACAGCTGGTGTCAAAATAGACTTTTTCCAGATGGTTGTCTAAGGCTTTTAACTTTTGTTATACTCACCATAACAAATCTATTCCAGGCAGTGTCAAGGCCGACTCTACCAGGGCCTTGGCTTCATCTATAGCTTTTTGGAAAGGGTTTGATTTTAGAAGTATTCTAGTTGTCATTTGCTCCTCTGCACATACTTTTAAAAAGCACTATAAGCTTGATTCCTTCTCTAAGTCCGGGATATAAGTGAAATAGCTAAGGCTACTGCAGCACTGATCATTCAATCATCTACTATTATGGTTCATAGGTTAGTACTAGGCTAACTGCTCTTGTGGGCCAATTTAAGCATAGCCAATTACCTCACGTGAAAATCAAACCCTGTACCTTGTGTCTGCAAGGTGAATACCTTAGCCATTATGCCAACCTCCCACCCCTTTTTTTCTGTAGTATCTCTCCAATGCCAACTGATGTCCCAAATTCCTTCACCTGCTTTGTGCTGTACTCCAGTTCTTCTTCACTAACAAGGGGATGCAAGGCCATGTGGTGTTTATCCAGTGTCTGCTTCAATGGAGGCACTGGCTGTTGAGGTAAAGGATAATAGTTGGACATGTGCTTTCTGGGGGGATGGGTGTTCTGACTGTGAGAAAGTAGATGTTGGGCTGAATATTGGCTCCCATACTGCCCCCAGGGCTCGTCTGCACTGCTAGATCCACGTGGTACCGTTGCCTGTCTCTAAGCACAACAGCCAACACACTCCATTCACCCCAGCCACTCCCCATAGGCAGACAAACTTGTTACAACTCAAATCAGCTAAATCTATCTAGTCTGCTACATGATACACATAAAGTCTATGAATGTTATAGCCCTTTACAGCCTTCAGATAAAAGTATAGTATTATGGGCAGTGAAAACTCATAAGATGGGCTGATTTTGGAAAAATCAGCTTATACAACTGCACTTTTCCTGTCACATCTTTTTAAACACATACCTTCTTTTATTGTAATTTCATTCCCTCCTATTATTGTCCATGCAGCCCCATGATATGAAAACCTTTGCTTCTCTGTTTCCATCTTTTAATTCTTTCATGACATCTGTCAACAATTTAATTTACATAAGGAAGGTTTGTGGTATAGACTCTTGTGGCAAGAGAGGTAGCGTACATCCTTCTAAGTTGGGAATTGCTGGTTCAAGGCTCAATGTCTGTTATTCAGAAAGTGTCATAGTTCTGGTTTAAGAGCGTGGGCTTCAGGAAAGTTGTACTACATTAGGAAGGTTTGTGGTCTGCACTTTTGTGGGAAGTGAAGGTAGTCTCTGCCCTTCTGAGCTGGGAATTGCTGGTTGAAGGTTTACTGTGCCTGTTGTTCTAAATGTCTTTGTTCTGGTTTAAGCACTTGAGTTCCAAACCAGTTATTTTATATTAGGAAGATTTGTGGCATGAGATTGTAGCCTGCACCCTTCTAAGCTGGGAATTGCTGGTGAAGGCTTATTGTGCCTGTTGTTCTAAGTGTCTTTGTTCTGGTGTAAGGACTTGGATTCCAGAGCATTTATTTCACACTAGGAAGGTTTGTGGTCTATACTCATGTGAGAGTATTCTTCTGAATTGCTGCTTTATTTAAACTTTTTTTTCTGTTGTGACTGCGATTTTCTGTACATTGAATTTCTAGTACTTCTGCATTTTATAGCATAGGCTAGATTCAGGCTTGCTGAGTCTAGACTGTTTAGTATCATTTCAGCACTAAAACCAGCCATCTTACATTAAGAAGGCCCCCTGCACTCGTGCGGCAGACGTGTGCAGCCAAGGACCATCTGAGTTGGAAATTGCTGGAACAAGGCTCAGTCTTGGGCTTCCCTTTGGTTAAAGTTGTTTAACTTCACTTGTATTTAAGCGTCATCTTTGCACAGGTTTGTGCTCAGTTTACTGGAACTGCTTAGAGATTGCACTGCTGCCCTGCGACCATCTCAGTTGTGCATTGTGAAGCATAGACACAAATCTGATGTTGCGTGTTCCATCTTCATCAAAACCTGTGGATCTCTGTTCCAAGCTTGGATCAGCAAGCTTAGGATTCCAAGCTAGAGCTCCTCTCACCTTACCCATACTGCCTGGCTCCTTTCAGATTCCCCAGATCTAGTTTGCCATGTACAGCAAAGCATCATGGTCCTGTTAGAGCTCCTCCCGGGTGTTTTCTAACGTGTTCAGCTAACTGTAAGTTGTCTTTTAACCTATTTCTTCGTCTCCTACCCTTCTCGTTCTTTTTCTGCCTTTTTTTTTAAGTTGGTCTTTTTTCCATAGTGTTCTGCATGTGGTCGTCAAGTTCTCACGGTCTTTCCTCCTTTCTCCGTTCCATCTTGGTATTATGTCAGAAAAATCTGACAAGGCTATGTAGACAAAAGATCCTTGCATCTGATGCCCACAGGGAATGCATTTATTGTTTGGCTCCTGCTCACCTTCAGGTGGCTTGTTCTCTCTGTAAGGCCTTTCTTCCCCAGGCCCTTGCAGGTAGAATAAGGTAGTTCTCAGGGGTCTTATTCCCCCCCTCCTTCTCCTACTATTGCATCCATTTCAGGGGCTCAAACCCCCACCATAATGTCTAAGGAGGCCAGGGATCCCCAGACCTATCCATGTCTGCTCAGTCAGAGCCTCCATAAAAGGCCCTGAGACCTTTGGAGCAGAGTTCCCCAGCTCTGGTATTGGTGTCCTCTTCTCCACTCCATGCCCCAGCTCCCTCTTTGGGACTGGAGCTTGTGGCACTGAGTATATTTCCAAGGGTTGCTTCCCTCAGGCATTACTGCAGACCCTCCTATGTGTCCTCATCCATCAGATCTTCTTGGAGCCTGTTGAAGAACAAGATGGCAGATTGATGAGGACGTTTCTCCATGCACAGTTCCAGATGGGGGTCACCCTAGCTCCATCTCCTATGGGATCTGCAAGCAGAGCTTCTTCCTGCAGGATTGTTTCTTCTTCTCCAATCCAGCCTACCATTTCGGAGCTCCCAGATCCATTATTTCCTGCGGCCAGCCTGTTGGGCCTGATAGTCCTTCTTTGAGCCCAACTACTTTCTTTGACTCACTCTGTTCTGAAGCCTTGACATAGAGTGTAGGGGAATGACTTTGACTCCAAAACTCTAGGAGTTGTTGCTTCCCCTTGGTGCCTCGGCATTCAACAGCTCGGTGCCGATTCCCCCCCTCAGAGTGGAGGGCTGCTGGTGACCGGGGACCAACTGTTCCTGATCCCACGGGACAGGGGAGGCTTCAGCAGGACTCTATTAGTCCTTCTGTCTTAGAGGTGGTGGAGAGGGTCCTCTCCACTCCTAGGATACCTCTGGCTCCTACAGTTTCAGATCCAGTCCTTCCCCTCCTGAGCTCTGCATCAGAGACCTCTCTTCTGCCACTGGGGCAGCCGACTTCTCTGAATCTCCAGACTGTTCCACTTAGAGAAGCCCAGACTTCTTCCGACACCTTCCCCAGAGCACTCCACTGAGGAGGTTCCTCGGAAGAAAAGATGCAAAAAGAGGCACCTAGATTTCCCAGAGGAATCTCTCACGACAGACATTGACTTTGATGAAGGGGCAGTGTCCCCTACATCTCCATTTGATGTCTCTCTTGGAGACATTTTAGAAATTCTTCACCAGAGAAGTGGATGGTCAGCCCAAAACCTCACCCGGGATGAGTCAGTGTACCTGGGGTCCATCTACATCCTGGGTGTCCCTCTCATGGACCTGGTGTCTGCAAGGGCATGGAAGGAACCAGATGTTGCAGAGCCTATTCCCAAAGGAGTGGATAAGATTCTTAGTGCCACCCAGGTAAACCCCCCACTGGATGAAGGACATTCCAGGAGATGCCATGGTAGTGGTGGCAGCCACCACGAAAAAGCTTGCCCAGGAAGTCTCTACTGTCCATCGCCCTAACAGGGAGTCTAGAGTTATGGACAGATTTGGAAAAAAGGTCTACACTTCTTCCACCTTTGCCCTCAGAGCATTGAATTACCTTTCCCAGTTTACAAGGCTACAAAAGGACTTACTTAAGGAACTTTCTAGCTCTGGCCGAGTCCATGATGAGGGAGGAACGGACTTCCTTTACCTCCTGTATAGCCACTCTGCAGTCCATTTCCAATGCATCCATGAGGCTGACCTCTCACACAGTTGAGGACACTTCTAGGGCAGGCGGTTCCAGCATTGTCATTCGGCACCATGCCTGGATGCAGTTGTGTGATTTCACTGAACACTTCAAGGCATCTTTTTTCAATGCCCCTTTAATGTTTCTTCCCTCTTTGGACCGACTGTTCGTGACACACTCTCCCACACCAAGAAAGGGGTCCCATTCAAAAGACCGAAACGCCGATTCCCCAACGCGGAAATCACCGACGCCAGATGACCGACAGGTACGTATACCGACAGGGTGATTTGCCGACAGTGGAAAGACCGACAAGGGTAATCTGCGATCGCGACCCGGTAAGTGTGCGACAGTGACGGAGGTAGGAGTGGTCAGGTAAGTGAGTTAGGGTTAGGGTGCAGGTAGGTGATGTGTACGTTAGTGTCGGAGCTTGGGCTAGGGGTGTGTAAGTGAGTTAGGGTTAGGGTGCAGGTAGGTGATGTGTACGTTAGTGTCGGAGCTTGGGCTAGGGGTGTGTAAGTGAGTTAGGGTTAGGGTGCAGGTAGGTGATGTGTACGTTAGTGTCGGAGCTTGGGCTAGGGGTGTGTAAGTGAGTTAGGGTTAGGGTGCAGGTAGGTGAAGTGTGCGATAGCGTCGGACCTTAGGGTTAGGGTTTGGGTCAGGGCTAGTGTGTATGGTATGTAGTGTCGCTTGTTGTTTACGTTCCGTGTGTCGGTGTTTTGGTGTTCGGTGTTTTGCGTTGTCGGGTTTGTGTTGGGTTTGTGTGTTGTCGGTTATTTGGCGTCGGTGAGTTTTGTGTCGGGGAATCGTCGTGTCGGTGTTTAGAAGTAGACCCCAAGAAAGATGGAAAGGTCCTGTCTGCCATCGAAATCCACTTCTCTACCCTGCAAAGGTCCTTCTCCAGGAATCTGCATGGGGGGAAGAAGTTGTAGTTCAGAAAATCCCAGAGTCCTTTACTGGACATTCAGGGAAATTTTTCCCCCAGGGGCAAAGGAGGGAATAATTTGAGTGATGGACGCTACCCTTGGGGCAGAGGGAGTCCACTGAATCACGGTTCTCGGGATTCTCCTGTAGAGAAATCCTTGCAGAGTCCCTGAGGTGTTGCCCGACTGTCCCTCTCTGGAGGCAGTTGGTGGATGATGCTCCTTGCACATAGAAGACTGGTTAGCCATCACGAACAACCAATGGGAACAATGTGTCATATCCAGTGGTTACTCTATTCCCTGTTTGAATCTCTCCAAGCCAAAGCAACACCTCCCAGATGTTTCCTACAATCAGAGTGTGGCTGCAACTTTGGAAATTCCAAAGTTCCTTCAAAAAAGTCATCCAGGAGGTCCCCTCAGACCAGCGCAGATCAGGAATCTACTCCCAATTCTTTTTAGTTCCAAAGAAAACAGGGGAGATCAGGCACATACTGGACTTAACTTACCAGAACAGATCAGTGAAACACATGGAGTTCAGGATGGTTATGGTTCAGTCCATCCCTCCCTTTCTACAGAAGGACAACTGGATGTGCTCGATAGACCTAAAGGATGCATACTATCACATCAGAATGAGCAGATGCTGCAGAAGGTACTGCTGTTCCAGGCAGGGAGCCATAAACTACCAATTTCTTGTGCTCCATTTGGTCTCACCACAGCCAGCAGGGTGTTCACCAAATGCATGACAGTAGTTGCAGCTCCCCTTAGACTGCAAGGATTCCATGTATTTCCTTACCTGGATGACTAGCTCCTAGTTACACCATCCAAACATCTACTGGTTCAGGCCAGGGATTTTTCTCTTGCAGCTGGCCCCAATGATAGGGATCACTATAAACCTTCAAAAGTCACAATTACATCCTTCAAAAGTCACATTTACATCCTGTGCAGGTGATGGATTTTATAGGAGCCTGCTTGGATAAAAAAATCCTGGCCTGTCTTCCATCGGACGCTATTCTCTCCCTACGGGCACATATCAAACAAATGTTAGTGGCGCCAGTTCCTCCAGCAAATCTTGTCCTCAGGGCTCTGGGTTCTATGGCTGCAACAATAACTTTGCTACTGATAGCTCATTTACATATGAGAGTCCTGCAGTGGACAATGTCATTCTAGTGGTCCCTTCTGCATCATCCCCTCAGTCATCTTATAAGACTACCTCGAGTGTGCAGAAATTCTCTTTTGTGGTGGCTTCATGACTCAGAAGTGTCTCAGGGTCGACTTTTCATTCTTCTCACCCTTGATTCCACATTGACCATGGATGCCTCCCAGCTGGGGTGGGTGGGGAATTCCTTGGGACTGACAGTTCAAGGCATGTGGACTCCCCAGGAGACCAATCTGCATATCAGTGTCCTAGAGATGAGGGTGGTGCTTTTAGTGACGTGTAGGCCCTTCACGGGTGGCGCTTTTAGTGACGTGTAGGCCCTTCACGGGTGGTGCTTTTAGTGACGTGTAGGCCCTTCACGGGTGGTGCTTTTAGTGATGTGTAGGCCCTTCACTCCCCTCTTCCTCTAGGGACACTTGTGATTCAGACCAACAGCAGTATCACATTGATCCACTTACGTTACCCATTTTGGCAGTGCTGGTCTTTTTCATTCGGGGGCCGGCTTCTCTACTGTTAAAGTTCAGTTAGCAGCCATTTCTAATTTTCGCATTGGGGAGAATGCTACATCTTTAGCTTCTTCTAGACTTTGCAAAGCCTTTTTCAATGGTACATTCCTTTGTCGACCTCCTACCAAAGATCGTACTCCTCCACAGATATATGGTTCTAGACCACAGAGAGCACTCCATACTTTCCACACATTCAGACCTTAAACCAAGTGTGATGGAACCAAAGGCAGAGGTGTATGCATCTTCATGAAAGACAAATACACCTCAGGATTGGTAAAACAGCACAGCTCCCTAGAGCTACTCCAAGTCCAACTTATTGTAGGTAAAATCCTCTTCATAGGTTCATAGGTTCATACTAGGCTATCTGCCCGAGGGCATTTGCAAGCCTAGCCCATCGTTTTGTGGCTTACGCCACCCCTTAAGTATGGGGAACTATACCCGTTATTTTGCTGTGCCTCTGTCGAGCAGTGACACTGAGGTAATCCCTGGGGTATATCTGCGATCTCCCATCCATTGGTCAAGATTTCTCTTGAACAAGGCCAGCGAGGTGCTCTGCCTCACATGTACCGGGATTTTGTTCCACAGCATAGGGAGTCTTTGGGTGATGAATCTATCCCTCCAGCACGTCCTATTAATAGCCGTGTCGAGGTTTAAGTGTCCCGCCCTTGTGGCTCTGATGGATCTAGATTTTTTGAGGTGAAGCATATTCATCAAATCTGGATTTGACATGGCCTTGTATGTTAGACAAAGGTCAGCTCTGAGCAAGCGGTGGCGACTGAATAGAGCTGGAGTTCTTTCAGTCGGGCAGCATAGGACAGATTTTTGAGACCCTTTATCCTTTTGGTGAGGAACTTTTGTGGCCTCTCCAGCTGCTGCAAGTGTCGGGTCAGATACATTCCGAATGGGGCATTGTACTCAATCATTGGTCTGATGAGTGATGAGTAAAGGGAGACTATGACCTCCCTTGATCTAGATGAGAATCCCTTCATGATAAGGTGGGCAATGTAGAAGGTCTTCCTAACTACTTTAGCTACATGGGTGTCGAATGACAGACTACTATCAACCTGGGTCCCCAGGTCCCTGATAACTTCTTCTGTGCTCAGTGGATTGCCACCTATTTGGTAGCTAGGGGTAACCTTGTTTTTCCCGAAGGTTATGACTATGCATTTTTTGGCATTTAACTTTAGGCCGTGGCTCTGGCACCAGTTATCTGTTTCTGTGAGACCCTTCTGAAGGATATCTGTGTCAGATGTGTTTTCTACTATGGCGCCCAGTTTGCAGTCATCTGCAAACTTTGTCAGCCATAACCCTTCTGTGTTTGCTCGGAAAAGTAGATGCCAAACAAGAGTGGGCCCAGGACTGAGCCCTGTGGGACACCACTTGTGACAGGCTTTGAGTCTGACATGGCGCCAGCAACTCTGACTCTGTGGGTTCTGTCACTCAGCCAGTTTGCAACCCATCTTGTGATGTATGGGTTAACATTTAAGCTGATGAGTTTTTCAATGATACCCGAGTGGGGTATTGTATCGAAGGCCTTAGCCAGATCGAGGTAGGCTGTATGGACTGCCTTTCCCTCATCAATGGCTTTGGTGACTGTTTCGAAGAAGTCAACCAAGTTTAAAAGGCATGATCTTCCTTTGACAAAGCCAAACTGTGTTGGATCCAAAGTCTGCAAATTCCCAATGTCTTTATTTATGAGGTCCATTATGATCCTCTCCATGGCTTTGCAGATAAGGCTTGTCAAGCTAATGGGCCGGTAATTTCCAGGGTCGGTGGAGGCACCGCCTTTGTGAAGTGGGACCACAGTTGCAGTGCGCCACTCCCTTCCATATCATTGTTAGCTATAGGTCCCTCACCATGAACCATGAGAACCGCTCTGCCTACCTGGACCTAGTTGAGTCATTCACTATACAGCCAAACGCCTTGGTCATGGGTAAATGCAACTATCCTTCCATTAATTGGGAGTCAGCTCACTGTAAGGTTCCTGGACTTTAATACAAATGCGCTGGAGCAGATTGTTTGCATCCCCACAAGGGGCTCGAATGTCCTGGACTTGGTACTCACCAACATGAAGGGGGTCTCTGCCCTACCCCTTGTGTGTTGTCCTCCCTGATAAAGTCTGATCATAAATCAGTCTTGTTCGAAGTGACAATCATACCTGACCCCCATCAAGAGCAAAAAGGATGAAAAATTTCTCCAGAGCAAACTGTAGCCTCCTAAGCAATGGCATAGTGTTTGGGAGGGTGGCTTAATGGCTAAGGTGTTTGCCTTACAAACACAAGGTGCAGGGTTTGAGTCTCACAAGGGATAATTGGCTAGGCTTAAAATGACTTGCAAGGGCAGTTAGCTTAGTACTAAACTATGAACCTATGAATAGTTTAAACCCCCTGCTATCACTGTCAACAATGACTTCCATAGAGTAGTGTACACACATACCCCATATAAACACCTGTACAACTGTATAGACTTGGCTGTACCTGAACAAATCAAAACAAGGTCCTCACAAAACAGTCAGCCACTCTGGTGGACATTAAGCATAAATAGGTTATACAACAAGAGGAAGAAACTAACGTCTAAGAACAAAAGGGAGCTGAGTCAGCAGAGGAAGGACACCCTCCACAGCTTGAACAAGCAAATTATATATCCTGTAAACTCCTCTAAAGCCAATTATGAAGCTAAACTAGCATCCCCAGCTAAGGATAATCACAAGGCATTATTTAGCTATGTCAGAAATCTAAAAGGGATGGCCCAGCTTTGTGCCGAACTAGTAGTGGACGGTACCTCTCATACTGACCCTGAGGACATCGCCAACGTGCTAGCAGATAGATTTGCCACAAACGTTACCACTGTGTCCTCACCAGACATATCCCAAACTGGGTCTACTTCATTTGATTGAAAAAACATTTGATCGAAACCCATTTGATTGAAATTTCATTTGATCGAAAACCAGTATTCAAAGCATAAAACTGGGATTTGTCCCCCTCCCCAATGTCGTGCGACTCTGGAGTTGGTATATATAGTTAGGGGGGGTGAGGGGGGGCAAGGGGGGGCAAAGCCCCCCACCTGTTTTCATTTAAAATGTGTACTTTGTTTTATTTTCTTCTTTTAAAGGAAACTAGGTGGTGGTCTTCACCCCCCACCCCCCCTAACTATAAATACCAACTCCAGGGTCGCACAACATTGGGGAGGGGGACAAATCCCAGTTTTATGCTTTGAATACTGGTTTTCGATCAAATGAAATTTCGTTCAAATGTTTTTTTAATCAAATGAAGTAGACCCCCCCCAAACCATACCTGTCACCAGTCTTTTACCTAATATCTCCAAAGAGCAGGTCATAACTGCACTCTCCATTGCCAAAAACATAGCCTCTATGGGATTGGATAACATCTCAGACTGCCTACTAAATGGTGTAAAACAGGACCTAGCAGAACCACTTGGCACTCTCTTCAACCACCGTTCAAGTGCTGGCTTTGTCCCAGGAGAGTGGAAAACACCAACAGTAATCCTCTTGCACAAAGGGATCAAACAACCAACCCTGGGAACTGTAGACCCATAAGCCTAACCAACCTTATCTGCAAAGCCATGGAGAGAAGACTCATCATGGACCTTATCAACAAAGACATAGGTGACCTTCATTCTCTTGACCCAACCCAGTTTGGCTTTGTTATGGGTAGGTCATGCTTATTAAACCTGGTAGACTTCTTTGAGAATGTCACCAAAGCCCTGGCTGAAGGCAAAATTTTACATACAGTGTATATTGACTTGTCCAAGGATTTTGACACAATTCTCCACTCAGGCATCATTGAGAAACTCACCCAGCTAGGAATTAGCTCATATGTCACTGGTTCACCAACAGAACACATACATTCAAAGTTTGGCATTCCAGCTCTAGCAGCAGATCAGCTACCAGTGGTGTACCGCAGGGATCTGTGCTGGGCCCCCTACTGTTTGGAATCTATTTCTCAGAAGTCCAGATGAAAATAGATGGCCTGTGGCTTGCCGAGTTCGATGATGCCTGCAAACTGGATTCAGTCATAGAGTCCCCCGAAGATGTTGACATACTACAAAAATGGTTTACACAGATAAATGATTGGTGCCAATGTCACAGACTTAAGCTAAACGCAAAAAATGCATTATCATCCCTTTTGGCAAAGGGGAAGTCCCTGCAAATTACAATATTAACAGTACCCCCCCCTTTAGCTCAAGTCCTGTGGTGAAAGATTTGAGAACACAGGTTGATAGCAACCTTAACTTCGATCACCATATGTCCACAGTGGTAAGGAAGTTCTATTTTGCACATCTCATAAGTAAGGGCATTGAATACAGAGCTAAGGATGTTATAACTCCCCTGTACTCATCCCTCATCAGAGCACTAATTGAGTACAATGCTCCCTTCAGTATGTACCTCACCAGACACCTGCAGCAGCTGGAGAGACGTCAGAGGTTTCTCACCAAGAAATTTCAGGGCCTTCAACACATGACCTACATGCACAGATTGAAGGTCCTGTCACTGTACTCTGTATCTTATAGGCTGCTGAGAGGCGACTTGTGCCTGGACTAGAGAGCAGTCTCTGACCCTGCTCTAATGGAAATGCTGAACATGTGCAAGTCACATGGGACAAGATCACTCAGTCTAGGGATCTTAACCTAGCTTGTGACATTAACAGGACATGCTGGAGAGACAGATATGTCTCCCAGAGATTAATACTCCTCTGGAAGAAACTCCCAATTCACGTAAAACAGAGCTTCTCAATAACCCTATATAAGCGTAACTTGGACATCTGGATGGGATATGGTAAATTTACCTTGGGGGTGTCATCTATGTCCCTCTTGGATAAGGGCAGTCGGTGCTGATCATAGACTTGCACTGCAAATATAGACCATACAATTTGGTCAATAAGGGAACAAGGGTATAACATGGCTAGGCTTATAAAGGCCCTAGGGGCAATAGCCTAGTAACCTCCTGTGACCCAATGAACCTGTCAGCCTCTGTTTTAAGTAACCCTGTCTTCCAAGTATATTCTGTCCTTTTACCTGTTATTAACCTAGCATTATTTACAACCTCTCTCAGCATTTTCACATCTTGTGCTGTTTTTCTTTCATCTTTCCTAAATTACAGTTAGTCTGCCACCGTCACACACATTTACTATCACATAATTTTGAATTTTGTCAGACATTTTTTCTTTCATTTACATTGTATGTGCATACATTAGTACTATTCTGAGCACCTTCTGCCCCTTTGTTACATCGCACATTCAAACTGTCCCTGCCAACACCTTCATTTTAACTAATATTTTAATATCTTCATTTTTAGTAATACTACAATACCTGAATATATGTCCCTCTGTTTTGTACCCCTTTTCTGTCATCTCTAATACCCCCCGTTCCTTCAATCACTACGTCTTTTATGCAGCGAACAGATTCTCTCTGTCTTGATTTTTTTCACACTGTTCAAACTCATCATGATATTCACATTCAGTCATGCTGTGTACATATGTGGTCCCTTTTTGTCTTTTTTGTTTTGTTTTTTTAGTCATCTTTTAGCCTCCTTTTTCGCCTCCTCACCATTTCCTACTAGAACATTTCATTATTTTTCTGACCCAGAGCTCACATTTCTCTCTTCTTCTTACTCTAATACCACAAACCTTCCTTCCTGCTAATAACTCAGTTCTAAATTGTAGCAACTGATTTCTTTTTAACTGCATGTTTATTTTGATAGACACTGTCTTTCTAATGACATATATTACTTCTTTCACATTCATTAACAAAATTTTCATCTGATGCAAATGCCTCAAAAAGTTATTTGACAGAAATGTTCAGTTGCTATATGTATTAATGCCCTGATATCAGACAAACTGTATCATAAGGGCATAGCAGCATTGTCTAAAGCAAAAACACATGTTTATTTGCTGCCAGTACAACAGGCTTTGTCCTTCATCTTTCAACAGCCTCAGTCTGCCTCCTCTGCACCTGCACATCTTTTCTTTCTGCAGTCTTTCACTGTAACCTGCTATTGCTGCTGCATTTTGTTATCACCCTCCCCTCCATCTTCCTGCAGTGCAACACAGAACACGCCCTTAAAATTAGATCTGCCCCCTCTATATCCATACCAATGTTTACAACATCCTTCTGGCTTTCTGTCATCTCCCACTGCCAAATATTTGTACATTACCACACTCCACTGCATTATCTTCCATTGCCGTGAGTCTGCGTCATCATCAATCATTTTTTTGTAAAATAGTCATCCAGGCCCCTTAATGCCTTGATATTCACTCCAAAGCACCTTTATCCTTTCTGAATTGTTTCCACTTTTTCCTTCTCCATCTCATCTCCACTAACAGCCTCCGTGCTTATATTCAGTGTTCACTGGTAACAGTACTCTGGTACCACCTAGTGATCACTTCACAAAGAGCCTTCCAAAGCATAGGGGTTCGTTATTAAACTCCATGCCATTATTGTTCACTGTTAACAGTCCTCTGGTACCACCTAATAATCACTTTACAAAGAGCCTTCCAAAGCGTAGGGGTTCGTTATTAAACTCCATGCCATTATTGTTCACTGTTAACAGTCCTCTGGTACCACCTAATAATCACTTTACAAAGAGCCTTCCAAAGCGTAGGGGTTCTTTATTAAACTCCATGCCATTATTGTTCACTGTTAACAGTCCTCTGGTACCACCTAATAATCACTTTACAAAGAGCCTTCCAAAGCGTAGGGGTTCTTTATTAAACTCCATGCTATTATTGTTCACTGTTAACAGTCCTCTGGTACTACCTAGTGATCACTTTACAAAGAGCCTTCCAAAGCGTAGGGGTTCTTTATTAAACTCCATGCCATTATTGTTCACTGTTAACGGTCCTCTGGTACCACCTAATCATCACTTTACAAAGAGCCTTCCAAAGCATAGGGGGTCTTTATTAAACTCCATGCCATTATTGTTCACTGGTAACAGTCCTCCGGTACCACCTAGTGATCACTTTACAAAGAGCTTTCCAAAGCGTAGGGGGTCTTTATTAAACTCCATGCCATTATTGTTCACTGGTAACAGTCCTCTGGTACCACCTAATAATCACTTTACAAAGAGCCTTCCAAAGCGTAGGGGTTCTTTATTAAACTCCATGCCATTATTGTTCTTTATTAAACTCCATGCCATTATTGTTCACTGGTAACAGTCCTCCGGTACCACCTAGTGATCACTTTACAAAGAGCCTTCCAAAGCGAAGGGGGTCTTTATTAAACTCCATGCCATCATTGTTCACTGGTAACAGTCCTGTGGTACCACCTAGTGATCACTTCACAAAGAGCCTTCCATAGCGTAGGGGGTCTTTATTAAACTCCATGCCATTATTGTTCACTGGTAACAGTCCTCTGGTACCACCTAGTGATCACTACACAAAGTGCTTTCCAAAGCGTAGGGGGTCTTTATTAAACTCCATGCCATTATTGTTCACTGGTAACAGTCTTCCGGTACCACCTAGTGATCACTACACAAAGAGCCTTCCATAGCAAAGGGGTTCTTTATTAAACTCCATGCCATTATTGTTCACTGGTAACAGTCCTCTGGTTCCACCTCATAATCACTTTACAAAGAGCCTTCCAAAGCGTAGGGGTTCTTTATTAAACTCCATGCCATTATTGTTCTTTATTAAACTCCATGCCATTATTGTTCACTGGTAACAGTACTCTGGTACCACCTAGTGATCACTTCACAAAGAGCCTTCCAAAGCGCAGGGGTTCTTTATTAAACTCCATGCCATTATTGTTCTTTATTAAACTCCATGCCATTATTGTTCACTGGTAACAGTACTCTGGTACCACCTAGTGATCACTTCACAAAGAGCCTTCCAAAGCGTAGGGGGTCTTTATTAAACTCCATGCCATTATTGTTCACTGGCAACAGTCCTCTGGTACCACCTAATAATCACTTTATAAAGAGCCTTCCAAAGCGTAGGGGTCTTGATTAAACTCCATGGCATTATTTACATTGTTTATATTATGCATTATTTCCACTTATATACATTTTTTTAACATTTGTACTTTGCAATCTACTTACATTTTAATACATTCTAATCTTTTTATAATTTATATCCTCACCTCACACTTTCTTCCACAACCAAAATCATATATTTGTCAATATTTCCGAGAATATCCATTATCTATTAAATTTATCTCATTTAGCTTTTGTTCCATATAGTCCATATAATGTAAAACATTTTTTATCAATTTTCTTAGAATCATTTTGTTCTTTTTACCACAATACCCATATTCTAACATATTCGTATTTATATCTTTTTCTCCTTTAATACCTCCCACAACCTTATTTTTCCCATACTTTTTCCCTACAATTGCTTTGCCCTTTTACAACTTTTTTCCCCTCAACTTATATTTTATTGCATTTTCAGATTTAAATGTTAATGACAAAAAAAAGTATACAATGAAAGAAAATGAAAAACATTATACAGACATTTAACATAAATCGCCTGTATCATCCTGTCATGACAGTAGAAAAAAGAACTGGTTATCTATTGTATCGTAAATGACATTAGCCAACACGATAAGGCATTTATCTAAATAAACTGAGGTAATACAGACATAATATTAGGAAACAAAAGGTGACCAGTAGATAATATAAGAAATAAATTAAACCTTTGAACTCAACTATTTGCAACTGTACAAATAGTGCCACTAATAGTTGAGAGATAAACTTTTACTAATCATATGTTATTTTACAATGATTTATACAGCTTAGAGATTTTATTTCAAAGTTATTAGAGAGAGGGTCTTAAATATCAAATAATGCGAGTAATTACATAGTTATCACATAGATATTATTCCTATTATGCCTAGAGAGGAGTTGTGGTATTGTATGAGGTAGTCGGTAGTGTCAGAGAAGTATGTAAGGGTGGTACAGGATATGTACGAGGATAGTATGACATCAGTGAGGTCTGTGGTGAGAGTGATAGATGCGTTTAAGGTGGAGGTGGGATTACATCAAGGATCAGCTCTGAGCCCTTTCTCATTTACAATGGTGATGGACAGATTGACAGACGAGATCAGACAGGAGTCCCTGTGGACTATGATGTTTGCAGATGACATTGTGATCTGTAGTGAGAGTAGGGAGCAGGTGGAGGAGACCCTGGAGAGGTGGAGATATGCTCTAGAGAGGAGAGGAATGAAGGTCAGCAGGACTAAGACAGAATACATGTGTGTGAATGAGAGGGAGGATAGAGGAATGGTGAGGATGCAGGGAGTAGAGGTGGTGAAGGTGGATGAGTTTAAATACTTGGGATCAACAGTTCAGCGTAATGGTGAGTGTGGAAGAGAGGTGAAGAAGAGAGTACAGGCAGGATGGAGTGGGTGGAGAAGAGTGTCAGGAGTGATGTATGGCAGACGAGTACCAGTAAGAGGGTAGTGAGACCAGCTATGTTATATGGGTTGGAGACAGTGGCATTGACAAAAAGGCAGGAGTCAGAGCTTGACATGGCAGAGTTGAAAATGTTAAGATTTGCACTGGGTGTGACGAGGGTGGACAGGATTAGGAATAAGTATATTAGAGGGTCAGCCCAGGTTGGAAAGTGTGGAGACAAAGCCAGAGAGGCAAGATTCCGTTGGTCTAGACGTGCTGAGGAGGAATGCAGAGTATGTTGGGAAAAAGATACTAAAGATGAAGCTGCTAGGTAACAGGAAAAGAGGAAGGCCTAAGATAAGGTTTATGGATGTGGTGAGAGAGGACATGCAGGTGGTTGGTGTGACAGAGCAAGATGCAGAGGACAGGAAGAAATGGAAACAGATGATCCGCTGTGGTGACCCCTAATGGGAGCAGCCGAAAGAAGAAGATAGCATAGATATTATTCTAATATGTGGTCTAAGATATTTTTCCATATTTTTAGGAATTGTATTTGTTTCTTTTTATCATTAATCATGAGTTTGTGTGAGATTATGTAAGTGTGGGCAATATTCGTAAATTCTCGCCAGTTTAATTTAGATCTGTCTATCCAGTTTTGAGTAATATATAATTTGACTAGTTCAAATATGCGGATCAGAATTTTTAAATCTGATGTGGGTACGTGAAGTGAGTCGCAAATTCCCAGGATAATGTAGATTTCCCATAACCCATTTCCTTTTACAACTTACGAAAACATGTTCTGTAGTTACAGTTTCACCACAATAATTTTTTTCTTTTATTTTTATATGGTATATGAGTTTTCACTGGTAATTTCTTTTGTTAATCTCCACAAAAATAATGTTTTTTTACACCAACCAAATCTCGCTTTTATGGCTTTTCATTTTTTTTTGCTTCAGTGGATACATACAGTAATATTTATTCGTTATATTTAAGTACCAGTCTTCCCTGTTTTTCTCTGTATTATGTACATTTATTTTCCATAACATTTTGTCTTAATACCTCTTTCATCTCCTTATTCAAATATCCTTTCCATCTTTTTAATGTGCTCACCCTTTTCCATATTCCCTTGTCTTTTTCTTTCAGTATTACACTTCTCAAAGATGTTACCTTCCTCTAATAATGTCAACGCTTTATATAAATGCATAGATGCTGCATGGACAGCAGGAGTAACTAAGCCTAACCCTTTGTCCTTTTCCTAGACATATAGCACCCTTGTTCTCACTGGGTTTAATCTTGATCCCCATATAAGTGAGAATAAAATTGACATTAGTACTTTTTTTATACTTTGCAGGCACCGAAAACATACTCACTAAATATACAATTTTTCCTAATAATATAGAATTCATTAAATATCTTTTTTCTTGTACGTCAATCTTTATGTCCTCCAGAACAAACATGTATGCCTAACTTTTTGTATTATCCCATTGCTGCATTCTATACAAGTCAATCCCAGATTTATTCCTAATATTTCAATATTAAATTGACTATCTCCTATTTTATCTTTTGATCTGATGTTGTCAATCTTCATTTTATCCTTGACAGATGGGTTCAGTTCCAATATCGGAACCAACTTGGCCATTACTACAGCTTGCTCCACCCAAAAACTCTCAAGCTTCACCTCTACCCCGAACCCCTGTCTCTCAGTTACCTCAGATCTTGTTTGCAGCTTTCCAAAATGGTCTAGCCAAGCAATTACTCTCAAGCATAGTTGGTTTAGGTCAATTTTTGTCACATTTTCTTAAAATTTTTTTAAAAGTTTCTGCTTCTGTCTTTACTCGTACACTTAGTATATTCCTTTAAGTATAATCTGTGATACTCCCATCTCTTTTATACTTTTGTGTATTCCCCACTATCGTTATTGATAGTTTTCCTTCTCTCTCTCATATTTTTCTCATCCCTGTACATGCTAGTGTATTTCTTCAAACTATCATTGTTGATCCTCCCTTCTACTTTCCATTCTAAATATAAAAATAGTAAAAATATGAGGTCCTATGTGTCTCTACTTTGTAGAGTGATGTATGTTTTTCTCTTCTTTAGCTGGTCCTTGTCTTGTCACGCCTGAAAAGACTAAGGCCCCTCTGGTTTCAAAAAATGGCAGAAGTGTGGCCATAAAATGCCCTCTCCTGATTTCCATTCTGTGTGTGTATTTCCTTTGTCCACACCACTTACAGAAAGATTGTAGCATTTGCCATGTCTTCAGCCACAGGGCTGTGCTGAAAAGTCATAATACATTGATTCTAAAAGGACTACTGCCTTCAGCCTTTGGGAAAGCCTTATCCACAGCAGGTTAAAGCAAAGACTGATGTTTCATACACTTCATCTTCATCTTCTGTTAATAAATCTAAGAAGAAAAGTCTCTCAGTTCCAACCTCCTCATTGATTCTGAAAGCCAAAAAATTGAAGTCCTCAATTCAGAAAGTTCCCATGGAACTGCAGGTCTCTGCTGTTGACACTCCAGTGCCGATGACGTCCATTCCGACATCGGTTGCAATTTCGAGCCCTTCGTCAAAGGCCTCGTTACAGGAAATGACCACTTTCTCACCAACTGAGAACTTTCTACGTAGAACTGTATACTCTCCATCAATAGTCCCCTTCCAATTCGTCGTTGAGCTCCACCAAAAGTCTCACAGAACTCGATGTGGAGAGGCTGGTGAATAAAATTTTGTGGACTAGAGGGCTTTCAGGCCCACCTTCAGTACTGATAGGTTTTGGTACTGACATTTCTTTCACACCATTTACTACTCCCCCTCTAAGCTGCTTGGAGGTCTTTAGAGTCCTCTGTTCCAGAACTCTCAACACCAACTGTGTTGGATCCTGAGTTGTTCCCTTCTTCTGAGTCAGCAGTTACCCTGAGCTCTTCAGTTATTTCTGAACTGGAGACCTCCCGGAGCTGTGCCTCCCTTGTCGGTTCCGGGGAGCAAGTCTCGACTCCAGGCTTTTCGGAGCCATCCCTGCTCCTTGGGGCTTCAGCTCGAGTTAGTTCCTCTCATGCACCGGTCTCGAGGGTCGGTTCTTCAGAGTGGGGAGTGACCAAGGCAATCTTTCTCAATTCTGGGCTCCCATCCCTCTTTAGAGGAGGCTGGCCTTCAAGGCTATGCAGGGAGCCCTTTCTCTTGCAGAAACTGAGTTAGTGCCTACCCCCCCTCGGAACAGGCACCTCCCTCTAGCTCTATTATTCCTCCTGCCTCTCCACTGGGACAGTGGATGCTGAAGCTTCACCACATATAAACAGTTTTGGGACAAGGGGTTAGCAGTTGATGCTATGGTCTTAACGGCTGCCACTAAAAAGGAACTGGCTGAGGAGAGTTCCTCTGTCCATCTGCCCAACAGGGAGTCCCAGGCTATGGACATATTTGGGAAATGGATCTGCACTTCATCAACCTTCACCATAAGGTCCTTGAATTTTTTGGCAAATTTCTCCAGATTCCAACAGGATCTGATTAAGGTTCATAGGAGTTGACAGCCATTCTGGTGGGAGCTGTAGCTAAAGGAGTCCAAGAGAAAGTGGCTTCCCAGTTAGCCATCCTGGAGTCTGTGTCCAATTTGTCCATGAGGCTGATTGCCCATACAACTGAAGGGGCATCTAGAGCAGTGAGTACAGGCGTAGCCATTAGGAGACATGCCTGGATGCATCTGTGTGATTTTGTGGAACCATTCAAGTCTTCTTTCATCAATGCTTTTTTTTGGAGGAACATTCTTGTTTGGCCTGAAAGTGAAAGACACTTATCCAGGTGTGAGAAAGATGGTAAGACCCTTTCTGCTGTAGGTGTACATTTTTCCACCCCCAGGTCATTTTCTAGGAACCAGAGGAGTGGTGGAAAGATGTGGTTCAAAAACTCCCAAGGTTCTTTCCCATACACACCTGATAGTGTTTTTGATTATTGTGATACCAGGGCCACTCCGAAAAGCATTACTGCTGGAATACATGCTAGCATTTATATCAGTATTTATTGTATTCAATAAAATTGAACATTCATTTTGAAGGGTATTGTGGTATTTGGTGGCAGCCGTTTCCTTGTATTTGGGAAAGAGGACATAGCAGGTAAATGTGTGCCAGTCTTTCCCAAGAGTGTTTATATGTGTGACTATCAAATATTTAAGAGTAAATGTGTCAAATACTTAGAACTGGGACACAGTGCTCTGCAGTAATTAGTGTGAAGACTCATTTGGGGACCTGGAGTGAAGCATATAGTCCAGCCCTAGGTTTGGAGCCTGTTCCCGATGTCTTAGGGGAAATTGTGTATTTCTATCTCTGCTTTCAGTGACCCTCCCTTACCGGAGACAGTGGTGAGGATTGAGGCTCCTTAGTTACTGCCCCGGACTTAAGTGGGATTGTCACATTATTTGGTGCCAGTGGTGTGGGATTGTAATTGAGCTTTAGTAGCCTGTAGGTTGTTGTCACTGAGGTGTGCACTCTCAACAGCCACAAGATAAACATACAGAGTTTCATTTCACAACAGTTCCAATTATTTTTTTAGTCGGTTTAGCCAGGGACCGCAGGCAAAGATGTCAGCAGAAGATTATAGCAAGCTGACCAGGAACCAGTTTGCTGAGCTGTGTGAAGCCAAAGGACTGGTGCCAACCTGACTAAGGAAGCAATGATCTCAGCCTTAGTTGTAGCCACAGAGCAGGCCAGCAGCTCAGAGGATATCCGGGGATAAGCAGCCTTCCGAGAAAAGGCAGTGTACTTTTTCTTCAGAGGACTTAAACATTCATTTGGAGTTAAGGAGACTGCAACTGGAAGTTGAGGAAAGAGAGATGCAGTGCTAGCATGAACTGGAGGCCGAGGCGAGAGAGAGAAACACTCAGTATGACCTGCAGCATTTGGAGATGGAAGCTGAAGAAAATGAGATGCAAACACAGCACGAAGAGGAGCTTCTAACCCTTCGACAGGGTCACGGAGGTAATGGAGAAGGGAATGACTGAACCCAAAAGGTCAGTAAACTATTTCCTCAATACAAAGAGGGGGGTGATTTTGATAGTTTTATTTATATATTTGAGAGGGTATGTCAACAATATAATACTGATCAAGGGCTCCGAGTTTGGTTCCTGATCCCTTTACTCCATGGTAAAGCTGTTAATGCAATTGCTAAACTGTCTGATATTGATTGTTTGAATGACAATCATGTAAAACAATGTTTACTTGATTATTTTAAATTAACTCCTGAAATGTGTAGAAAAAAGTTTCATGAACATAGACACAATGCAGATGAAAGTCTATGTGATTACATTGCTGATTTAAGTACTTACTTTCACAGGTGGGTGAGTGGGTGTCAGGTCACCCCTTTTGAAGGGCTGGCAGACCTATTGGTGAGGGAACAGGCTCTCAGTACTTTGCCCGAGTACATGAGGATCTGGTTGGCAGACCGAGAGTGTAACTCTGCAAATGAGTTGGGGAGAAAAGGGAATCTGCACTTGGCAAGTAGGATACCAATGCATAAGAAAGGGATGTAGAGTGTTGCATATGGACATGAGGGAACTCATGGGAGGCAGCCTAAACCTCTTCAGCAGAGTTCACCAGTAAGAGGGGAAGCCACTAATTCAAGCACACGGTCAGGATCAGTGATTAGATGTTTCAAATGTAATCAGAGGGGCCATGTAGCATACAAATGTCCATTGAAGCAAAGTAAGGGAGCCAGCAAGTGGAAATGACAGAATGCCAGTGATAAGTTGTCTGGAAACAACAGAGGTGCCAAATTATCACCAAAATTTGTATCCTATCTTAGTGGTTGGAAGACAGACCACTGCCAAGACAGACACATCTTCTGAAATAACCATTGTGAAGCATGCAATGGTTAAGGAACAGCATTACTTGCTTGGGCAGTCCACACCAGTCAGAGCTTTGGGTGAGACCCCATTCCAGATACCTTTAGCCAGGGTTAATCGTGACTGTGAGAGTGGAAAAGGGAGCAAACAAGTAGGTGTGATTGAGGATATCCCTGCAGATGTCTTAATTGGGAATGAGTTTGGTAGTGTAGTACCTCATGTGCATGCGGGCGGCCGCGGTGGTGCAGCAGATCGCATTGCCACCTCACAGCAAGAGGTTCTCTGGTTCAGTCCTCTGCTGGGGTGCCTTCTGTGTGGAGTCTGCATGCCCTCTTTGTCATTGCATGGGTTTCCTCCAGGTGCTCTGGTTTCCTCCCACATCCCAAAGACATGCTGTAGGTGGATTGGATAATCTAAATTGGCCCTAGGCATGAGTGCATGTGTGTGCCTTCTCTGTAATGTTAGGCGCCGGGCTTGCAACTCTACACCATAAAACTCCACTGCCGGTCATGAGCGGACAGGTGATCTGCTGTGGCGACCCCTAACCAGAAAAACCCAAAGAAGAAGAAGAAGTACCTTATGTGCATGCAGTGGCATGCAGTAAAGCTTGGAGACAGGCACGTAGGTCAGGTAGCCTGCATTGTTTTATAACAGCAGCACCCCCCCCCCCGATGCGCAGTAGCAAGGCCTGCCCGACATGCTGCCCACACGAATAAACATGAAGACGATGAGGAAGTCTACATGAATATTCATTCATTATTACCGGCATGCGGTAAGCATTAACATTGTTTTAATCATGAAATTAACCTTGCTGGCAAAATAGAATCTTTTACTTGAATTATCTTTTATAAGAGGGACTGCTCAGCGTGTATTATTTTGTACTTTTTATCTTTTTCTACACTGTTTTATTTTTTTTAAATGTTGTTACTGCCTAAGAGTCTGTTATTTAAGTTCTGTTTGATTTTCTCGTTATTGTTCGAATGTCATTGTTAAAATGAATAAACATAACATAATTTGAATGTGATGTTTTCAACCTCTGCCTTCAAGAGTTTGTGGCAAAGACATCCAACTGTCCATGTAGCTTACTAATATTATTTTTTCCCTGTGCTTTTTGCAGGGAGGCTAGCCCACCTGCACCCCTTGTGTATATAAATACAAATTTACCAACTCCACCATTGCAATGCTTTGAGGAAGCAGGTAAACTGCTCGTGATGTCACAGGCAAATCTGCATGACGTGTCAGTCATGCATTATTTGCATGCTACATCACAGCCATTAGTCATGTCGATCACTATGACTACTCCCATTCCTGCACAAAACGACTGGGGGGTATTGTTGTTGACCCAGACCGATCCTATACCTGAAGCTAGGGCTGGTGATGTTACTTCAGGGAGGGAACTACCTTGTTGCAGTGAGCCTGAAGGTGTACCACGGCTGCTGATAGGTACTGGTGTTCCTGTGGACATGGTGACTGCAAGGACAGTGGTGACTGGTGGTATCTAGGCTGACAGTGAGGCACTGCTGACAGAGGATACTAGACTTCCTGTGGAAGGGGAGCTAGGAGGGGTCACAGAAGAAGAGTTGAGACAGGAACAGCTTTCAGACCTTACCTTACAAGGCTTGAGAGGAGGTAGCTAAGGAGGCACCTGATGCTTAAGGAAAAAGTGGAGTCTGTATGCTGGAATGGAGAGTGGACCCCTGAGGGAGGGCTAGAGGGTCAGGTAATACAGCAGTTGGTAGTGCCCAGAGCCTACTGTCTGGCATCTCTAGCCATAGCTCATCACATTCTTTTTGCAGGTCATATGGACATAAAGCATGCCAGGAGATGCATTATGCAGAATTTTAATTGGCCTGGGATTGCGAAAGGTAAGTTGAGGCACATTTTAGGATAGAAGGTTTTAAAGGAACTGGTTTATAAAGTTTTTTTTAAGAATTGACATAAGCTATTTTGGGTAAGTATTATATTGATTGGATAATTGGTACATAATATGCAAATGGAATAGTATAAAAGGGTTGGTGTTTCTGAAAAAGGATTGTTCTGATAAAGTACTGACATTGATGGATGAAAACACTTAACCTGTTGTTCGTGGTCTGCTCTTCATGAAAATAAATGTTGGATTTTCCAGTGACGTCTGGGGTTTCATTCTTTTGCAGTTTGTGGCAATTTTTACTTTGGTTATAAAGTTCGGTTGTGGCAAGTAGTGAGACCCACAGCGTTCATTGACAGTCTGAGTTCCAGCAGTGAAATCACTGAATTATTGCAGAAAATTAACCAGCAATTGGCAGTGCATACCTCCCAGATAGTCTTTACTGGACAAGCAAAATGGATTGGGAAACATTTTTGGTAGTTTGGACTACCCTCTAACTCAACCCACCCCATCTACTCATTCTACACAACCTGTACCAACTAGTGTAACTGGACAAATCAGTGAGACTGTGAATAATGAAAATTCTACGCATATGGAGGTTAATGAAACCAGTGTATGGAAATGGAATACATTTAATTTCCACATTGACATGGCTCATGACATCGGTATACATAATATGCAAAAACAGCCTACCTCTATTACAGAAAGATTTAAGCTGTTTGAGAAAAAACTGTTTGCTTTTAAAAAATTGCAGATAGAGAATGGTTATTTAGAGAGAATGTTAAATTGTTTCAAGTATTCCATGGTCTGCGCTGTTGGAAGTATCCCAATGGTGCAGAGAGCAATCCATAATTTTTAAATTAATTACATAAATTATTTGATAATACTGGGACAGAGCTAATGAAAGTTATGACCAAATGTAACAACCAGGAAATGGAGCGGTTAAAGAACTGGATGAACAAAATGCGTTTATTAAGAACGATTTGTTTTTTGAACACTATCAAACTATAGCAATGTAGTCAGTAGTGTGGAACACAGCTGTAAAACCATATTTCTTCGTAAAACTAATAAATCAAATGGGACATTGATGAATATATGAAAGCAAAGGTGTATCCCTATTCGCCTGGTTGCCATGGTAACGTTGAAAGAGCTATTCAGGTTACTCGTGAAAATGAGGAAGTGACATCAGTACCGAGGAATTATCGGCAGCAACAGGTGGCGTCCCCTTTAGAAGATGGTTTACGGCATTCGGAGAGACTGAGGAGCAAGGGGCAGCAAATATATCAGTTGGAGAATGACCACAGGAACTATATTGCACAAGGGGCATGACCCAAGAATCCAAACTATCAGCAGAGGCATTAATGGACTTGGCAGTGACTTTATATGTTATAGTAAGTGTTAAAAGTGATTGTAATTTATACAGAACTGCATTTAGTGGGAGCAATGAACAAGTGGCTATAGCAAAAGAAGTATGTGGTGATGATACTGGGAATGATATTAATGAGCACGTTGAGCGGCTATAGCAAAAGAAGTATGTGGTGATGATACTGGGAATGATATTAATGAGCACGTTGAGCGGCTATAGCAAAAGAAGTATGTGGTGATGATACTGGAAATGATGTTAATGAGCACGTTGAGTGGCTATAGCAAAAGAAGTATGTGGTGATGATACTGGGAATGATATTAATGAGCACGTTGAGCAGCTATAGCAAAAGAAGTATGTGGTGATGATACTGGGAATGATATTAATGAGCACGTT
Source organism: Protopterus annectens (assembly GCF_019279795.1). Taxonomy (NCBI): domain Eukaryota; kingdom Metazoa; phylum Chordata; order Ceratodontiformes; family Protopteridae; genus Protopterus; species Protopterus annectens. Next base: position 773,404,582 of record NC_056751.1, read on the forward strand.
GAGCGGCTATAGCAAAAGACTTATGTGGTGATGATACTGCAAATGATATTAATGAGCACGTTGAGTGGCTATAGCAAAAGAAGTATGTGGTGATGATACTGGGAATGATATTAATGAGCACGTTGAGTGGCTATAGCAAAAGAAGTATGTGGTGATGATACTGGGAATGATATTAATGAGCACGTTGAGCGGCTATAGCAAAAGACGTATGTGGTGATGATACTGGGAATGATATTAATGAGCACGTTGAGCAGCTATAGCAAAAGAAGTATGTGGTGATGATACTGGGAATGATATTAATGAGCACATTGACTTAGACATTTAGGCAATATTGCCGAAAACGTAAATGATAATGTTAATCCAAAAATTGTATACAATACCTTAGGCGATTATGAGGTGTGGAAAATTATTCAGGGAAATTTATTGATACTATGCATGCGAACCTTTTGGCAAAAGGGTTTACTTTTGTTCTGTGTAGATGAGTAAAATAGCAGAATCATTAATAGATTTAAAGCTATTTACCCAGAAAATGAATTTAAAAGTATGGTTTAAACCTGATGGCAATGTAGAGCAGGATGTAGAATACATGCCAAAAAGGCCCAGCACCTTTAATCGTCCAGTAAACAATTTGACAGGTATTTTGAAAAAGCTTGTGAGAGTCATATAAGGGAAGGCTTTAAAAGTAAAACATCAGATGTTGACAAGAATTAGTCACAAAGAAGAAAAGTTATCAGATATAGCCAATGACAAAAATATACATATCATGAAGCCTGATAAAGGTAATGGGGTAGTCATAATGGACAGGGGGGATTATTCAAATAATATGACTATGTTATTATTGGATGGTACATTTACTGAAATTACAATGAATGAAATCATTATAGCGTATAGACGACTGGATTTAATGTTAGGAGATATGTTATTCCAGGGACAAATTAATGAAAATTAACACGACTACCTTAAAAATGAACATCCTATGATACCAAAAAATCCACAAAGGTCTAGAAAATTTAAAATTTAGGCCTATACTGGATGGTAAATGAGCAAAAACCTGTTTTATCAGTATTTGGATTTTCATTTGCAAAAGGGTTTGGTTGTTTTTTTTCTATATATGTAGTGATTCATGGAAACATCGATAAAAAATGATCACATTATTTTGGTTACTATAGATGTTTGTAATTTGTTCTCAGTGATACCCCATGAAGTGGAGTTATCATGGTTGGAAGTTCATAGGTTCATACATTAGTACTAGGCTAACTGCCCTTGTGAGCCATTTTAAGCCTAGCCAATTATCCCTTGTGAAACTCAAACCTTGTACCTTGTGTTTGTAAGGCAAACACCTTAACCATTAGGCCACCCTCCCAACCCAATTAATTAAAACAAATTTATGTGACCAAGACCAACTAAATGTATATATCACCTTGATGGAAGCAGTATTAAAAAATAACTTCCTCTATTTTGAAGGGCATAATTATAAATAGTCAACTGGAGTAGCTATGGGGGCAGCATGTGCACCTATTTATGCTAATTATGTTATGTCATATTGGGACCAACAGTAAAGATTTCAAAGTGATTTTCAAAGGTTTATATTAAACATTATACAAGGTTCTGTATGACATATTTTTAATTTGGGAAGGCCCTGAGGATAATTTGAATCAATTCCTGCGTCATATAAATCAAACCGTGGAATTTTTTAAATTCACTTTTGAATATAGTAAGGACAGAATATCCTACTTGGATGTGAATTTAAGAGTAGACATGGGGAGTCAAAGTTTATCTGGGATTTTTAGAAAATCCACCTTTTCAACTTCTTATTTGGACTTTGGAAGCAGGCATCCATACCATCAAAAAAGTCCATCGTAAAAGGTCAGTTGGTAAGGGCTGCCAAAATGGTTAGTCGAGACCATGAATTTATGCAAGAGGTGGAATTTATTATAGGATTGTTCATAAAAAGAGGGTATCCTGAAGCATTATGTTTAAAAATAAAAGAGGAAGTAGTTAAAAGAACGTATGGATGGAATTTATAAGCTCATTTTAAAAGCTAGTGGACATCCGACTCAGACATCCCAGTATAGTAGACTGGAACTGGTAAAAGCCAAAGAAGAAATGGGGATGAATTTAATTACTACCTTTAACCAAGAGTTTGGAATGGTAACCCAAGTTATTAAGAAAAATTGGGGGTTATTACAACTCAACCTGTATGTGGTCAATAGAGTAGGTACCATCCCAAAGTTTGTTTTTAGAAAGGATAGATCCTGTAAGGACATTTTGGAGATGTGCAAAGAGACAGATGTAAATAGCACTAATGGATTGTTGAGTAACTTTGTGTGGAATGTCTACTTATTGTATGCATATTTTGGAAACTAATGATGCATTTTGTTTGAATGGGAGAAATATATACATACAGGGGCATTTTAAATGTTCAGTGTTTTACATTGGGAGAACATGTAGACGTTTTAAAGAAAGAATAAGTGAACATTTGTCAGACATTAGGAATAATAAACTCACTAATGCCTTGTGGAGACCTATTTCAATGCATGAAGGACATATTTTTAATTTTTTAGTATTACAACAGATAGTCAAAAGTCAGCAAGGTAGGATCTTAGATGCGCACCTGGATATATGTGAACTAAAATGGAAGTTGCGTTTAGATGCAACTAGTTATCTAGGTGTAAATGAAAATGTTAGTATTTCAAGTATACTTAAGTTGAGGCACATTCTAGGATAGAAGGTTTTAAAGGAACTGTTTTATAAAGTTTATTAAGAATTGACATAATCTGTTTTAGATAAGTATTATATTGATTGGATAATTGGTAGATAATATGCAAATGGAATAGTATAAAAGGGATGGTTTTTGAAAAAGGATTGTTCTGATGAAGTCCTGACATTGATGGATGAAAACACTTAACCTGTTGTTCATGGTCTGCTATTCGTGAAAATAAATTTTGTTGGATTTTCCAGTGACGTCTGGGGTTTCATTCTTTTGGAAATTACGAAAGGTGTAACGGTGCTGCAGAACCTGTGAGCAATGCCAAAAGATAGGTAGGAGGCTGGAACATAAGTTGTACCATGTTAATATAATGAAGTCTTATCAAAATAGGGAGGCCTTGGTGCTGAGTATTCACAGTGGATGGCAGGAGGAGTCTGAGGGATCTGGTGACTGACCTCAGGCAGACACTTCTGTGGAAGAGGTAGCAATATTTCAGCAGCTATCCCCTATTTGGGTTAAAGAAATACAAGCAGTGTTACAGGAATTTGGGGGCATGTTCACTGGAAAACCTGTGTGTACTCGCCTAGTGCAGCACCATGTGGATACGGGACCTCAAAGGCCTATCAAGAAAGCTCTTTACAGGGTGCCTGAGTGAGTCAAATAGACTAGTGAGTCAAATAGACTTTGAAGGAGGAGATAAAGGAGATGTTGGAGCTGGGGGTAATCCAGGCATCCAGTAGTCCTTGGGCTTCCCCAGTAGTATTGGTACCGAAGAAAGATCTAAAGTGTAAAATTCTGCATAGACTATTGAAAGGTAAACAGTTATACAGTCAGATGCATACCCCATGCCTAAAACAGATGAAGCTTTGGAACAGCTAGGTGGGGCTACGTTTCTGACCACTATTGATCTGACCAAGAGATACTGGCAGGTGCCCTTGACTCCCATTGCTAGAAAGAGTTCAGCTTTTGTAACACCTTTTGGATTATATGAGTTTGCAAGGATACCCTTTGGGATTTGGGATGAAGAATGCCCCAGCAACCTTCCAGAGGTTAGTAGATCATATCTTAGTAGGAGCAGGAGATTATGTTCTCACTTATTTGTATGATATTGCCATTTGCAGTCATTCCTGGCAAGAACACCTTCAACATGTCAGGGAGGTCTTAGTTAGATTAAAAAGGGCAGAGTTGATCATTAAGCCTAGTAAGTGTCAGGTGGGTATACCAAAGATCTCCTACCTAGGACACAGCGTATGTGGTGGTACGATTAGGCCATAGCCTGCTAAAATGGAAGCTATTCAGGCATGGCCCCTCCCTGTTACCAAAAAGCAGGTGAGAGCTTTCCAGGGGCAGTAGGGTACTATAGGAAATTTGTGTCAGACAATAGTACAATAGCTGGACCCTTTACCGACCTAACAAGGGAAAACAAGCTAGATATAGCCAGTCCAGATTACAGCAATGCCAATGCAGAGGGATTCAGGGTATGGATTGATACATTTTTAGTCAGCCCCATTTTTCTCAAGTGATGTGAGGATATTGGATATTGTTATCTGTGCTAGCATGACTGGCTGAAGATTTGTAAATGCTTGTAAGTAATTGTACATTACCCTGTGTTATATATGCCAGCATGACTAGCTATAATTTTGTAAATATATTTATGTGTTTTGATTATTACTTTGATTTATGGAAGATGTTTGAATCAAACAGTATTCTTCTGGCTGACCAAATGTACATGTTTTTTTAAAAAGAATTCTGAATGTAGGTTATTCCCATCAGCTGACCTAGATGTGATATCACTGTGTGCCAGAGCTGAAAGGAAAAGAATCCCCACAGCAGCTGTTTTGTTTACTTTTTAAAGTCTGATGTGGAATAGTAGAATTCTCATAGCAGCTTTCTATGAATTTAAAAAATTCTTCCATAAAAGCGGGTTCTGAGTCAAAGTTCAGTAGTTGCTGTAGTTCAGTAGTTGTTCAGTTGTCAGTTGTTTTCCAGATCACTAGTTATCAGAGTTTTCCAGAGCTGTTCAGTAGAAATAGTAGGAGTTGATATAACACATGCTGAGGACCAGACAACAGCCTGAAGAGTGGGCATATATTCTTATTTTGCCTTGTAGAAGTAAGAATATCATCTTGCCTTGCTGAGTTAGATTATACAGGGACAGTTAATCTTTAGACAAGGAGTTACAGTGAGATTTTCTACAATCAATGTGAAACCTATCCTACAGTGTTATCTTCATGTTTTCTGTGTGAAACTCTGTGGTTTATTGGAACTGGTTATTCATTGTATATATGGGCAGCGCAGTGGTGCAGCAGTTAACGTTGTCGCCTCACAGCAAGAGGTTCTCTGGTTCGATTCTTGGCTGGGGTGCCTTCTATGTGGAGTTTGCATGTTCTCCCTGTGTTCGCGTGGGTTTCCTCCGGGTACTCCGCTTTCCTCCCACATTCTAAAGACATGCATCTGGAGCATTTCTCCCTGGGCCTCCGCTGAAAACAGGCTCTGTGGAACCTAGTCGGACTTTCCCGGTCAACAAATGTTAAATAAAATAAAATAAATAAAATATGTTTTAAATCATTTTATTTATTAAAAATTTTACTACCTTTGATTGTGGCTGGTTATGTAGAAAGTACTTTTTTTACTGAGAGTGTTTATGCTTATTGTGATAACACCAAGGCCATTCTGAAAAGCCTTACTGCTTGGATTACATGCTACCATTTATATCCATATTTATTTTATCCAATATAATTGAACACCCCTTTGGTGTTGTGGTATTTGACTGGTGGCAGCCATTACCTTGTAATTTGGGAAGAGGACATAGCAGGTAAATCTGTGCCAGTCTTTCCCAAGAGTGTTTGTATGTGTGAATATCAAAAATCAAATATTTGAGTGACTGTGTCAAATATCTAGAAATGGGGGACAATGCTCTGCAGTAATTAGTGTGAAGACTCATTTGGGGACCTGGAGTGAAGCATATAGTCCAGTCCCAGGTTTGGAGCATGTTCCAGGTGTACTCTTGGGGGAAATTGTGTAGCTCTGTCTTGGGGGAAATTGTGTAGCTCTGTTTTGCTTTCAGTGACTCTCCCTTACCAGAGACAGTGGTGAGGATTGAGGCTCCTTAGTTTCTGCCATGTGTTTAAGTGGGGTCATCACACCTACATGTTTTTTCGATAATTGATTAAACCTTTCTTTATCGTCCTCATTTAAATCTTTTTCAGTTCATATTTTAATATCTTTATCTTTATATATCCCTCTTTTTCTTGAATCTCTATCCACATTGCTAAATGATCTGAAAATCCTGTCACTTTTTATTCCTTCTTGTATAATTTTTAAACATCCAAGATTATAAAATAATCTCTCTGTTCTTATATTATTCCTTTTATAGGTCCATTGTTTATTATTCCATAGATATAATTTTCCACTTTTTATTATCTCTGCTATTATCTTAACATTACCTCCCTCTTTTCTACTTGTTAAGTTACAATAAAAATCCTCCACTAATATCTCCACATTCATGCTAACATAATATAGAATTTTGTTAAACATAACCTCTCTTTCTTTTTTATGACATACATATATATATATATATATCTATATAAACTGCACTAATTCTATAAATATGAATCTGAAGTTGTATTCAGCTGTTCAACCTGTGGGACACTGATCCAGGACAGATCCAACTCGGCCCCATTTCGCCAGCATCAGATCTGAGCTCCAAGCTCCTCCCCTACCCATAATGCCTCTGTCTCCTTCCTCCCCTCAGATCCCGTTTGCCGCACTCATTGCAGTCATCATGGTCTGCTGCTCCAGGCTTCTTTTTGGGTAAGTGTGTTTAAAATCTAAAATTCTGTTCTCTTTTTCTACCTAAAATTCCCTTTCTATCTTTACTTTCCCCTACCTTTCACGTTTAGGCATTGATTTAAAAAAAAAAAAAACTGTCTTCTTACTCTCACTCTCTGCATCTGTAAATGTGTGTGCGCGCATATGTTTTTCTGTTTGGGGTTCTTTCTGCCACGGATTATGTCAGAGATATTCAAACCAGGGTTCCGTAAGTGCACAGAGTGTGGCCATATGCTCTCCCTGGCGGATGGCTACACTCTATGCATTGTTTGCTTAGGGGGTCTCTTATCTTGATTTCTCCTGCTTGCTCAATCTGTGCAGGATTCAATCCCCACACATTGATCGACAGCAGGAATTAGCTTATTCTCAAGGGCCTTCTCCTTCCACCTACTAAGGAGGCCCAGGCCACCCCTTCTACTTAGGTTTTTTCCCCGGCCTCTGGGACTCAACCTCCCGCTAAGTAGACTGGGGACAGACAGAAGTGTACACACTGTGACACGCCTAGGAAGCAGTCTCCCAGCACTGGTTCTCCCTGACTCTGTTCTCCTTGTTTTTTCCCAGAGCTGGAGGTGCATTGGGGCCATTCCCTGGTATAGACATCACCTCATCGACTCTCTTGGCCGGTATCAGTGGCTGCCTCCTCCAGATCTACACACAGCCTTTCTGAAGCCAAGGTGGACAGGATGATGCGGAAGTTCATCTGCACTCAGATACAAATGGGAGGCTTGCCTGCCCACTCTCCCTCTGGAGCAGGGAGCATGCAGTCCACCTTCATCCAAATCATTCCTTCTCCAATCCGGAGCCCTCGGGTCTGAGGACCCTCGGCATCAAGGTGTTGGTGCCGATGGTACCTGGTACTTCTATGCAGACCATTGCCATGAGAGGGTTGGCTCCAACGAGCTCAGAGCCGTAGTCTCGGCACTGGATCCGAGGGGGTGGTTTCGGCTGCTAGTTTTTTTGAGCCGAGCCTTTTAATCAGAGTCACATTGCCTGGAGGTTCAACTCCCGCTCCACTGTTGATCCATATGATTACAGACCCAATTGTAGCCCCCAGCTCAGGGGGTTTGTTCTCATTCTGTATTTGATTTGGTGGAGAGGGTTCTGTCTATCCCATTGAGACCCTTGACAGTCTCATCCTTGGAATCTGTCCTGGCTCCCTCTGTTTCTGGTTTGAATTCCACCACCCTGCCACCTCAGGGACAACCTGCTGCCTCTCCGTCCCAGGGAGCTCCCACATGGGAACAGCTGGCCATTTTCGAGTCCTCCCCAGAGACCCCCCCCCCGAGGAGGTTCCTCGAAAATGCATGTGTAAAAGGAGGCACTTAGACTCCCCGCCAGAGTCTGTCATGGAGGACACCGACTTGGAGGAAGGGTGAGGGTTCCCCCCGATCACCCCCCCAGATCTCTCATTTGGAGACATGATGGAGATCCTGCGACAGAATGGGGGTTGATCTGTCCAAAAACCCAACCCTGACGAGTCTGTGTTCCTGGAGGCATTTGGAGCAGGATCTCTACTTCTTGGGTGTCCCCTCCTGCAGATCCCCTGGTGGATCTTGGTACATCTCAGGGATGGAAGGAGCCCGATACGGGTGAGCCAATCCCCAAACACCCTGATAAGCTCCTCAGCACCTCTTTTGACAAACCCCACTGGACAAAGGGACCACCTGTCGATGCCACGGTGGTGGCAGCGGCAGCCAACAAGGAGTAGCTCACTCAGGAGAGCTCCATGCTCCACCTTCTGGACCGAGAGTCTAAGACCTTGGATCGTTTTGGGAAGTGGGCCTACGCTTCAGCAACATTCTCTATACGTGTGCTGAACTACATGGCACACGTTATTAGGCTTCAGCGGGACTTAGTGAAGGAGGTCGCCAAGTCTACCCCAGGGTCCATGTCATTGGAGGATAAGAAGGTTTTCTCCTCTTGAATGGCCACCCTCACCTCCATTGCCAGTACCTGTATGTGGCTTCTCTCTCATGCTACTGAAGGCACTACCAGAGCTGCTGACATAGGCATTGCCATCGGGCATCACGCCTGGCTCTGACTTTGTACCTTCTCTGAGCCCTTCAAGGTGTCACTTACAAAGTCCCCGTATGATGGTTCCACTCTCTTTGGAAAAACGGTATGCAACACCTTGGTCCAGAGAGAAAAAGATGGAAAGACTCTGTCTACCATCAGAATCCACTTCTCGACCCCTTAACGATCCTTCTGCTGGAATCAGTGGGGGGCGAAGATGATGTGGTTCCAGAAGTCTCAAGGTTATTCCCAGGATGCTCAGGACTCGCCTTCCCCCAGAGGGGGATGCAACAGATGCTGCCCTCATGGCAGAGAGGGCCCGAGGAACCAAGGGTCTCAGGATTCTTTGTTGGACAGGCCCGCACAGCAGCCCTGAATGTTTGCCCAGCTGCTAGTCTCTGGAGGCAGTTGGTGGTCGGCTCTCGCAACACCCAACAGCCTGGAACCAAGGGTCGCAGGATTCTTTGTTGGACAGACCTGCACAGCAGCCCTGAATGTTTGCCCAGCTGCTTGTCTCTGGAGGCAGTTGGTGGTCGGCTCTCACAACACCCAACAGCCTGGGAGTCTATTACAGATGATCAGTGGGTGTTGCGAATCATGTCCAGAGGATATTCATTCCCCTTCCTTCAAAGGCCATTTCCGGCCAAACACCTCCTGGATGTTCCACCCATGCAAAGGGAGGCAGCAGTGCAGGAAATTTCCAAGCTGCTAGAAAAATGAGTCATCCAGCCCATCCCCCCAGACCAGTCCAGATTAGGCATCTATTCCAGGTTCTTTTTAGTGCCAAAGAAAATGGGGGACTTGAGGCCAATTCTAGATCTCTTTACCCTGAACCTGTCAGTTGCCACGATGAAATTCTAGATGATCACACTCCAATCCTACCTGGCCTTCCTGCAGGAGAACAACTGGATGTGCTCAGTAGACCTTCAAGACATGTACTATCTCATCAAAATGGACAGACACTCTAGGAGGTTACTCTGCTTCTTGCTGGAGGCCAATCATTACCAATTCAAAGCACTACCCTTTAATCTCACCACAGCCCCCAGGGTGTTCACCAAAGTGGTGGCGCTGGTAGCAGCTCACCTGTGGCTGCAGGGTTTCCAGGTCTTCCCCTACCTGGACGATTGGCTCCTTTCTGCCCCCTCCAGGCATCAACTCTACCAAGCCAGGGATTTCCTGATCCAAACCGACCACCAGTCAGGCAAGTTCCATTTCCTCCAGCGGAGTTTGTTTTAAGGGTTTGGGGTCCATGGCAGCCACGATTACTCTCCTTCCCATGGCCCGGTTACACAAGAAGGTGCTCCAATGGACTCTGGTTGTCTAGTGGTCCTTTCTAGATTTACCATTGTCTCATCCTGTTCATCTGTTGCAAGCATGCACAGATTCTCTTCTCTGGTGGATTCCGTCCCCAGACCTTCTTTGCTGTCTCCTGTTTATTTTTCTCACCCCTCTGACCACGGATGTGTGGGGGGGGGGCATTGCATGGGAAGGACAGTCCAAGGCACGTAGGCTTCCCTGGAGACCCATCTGCATATCAACATCCTGGAGATGAGGGCGGTGCTTTTGGGGTTGCAAGATCTTTGTCCATCTTTCCCTAGGGATGATTATTATCCAGACAATTTGTCGGTAGTCTGGTATATCAACAAACAGGGGGGACCAGGTCTTACCCCCTTTGACATGAAGCCATTAGATTGTAGGAGTGGGTGATCACCACCGGCCATTTTCTGGTGGCAACGCACATTCCAGGGAGTTCCAACATTCTAGCAGACAGACTCAGCAGGTCTATCCTGATGCCTTACAAGTGGTTTCTGAATCCTTCAGTAGCGAAACAGATCTTCCTAAAGTGGGGTCAGCCGTGGTGTGATCTGTTCACCTCTCCTTCCATCGCAAAGTGCAATGAGTTTTACCCCCACAGACTGTCTAATTCATGCTTGGCCCTCCAGTCTTCTCTACGCTTATCCTCCACTTCCCCTGATAACAAAAATCATTCAGAAAGCACAATAGCTAGGGAGCTCAGTCATCCTCATTGCCCCGCCTTCTGGCCTCACCAAGTATAGTTTCCTTTTCTGTGGTCTCATGTAGTGTGTCCTCCCTGGACGTTGGATCCATTTCTGGGTCTGATTTCACATCCCTCAGGGATTCCACATCCAGATCTGGCCAGTCTAAAGCTTACCGCTTGGCTGCTCCATTTCCCATGATAGTTAGGACTGTGAGCTATCATCTCCAGTTAAGAAGATTTTGGTAGCGGCTCATAGATCTTCCACAAGGAAGGTTTATTTGAGTAAGTGCAAACGTTTCTCAATTTGGGCATCTCTGTGGGATTCGGATCCCTTCACTGCTCTAGTTCCTGTTATCTTAGAGTTTCTGGCAGGCATTTTTCAACAAGGCGCCAGCTTTCTCCCATTAAAGTTTAGCTGGTGGCTATTTCTAATTTCCACATAGGGGATAATTCAGCTTCTCTAGCCTCTTCTAAGCTTTGTAAAGTCATTCTGAAGAGCACTTTTCTTCTTAGGGCACCAATCAGGGACCCTACCCCTCCTTGGGAGCTTACTTTGGTCCTTCAAGCCTTGGTTTCTTCCCCCTTTCAACCTGCTGCTTCAGTGGATCGGCAGTTCCTGTATAGGAAGACAGCCTTCCTGATTGCTATTACTTCAGCAAAAAGAGTGTCGGAGCTTCAGGCCTTATTGACTAAGCCTCCTTACATGAGCTTCAGTAAAGACAGGGTATCTTTGCATACTAATCCTTCCTTTCTTCCTAAAGTGGCCTCAAAGTTAAACATCAACCAGGTTATCAACCTCCCTGTCTTCTTTCTGAATTTTCAGAATAGAGGAGAGTACAAATTGCACCTGATGGATGTTCATAGACAATTACATTTTTACTTACACAGAACAAATGCCTTCCGTAAGTCCAATCTACTTTTTGTTTCCTATTCTAAGCCGTTTCTGGGGAAACCTGTATCAAAAGTCACCATTGCTCATTGGATTTCTCAGTGTATACTTTTGAGATATTCAGCCAAAGGATCGTCTCCACCAGGTCAAGTGAAGGCACTTTCTACTAGGTCTATGGCTACATCAGCTGCCTTTTGGTCCAGAGTTTCCTTGGATTGCATTTACTCAGTGGCTACCTGGGCATCTTCACATACTTTCATCTCCCATTACAAGTTGGATCTTCTCTACAGAAGTAAGGCATCTTTTGGCTCCGCTATGTTATGGAATATCCTTCCATGAGGGCCTCCCAGGTGTTTGGTAGCTGTGGACTGTTTCCCACAGTTGAAGAGCAAATGACAACAAAAAAAGACATTATATGCTCAACATAATGTTCCATCTGGGTTGTTGTTCTTCATTTGTCTTCAATTGTCCCTCCATCCTTCCTTCCCCCTGCCTTATATGGGCTGTATAGTGGTCTGGCTGGTAAAGACATGGTTCTTTCTTTGGCATAAATGGTCATTCCTCATGATAATATCTGGGTTATTGTCATAAAGGGTAAGATATTGTGTCAGGTTGGGTTGCTATGGTGGTCAGCAAACTCGATCTGAGGGGAGGGAGGAGACAGGGCATTATGGGTAGGGGAGGAGCTTGGAGCACATATCTGATGCTGGAGAAATGCGGCCGAGTCGGATCCATTACAGATCCGTGTCCCACAGGTTGAAGACAAATGAAGAGCAACAACTCAGGTGGAACATTATGGTGAGTACATAACTTTTTTTTTCCACTTTACATCTATCACTGTTATTCTACCCAACATTATTGGGGTGTGATCCAAAATTCCTATTGACTTTCGACATAATATACCTAACCGTGAGGATGTTTTTCCCCATACCCCAAATAATTTAACCTTCCCGTAATTCTTCTGCTTGTAACCTCTCTCGTTCTGTTCAAATTCTTGTATCTTCCAATATAATGATATCCATGTCAAGTGATGAACACCATTCCAATACACCTAGCCTTCTTTTGATATTCTTTGCTATTCACATTTATAGTTAAAATTTCCAACTTCTTTATTTTATTATTTAATATTTCATTTTTCTTCTATCCTTTACCTTTTTTTCATTTTCTGTCATGCCTACTCTTTTAAACTTCCATTTTCTATTGTTTACCCTGTTCCCAATATAACTTTTTTTCCCTTAATCACTCTCAGGTTTGTATCTTCTTCCTCATCCTACCATTTCTCCCTCCCTTTCTTTTTCTATCTTTTTATGATTTTTTTCATCTCTATTCTCTACATTTTTTTGTTCTTCCTGTTCCTGTTCTTGATCGATTTCTGTATTTATCCTTGTACTTTTTTTTTTCATATCTGTCACCTCTTTCCTCTATCTTCTGTATTTTCCTTACAGTCCATCCATAAATGCCCCATTTGTTCACATTTTTTTACATTTCATTTCACGTTTTTTTAGTTTCATGCCCCACTTTACCACAAATAAAGCATTTTCTTTTGTCACAATTGCTAATTAAATGATCATTCTTGCCACAAAAGAAAAATGTCTTTGGTTGTCCCCAGTATTTCACAGTACCTCTGTTTCCTTCTACATTTATCATACTTGGAATATGTATAATTTTTTCATTCTCCATTTTCAATTTAGCACCACGTTCCCAACCCCCAGTCTATAAACCTATATTGTCATAATATTTTGTAATATCCATAACATCTTTACATGCACTCTTTAAATAGTCTTTTAACCTTTATTTTTCAACTTTAATTTGGAACTGCACAAATGTTCTCTTTTTTGCCTCTGTATTAAATGCTTGCATAACATATGGGTTCCATGGATTGCAATTTTTCTTTATTTCATACTGTTCTAAATTTTTTCCATGTACTGGCCTGACTCAAAAAAAGTTATCTTTAGAAATATGTATAAACACTTTTACCTCCTTAGGTGATATGCCCAAAGGTGAGATTATATTATCCCAGATGTCATCTCTCTTCAGTTCTTTCTCTTACTTACTTAATCCTACTAAAATGTCTTCCTTCCCAAATCCATAGTCCTCTCTCTGTTCTCCTTTTTTCAGTATCTCTGCATAGGACTTCTCTCTTCTGATTTCTTCCACCTCTTCTTCTTGTACTCTGTCCATAATCTCCCCCTAAGATACAGCTTTTTCACTCTTTAGTTTGCTTTGATTTGTTAAGTCATTTAAATACACATCCTGCAACCTTCCTGATTTGGGGGGGGGGGGGTTGTTATGATATATCCTGACTGCAACTCCCTTTTTTCTTCAAATAATTCCTCCTGAAACAAGATACTGAATCCTGTAAAGGCTCAACCACCATTACAGTGTTCTCTTGGTTCTTTTCTCCCTTCTCAGATTGCCTCTTCACTTCTTCACGTAGCTCTGTGCCTTCTACAACTTTTTGTGAAGGATCGTATTCCTTTGTGTTCGCTCATAATTCCACCATTTCTCACTTGACTACTCTTCAAACCACCTCCTCTGCACTCTCAACACTTGTCATAGCCCCTTCCTGCTTCTTCAAGCCGCCTCTGAACCCAGACTAAAAGCAGGAGGTTCAACAATAAACAACGTCTCCGCTCACAAGAAGAGTAGGGGAAGTTGATGCCATGGCCAAATTTCCCCTAGTTCATATGAATACCACCTTTGGGACTTCCCTTAAAAAAAAAAAAAAAAAAAAAAGTCCATTGGTCTGGTGGGAGTAAGCCAGCCAAGGAAGTGTAAATAAAATAAAAATAAATAGTCCCATCTTGATGTTGATATCGTAATCCTACAGCTGTACTTACTGTAATTAATATTTGCTTATTGGAAAAATCATTTCTTGTGCTGGTTTATTTTTGATGTACAGACATTTCATTGAATTAATTTTTCTACTATATGCACAATTCTAAGTATCACTATGCCATGTACTTATTTGAAATTTTCAAATGTTCATCTGCTCATGTTACATAAGTTTGATTTTGTGTCTGGCATTGTATATTCTGCTGCCTTTGTAATCTGCTGTTTTGAGCCATGGGTGAAGAGTATTCTGACCAGCCCACCTACCCAGTTAAGTAGTAAATAAATAAATATTACAATGCACTGTCACCATTTAGCCTCAGCCGTGATATACAGTAATAGGCTACATTCTGGCCAGCTTCACTGAGGAAGGACATTTTGAGAGATTATAAGTTTGCTAATCATCTATAATGTTGAAACTGATACTAGCGTTTGCTAATATTAATATGTTATGTTAGTACATATATATTATAATCATTCTTATTTGCTTGAAAGTTTAAAGAACGGGATCAACTAGAAGCGATTTTTAAGTTCTGGCGGAATCCAGATCTAAAGATCTTCCAGATGGACAAGATGTGGGATTTGCGAAACAGGCAGTACCTTAGCTTTTTTTCCTTTTTAAAAATTTTTTGTTTTTTAAATTTTAAAACCAACTTTTTTGTTTTTTTCCCCTCTAACCCCTTTTTTTCATATTTCCCCTTTTACTTTTTAAAATTTTTTGGTCCCCATAATTTTTTTTTTCTCTTTAACCCTCTCCTTTTTAAACTGCTGTTTTCCTTTTTAATTTTTGGGCCCCAAAATAAAAAAAAAATAAAAAATTTAAAAAATGCCCCCCTTCCCTTTTTAGTCCACCGGGATTAAAAAAAAAAGCCCCCTTTCTGGGAGAAGGGGAAAAAATTTTAAAAATAAATTTGACTTTTAAAAAAAAAATCAGGTTTTTAAAAATTTGTTATAAAAATATTCTTTTTTATTTTTGAAAGTTTAAAAAATAAAAACATTTTTTTGGGGAAATTTTTAAATTTCTTTTTTTTTCAAAGGGGATTTGCGGCAGTATTTTGGGTTTTTGACTCAAAAGGGATTTTTTTGAAGATTTCTGCGAAATTTTGAGTTTTAAAAAATTTCGACCCCCTTTTAAGTTTATAAAAAAAAATTTCCCCCATTTAAACCTTTGGGAAAAATTCAATTTTTAAAGAAACAAAAGGTTTTTTTAAAGTTTTTCTTTTTTAAAAACTTTTCAAATTAAAAGGGGTAATAATTTTTAAATTTTTAAAATTTGTTAAATTTAAGGACAATGGGTTTTAAAAAAAGTTTTTCCCCACCCCCCCAAAAACAAAGGGGGGTTTTCAAAATTCTGGAAATAAATAAATTTTTTTTTCCCTTTACAGAAAATGGGAAATTTAATTTTCCAAAAACCCTTTCAAAAAATACCTTTTTACAATTCCTAAAAAATCTAAAATTGAAATTTACCTTTTTCATTTAAAAATTTTTCCCCAAATAAAAAACCCGGGGTTTCCTAAATAAAATTTCCTCCAAAAAACCCCGCAAATTTTCTGGTTCCCCCAAACCCCTCCAAAAATCCCTAAAACTCCCCCCCCTCAAATTAAAAAACCCAATTTATTTTCTTTTAAAAAAACCCATTTCCCCCCCTAAAAAAAACCTTGAAAGGGAATTTATTTTTCCCTTTGTTCCCCCCTTAAATTAAAAACCCCAAAAACCCTGGCAAAAAAAATCTTTTTTTAAAAAAAAGGGGATAAAAAAAATTTTCCCCTGTTCTAAAAAACCCCAAGCCTACAAAAAAGGGAAATTTAAAACCTGTAAAAATTATCCCCAAACCTATAAACAAAAAATACAAAAAAAAACCATAAACAAAAAACCTTTTAAAAAAACACCCCAAACAAAAATTACCCACTTTTAACAAAAACCTGGTCAAAAAAAAAACCCTTTGTTCAAAAAAAACCTGGAAAAACAAAAATTACCCCACTTTTAAAAAAACCTGGTCAAAAAAAATTCCCTTTGTTCAAAAAAAAACCGGGACAAAAAAAAATTCCCTTTGTCAAAAAAAAACCGGGTCAAAAAAAAACCCTTTGTCAAAAAAAAAACCGGGATAAAACAAAAAACCTTTTAATTTAAAACAAAAACCTGGAAAAACAAAAATTACCCCACTTTTAACAAAACCTGGTAAAAACAAAGGTTTCCCCGTTACTTAAAACCCCAACCGGTAAACAAAAAATCTTTTAAAAATTTAAAACCCCACCAAGCCTGGATCAAACAAAGGAATTACATCTGCTACATAATTATACACACCAAGCCTGGATCAAACAAAGGAATTACCTCTGTTACATAATTATACACACCAAGCCTGGATCAAACAAAGGAATTACCTCTGCTACATAATTATACACACCAAGCCTGGATCAAACAAAGGAATTACCTCTGTTACATAATTATACACACCAAGCCTGGATCAAACAAAGGAATTACCTCTACTACATAATTATACACACCAAGCCTGGATCAAACAAAGGAATTACCTCTGTTACATAATTATACACACCAAGCCTGGATCAAAACAAAGGAATTACCTCTGCTACATAATTATACACACCAAGCCTGGATCAAAACAAAGGAATTACCTCTGTTACATAATTATACACACCAAGCCTGGATCAAACAAAGGAATTACCTCTGTTACATAATTATACACACCAAGCCTGGATCAAACAAAGGAATTACCTCTGTTACATAATTATACACAACAAGCCTGGATCAAACAAAGGAATTACCTCTGTTACATAATTATACACACCAAGCCTGGATCAAACAAAGGAATTACCTCTGTTACATAATTATACACACCTAGCCTGGATCAAACAAAGGAATTACCTCTGTTACATAATGATACACACCAAGCCTGGATCAAACAAAGGAATTACCTCTGTTACATAATTATGCACACAAAGCCTGGATCAAACAAAGGAATTGCCTGGATCAAACAAAGGAATTACCTCTGCTACATAATTATACACAACAAGCCTGGATCAAACAAAGGAATTACCTCTGCTACATAATTATACACACCAAGCCTGGATCAAACAAAGGAATTACCTCTGTTACATAATTATACACACCAAGCCTGGATCAAACAAAGGAATTACCTCTACTGCATAATTATACACACCAAGCCTAGATCAAACAAAGGAATTACCTCTGCTACATAATTATACACACCAGGCCTGGATCAAACAAACAAATTACCTCTGCTACATAATTATACACACCAAGCCTCGATCAAACAAAGGAATTACCTCTGCTACATAGTTATACACATCAAGCCTGGATCAAACAAAGGAATTGCCTCTGCTACATAATTATACACACCAAGCCTGGATCAAACAAATCATTACCTCTGCTACATAATTATACACACCAAGCCTCGATCAAACAAAGGAATTACCTCTGCTACATAGTTATACACACCAAGCCTGGATCAAACAAAGGAATGACCTCTACTACATAATTATACACACCAAGCCTGGATCAAACAAAGGAATTACCTCTGCTACATAATTATACATACCAAGCCTGGATCAAACAAAGGAATTACCTCTGCTACATTATACACACCAAGCCTGGATCAAAACAAAGGAATTACCTCTGCTACATAATTATACACAACAAGTGCGGATCAAACAAAGGAATTACCTCTGCTACATAATTATACATACCAAGCCTGGATCAAAACAAAGGAATTACCTCTGCTACATAATTATACACAACAAGCCTGGAGCAAACAAAGGAATTACCTCTGTTACATAATTATACACACCAAGCCTGGATCAAACAAAGGAATTACCTCTGCTACATAATTATACACAACAAGCCTGGATCAAACAAAGGAATTACCTCTGTTACATAATTATACACACCAAGCCTGCATCAAACAAAGGAATTACCTCGGCTACATAATTATACACACCAAGCCTGGATCAAACAAAGGAATTACCTCTGTTACATAATTATACACACCAAGCCTGGATCAAACAAAGGAATCACCTCTGCTACATAATTATACACACCAAGCCTGGATCAAACAAAGGAATTACCTCTGCTACATAATTATACACAACAAGCCTGGATCAAACAAAGGAATTACCTCTGTTACATAATTATACACACCAAGCCTGTATCAAACAAAGGAATTACCTCTGCTACATAATTATACACAACAAGCCTGGATCAAACAAAGGAATTACCTCTGTTACATAATTATACACACCAAGCCTGGATCAAACAAAGGAATTACCTCAGCTACATAATTATACACACCAAGCCTGGATCAAAACAAAGGAATTACCTCTGGTACATAATTATACACACCAAGCTGGGATCAAACAAAGGAATTACCTCTGTTACATTATACACACCTAGCCTGGATCAAACAAAGGAATTACCTCTGCTACATAATTATACACACCAAGCCTAGATCAAAACAAAGGAATTACCTCTGCTACATAATTATACACACCAAGCCTGGATCAAACAAAGGAATCACCTCTGCTACATAATTATACACACCAAGCCTGGATCAAACAAAGGAATTACATCTGTTACATAATTATACACATCAAGCCTGGATCCAACCAAGGAATTACCTCTGTTACATAATTATACACACCAAGCCTGGATCAAACAAAGGAATTACCTCTGTTACATAATTATACACACCAAGCCTGGATCAAACAGAGGAATTACCTCTGCTACATAATTATACACACCAAGCCTGGATCAAACAAAGGAATTACCTCTGTTACATAATTATACACACCAAGCCTGGATCAAACAAAGGAATTACCTCTGCTACGTAATGATACACACCAAGCCTGGATCAAACAAAGGAATTACCTCTGCTACATAATTATACACACCAGGCCTGGATCAAACAAAGGAATTACCTCTGCTACATAATTATACACACCAAGCCTGGATCAAACAAAGGAATCACCTCTGCTACATAATTATACACACCAGGCCTGGATCAAACAAAGGAATTACCTCTGCTACATAATTATACACACCAAGCCTGGATCAAACAAAGGAATCACCTCTGCTACATAATTATACACACCAGGCCTGGATCAAACAAAGGAATTACCTCTGTTCCATAATTATACACACCAAGCCTGGATCAAACAAAGGAATTGCCTCTGCTACATAATTATACACACCAGGCCTGGATCAAACAAAGGAATTACCTCTGTTCCATAATTATACACACCAAGCCTGGATCAAACAAAGGAATTGCCTCTGCTACATAATTATACACACCAGGCCTGGATCAAACAAAGGAATTACCTCTGCTCCATTATACACACCAAGCATGGATCAAACAAAGGAATTGCCTCTGCTACATAATTATACACACCAGGCCTGGATCAAACAAAGGAATTACCTCTGCTCCATTATACACACCAAGCATGGATCAAACAAAGGAATTGCCTCTGCTACATAATTATACACAACAAGCCTGGATCAAACAAAGAGCCTGGATCAAACAAAGGAATCACCTCTGCTACATAATTATACACACCAAGCCGGGATCAAACAAAGGAATTACCTCTGTTCCATAATTATACACACCAAGCCTGGATCAAACAAAGGAATTACCTCTGTTACATAATTATACACACCAAGCCTGGATCAAACAAAGGAATTACCACTGTTACATAATTATACACACCAAGCCTGGATCAAAACAAAGGAATTACCTCTGCTACATAATTATACACACCAAGCCGGGATCAAACAAAGGAATTACCTCTGCTACATTATACACACCAAGCCTGGATCAAACAAAGGAATTACCTCTGCTACATAATTATACACACCAAGCCTGGATCAAACAAAGGAATTGCCTCTGCTACATAATTATACACAACAAGCCTGGATCAGACAAAGGAATTACCTCTGTTACATAGTTATACACACCAAGCCTGGATCAAACAAAGGAATTACTTCTGCTACATAATTATACACACCAAGCCTGGATCAAACAAAGGAATTACCTCTGCTACATAATTATACACACCAAGCCTGGATCAAACAAAGGAATTAACTCTGCTACATAATTATACACACCAAGCCTGGATCAAACAAAGGAATTACCTCTGCTACATAATTATACACACCAAGCCTGGATCAAACAAAGGAATTATCTCTGCTACATAATTATACACACCAAGCCTGGATCAAAACAAAGGAATTACCTCAGCTACATAATTATACACACCAAGCCTGGATCAAACAAAGGAATTACCTCTGCTACATAATTATACACACCAAGCCTGGATCAAACAAAGGAATTACCTCTGCTACATAATTATACACACCAAGCCTGGATCAAACAAAGGAATTACCTCTACTGCATAATTATACACACCAAGCCTGGATCAAACAAAGGAATTACCTCTGCTACATAATTATACACACTAAGCCTGGATCAAACAAAGGAATTACCTCTGCTACATAATTATACACACCAAGCCTGGATCAAACAAAGGAATTACCTCTGCTACATAATTATACACACCATGCCTGGATCAAACAAAGGAATTACCTCAGCTACATAATTATACACACCAAGCCTGGATCAAACAAAGGAATTACCTCTGCTACATAATTATACACACCATGCCTGGATCAAACAAAGGAATTACCTCTGCTACATAATTATACACACCAAGCCTGGATCAAACAAAGGAATTACATCTGTTACATAATTATACACACCAAGCCTGGATCAAAACAAAGGAATTACCTCTGCTACATAATTATACACACCAAGCCTGGATCAAACAAAGGAATTACCTCTGTTACATAATTATACACACCAAGCCTGGATCAAACAAAGGAATTACCTCTGTTACATAATTATACACAACAAGCCTGGATCAAACAAAGGAATTACCTCTGGTACATAATTATACACACCAAGCATGGATCAAAACAAAGGAATTACCTCTGTTACATTATACACACCTTGCCTGGATCAAAACAAAGGAATTACCTCTGTTACATTATACACACCTAGCCTGGATCAAACAAAGGAATCACCTCTGCTACATAATTATACACACCTAGCCTGGATCAAAACAAAGGAATTACCTCTGTTACATAATTATACACACCAAGCCTGGATCAAACAAAGGAATTACCTCTGTTACATAATTATACACACCAAGCCTGGATCAAAACAAAGGAATTACCTCTGCTACATAATTATACACACCAGGCCTGGATCAAACAAAGGAATTACCTCTGCTACATAATTATACACACCAGGCCTGGATCAAACAAAGGAATTACCTCTGCTACATAATTATACACACCAAGCCTGGATCAAACAAAGGAATTACCTCTGTTACATAATTATACACACCAAGCCTGGATCAAACAAAGGAATTACCTCTGTTACATAATTATACATACCAAGCCTGGATCAAACAAAGGAATCACCTCTGCTACATAATTATACACACCAAGCCTGGATCAAACAAAGGAATTACCTCTGTTACATAATTATACACACCAAGCCTGGATCAAACAAAGGAATTACCTCTGTTACATAATTATACACACCAAGCCTGGATCAAAACAAAGAAATTACCTCTGTTACATAATTATACACACCTAGCCTGGATCAAAACAAAGGAATTACCTCTGTTAAATAATTATGCACACCAAGCCTGGATCAAAACAAAAGAATTACCTCTGCTACATAATTATACACACCAAGCCTGGATCAAACAAAGGAATCACCTCTGCTACATAATTATACACACCAAGCCTGGATCAAACAAAGGAATTGCCTCTGCTACATAATTATACACACCAAGCCTGGATCAAACAAAGGAATTGCCTCTGCTACATAATTATACACAACAAGCCTGGATCAAACAAAGGAATTACCTCCGCTACATAATTATACACACCAAGCCTGGATCAAAACAAAGGAATTACCTCTGTTACATTATACACACTTAGCCTGGATCAAACAAAGGAATTACCTCTGTTACATAATGATACACACCAAGCCTGGATCAAACAAAGGAATTGCCTCTGCTACATAATTATACACAACAAGCCTGGATCAAACAAAGGAATTACCTCTGCTACATAATTATACACACCAAGCCTGGATCAAACAAAGGAATTACCTCTGTTACATAATTATACACACCAAGCCTGGATCAAACAAAGGAATTACCTCTGCTACATAATTATACACACCAAGCCTGGATCAAACAAAGGAATTACCTCTGCTACATAATTATACACACCAAGCCTGGATCAAACAAAGGAATTACCTCTGTTACATAATTATACACACCAAGCCTGGATCAAACAAAGGAATTACCTCTGCTACATAATTATACACACGAGGCCTGGATCAAACAAACAAATTACCTCTGCTACATAATTATACACACCAAGCCTCGATCAAACAAAGGAATTACCTCTGCTACATAGTTATACACATCAAGCCTGGATCAAACAAAGGAATTGCCTCTGCTACATAATTATACACACCAAGCCTGGATCAAACAAGTCATTACCTCTGCTACATAATTATACACACCAAGCCTCGATCAAACAAAGGAATTACCTCTGCTACATAGTTATACACACCAAGCCTGGATCAAACAAAGGAATGACCTCTACTACATAATTATACACACCAAGCCTGGATCAAACAAAGGAATTACCTCTGCTACATAATTATACATACCAAGCCTGGATCAAACAAAGGAATTACCTCTGCTACATTATACACACCAAGCCTGGATCAAAACAAAGGAATTACCTCTGCTACATAATTATACACAACAAGTGCGGATCAAACAAAGGAATTACCTCTGCTACATAATTATACATACCAAGCCTGGATCAAAACAAAGGAATTACCTCTGCTACATAATTATACACAACAAGCCTGGAGCAAACAAAGGAATTACCTCTGTTACATAATTATACACACCAAGCCTGGATCAAACAAAGGAATTACCTCTGCTACATAATTATACACAACAAGCCTGGATCAAACAAAGGAATTACCTCTGCTACATAATTATACACACCAAGCCTGCATCAAACAAAGGAATTACCTCGGCTACATAATTATACACACCAAGCCTGGATCAAACAAAGGAATTACCTCTGTTACATAATTATACACACCAAGCCTGGATCAAACAAAGGAATTACCTCTGTTACATAATTATACACACCAAGCCTGGATCAAACAAAGGAATTACCTCTGTTACATAATTATACACACCAAGCCTGGATCAAAACAAAGGAATTACCTCTGCTACATAATTATACACACCAAGCCTGGATCAAACAAAGGAATTACCTCTGCTACATTATACACACCAAGCCTGGATCAAACAAAGGAATTACCTCTGCTACATAATTATACACACCAAGCCTGGATCAAACAAAGGAATTGCCTCTGCTACATAATTATACACAACAAGCCTGGATCAAACAAAGGAATCACCTCTGCTACATAATTATACACACCAAGCCTGGAACAAACAAAGGAATTACCTCTGTTACATAGTTATACACACCAAGCCTGGATCAAACAAAGGAATTACTTCTGCTACATAATTATACACACCAAGCCTGGATCAAACAAAGGAATTACCTCTGCTACATAATTATACACACCAAGCCTGGATCAAAACAAAGGAATTAACTCTGCTACATAATTATACACACCAAGCCTGGATCAAACAAAGGAATTACCTCTGCTACATAATTATACACACCAAGCCTGGATCAAACAAAGGAATTACCTCTGCTACATAATTATACACACCAAGCCTGGATCAAAACAAAGGAATTACCTCAGCTACATAATTATACACACCAAGCCTGGATCAAACAAAGGAATTACCTCTGCTACATAATTATACACACTAAGCCTGGATCAAACAAAGGAATTACCTCTGCTACATAATTATACACACCAAGCCTGGATCACACAAAGGAATTACCTCTGCTACATAATTATACACACCATGCCTGGATCAAAACAAAGGAATTACCTCAGCTACATAATTATACACACCAAGCCTGGATCAAACAAAGGAATTACCTCTGTTGCATAATTATACACACCAAGCCTGGATCAAACAAAGGAATTACTTCTGCTACATAATTGTACACACCAGGCCTCGATCAAACAAAGGAATTACCTCTGCTACATAATTATACACACCAAGCCTGGATCAAAACAAAGGAATTACCTCTGCTACATAATTATACACACCAAGCCTGGATCAAACAAAGGAATTATCTCTGCTACATAATTATACACACCAAGCCTGGATCAAACAAAGGAATTACCTCTGCTACATAATTATACACACCAAGCCTGGATCAAACAAAGGAATTACCTCTGCTACATAATTATACACACCAAGCCTGGATCAAACAAAGGAATTACCTCTGCTACATAATTATACACACCAAGCCTGGATCAAACAAAGGAATTACCTCTGCTACATAATTATACACACCAAGCCTGGATCAAAACAAAGGAATTACCTCTGCTACATAATTATACACACCAAGCCTGGATCAAACAAAGGAATTACCTCTGCTACATAATTATACACACCAAGCCTGGAACAAACAAAGGAATTACATCTGCTACATTATACACACCAAGCCTGGATCAAACAAAGGAATTACCTCTGTTACATAATTATACACAACAAGCCTGGATCAAACAAAGGAATTACCTCTGGTACATAATTATACACACCAAGCCGGGATCAAACAAAGGAATTACCTCTGTTACATTATACACACCTAGCCTGGATCAAAACAAAGGAATTACCTCTGCTACATAATTATACACACCAAGCCTGGATCAAACAAAGGAATTACCTCTGTTACATTATACACACCAAGCCTGGATCAAAACAAAGGAATTACCTCTGTTACATAATTATACACACCAAGCCTGGATCAAACAAAGGAATTACCTCTGCTACATAATTATACACACCAAGCCTGGATCAAACAAAGGAATTACCTCTGCTACATAATTATACACACCAAGCCTGGATCAAACAAAGGAATTACCTCTGCTACATAATTATACACACCAAGCCTGGATCAAACAAAGGAATTACCTCTGCTACATAATTATACACACCAAGCCTGGATCAAACAAAGGAATTACCTCTGTTACATAATTATACACACCAAGCCTGGATCAAACAAAGGAATTACCTCTGTTACATAATTATACACACCAAGCCTGGATCAAAACAAAGGAATTACCTCTGTTACATAATTATACACACCAAGCCTGGATCAAACAAAGGAATTACCTCTGTTACATAATTATACACACCAAGCCTGGATCAAACAAAGGAATTACCTCTGCTACATAATTATACACACCAAGCCTGGATCAAACAAAGGAATTACCTCTGCTACATAATTATACACACCAAGCCTGGATCAAACAAAGGAATTACCTCTGCTACATAATTATACACACCAAGCCTGGATCAAACAAAGGAATTACCTCTGCTACATAATTATACACACCAAGCCTGGATCAAACAAAGGAATTACCTCTGCTACATAATTATACACACCAAGCCTGGATCAAACAAAGGAATTACCTCTGCTACATAATTATACACACCAAGCCTGGATCAAACAAAGGAATTACCTCTGCTACATAATTATACACACCAAGCCTGGATCAAACAAAGGAATTACCTCTGCTACATAATTATACACACCAAGCCTGGATCAAACAAAGGAATTACCTCTGCTACATAATTATACACACCAAGCCTGGATCAAACAAAGGAATTACCTCTGCTACATAATTATACACACCAAGCCTGGATCAAACAAAGGAATTACCTCTGCTACATAATTATACACACCAAGCCTGGATCAAACAAAGGAATTACCTCTGCTACATAATTATACACACCAAGCCTGGATCAAACAAAGGAATTACCTCTGCTACATAATTATACACACCAAGCCTGGATCAAACAAAGGAATTACCTCTGCTACATAATTATACACACCAAGCCTGGATCAAACAAAGGAATTACCTCTGCTACATAATTATACACACCAAGCCTGGATCAAACAAAGGAATTACCTCTGCTACATAATTATACACACCAAGCCTGGATCAAACAAAGGAATTACCTCTGCTACATAATTATACACACCAAGCCTGGATCAAACAAAGGAATTACCTCTGCTACATAATTATACACACCAAGCCTGGATCAAACAAAGGAATTACCTCTGCTACATAATTATACACACCAAGCCTGGATCAAACAAAGGAATTACCTCTGCTACATAATTATACACACCAAGCCTGGATCAAACAAAGGAATTACCTCTGCTACATAATTATACACACCAAGCCTGGATCAAACAAAGGAATTACCTCTGCTACATAATTATACACACCAAGCCTGGATCAAACAAAGGAATTACCTCTGCTACATAATTATACACACCAAGCCTGGATCAAACAAAGGAATTACCTCTGCTACATAATTATACACACCAAGCCTGGATCAAACAAAGGAATTACCTCTGCTACATAATTATACACACCAAGCCTGGATCAAACAAAGGAATTACCTCTGCTACATAATTATACACACCAAGCCTGGATCAAACAAAGGAATTACCTCTGCTACATAATTATACACACCAAGCCTGGATCAAACAAAGGAATTACCTCTGCTACATAATTATACACACCAAGCCTGGATCAAACAAAGGAATTACCTCTGCTACATAATTATACACACCAAGCCTGGATCAAACAAAGGAATTACCTCTGCTACATAATTATACACACCAAGCCTGGATCAAACAAAGGAATTACCTCTGCTACATAATTATACACACCAAGCCTGGATCAAACAAAGGAATTACCTCTGCTACATAATTATACACACCAAGCCTGGATCAAACAAAGGAATTACCTCTGCTACATAATTATACACACCAAGCCTGGATCAAACAAAGGAATTACCTCTGCTACATAATTATACACACCAAGCCTGGATCAAACAAAGGAATTACCTCTGCTACATAATTATACACACCAAGCCTGGATCAAACAAAGGAATTACCTCTGCTACATAATTATACACACCAAGCCTGGATCAAACAAAGGAATTACCTCTGCTACATAATTATACACACCAAGCCTGGATCAAACAAAGGAATTACCTCTGCTACATAATTATACACACCAAGCCTGGATCAAACAAAGGAATTACCTCTGCTACATAATTATACACACCAAGCCTGGATCAAACAAAGGAATTACCTCTGTTACATAATTATACACACCAAGCCTGGATCAAACAAAGGAATTACCTCTGCTACATAATTATACACACCAAGCCTGGATCAAACAAAGGAATTACCTCTGCTACATAATTATACACACCAAGCCTGGATCAAACAAAGGAATTACCTCTGTTACATAATTATACACACCAAGCCTGGATCAAACAAAGGAATTACCTCTGCTACATAATTATACACACCAAGCCTGGATCAAACAAAGGAATTACCTCTGCTACATAATTATACACACCAAGCCTGGATCAAACAAAGGAATTACCTCTGTTACATAATTATACACACCAAGCCTGGATCAAACAAAGGAATTACCTCTGCTACATAATTATACACACCAAGCCTGGATCAAACAAAGGAATTACCTCTGCTACATAATTATACACACCAAGCCTGGATCAAACAAAGGAATTACCTCTGCTACATAATTATACACACCAAGCCTGGATCAAACAAAGGAATTACCTCTGCTACATAATTATACACACCAAGCCTGGATCAAACAAAGGAATTACCTCTGCTACATAATTATACACACCAAGCCTGGATCAAACAAAGGAATTACCTCTGCTACATAATTATACACACCAAGCCTGGATCAAACAAAGGAATTACCTCTGCTACATAATTATACACACCAAGCCTGGATCAAACAAAGGAATTACCTCTGCTACATAATTATACACACCAAGCCTGGATCAAACAAAGGAATTACCTCTGTTACATAATTATACACACCAAGCCTGGATCAAACAAAGGAATTACCTCTGTTACATAATTATACACACCAAGCCTGGATCAAACAAAGGAATTACCTCTGCTACATAATTATACACACCAAGCCTGGATCAAACAAAGGAATTACCTCTGTTACATAATTATACACACCAAGCCTGGATCAAACAAAGGAATTACCTCTGCTACATAATTATACACACCAAGCCTGGATCAAACAAAGGAATTACCTCTGCTACATAATTATACACACCAAGCCTGGATCAAACAAAGGAATTACCTCTGCTACATAATTATACACACCAAGCCTGGATCAAACAAAGGAATTACCTCTGCTACATAATTATACACACCAAGCCTGGATCAAACAAAGGAATTACCTCTGCTACATAATTATACACACCAAGCCTGGATCAAACAAAGGAATTACCTCTGCTACATAATTATACACACCAAGCCTGGATCAAACAAAGGAATTACCTCTGCTACATAATTATACACACCAAGCCTGTATCAAACAAAGGAATTACCTCTGCTACATAATTATACACACCAAGCCTGGATCAAACAAAGGAATTACCTCTGCTACATAATTATACACACCAAGCCTGGATCAAACAAAGGAATTACCTCTGCTACATAATTATACACACCAAGCCTGGATCAAACAAAGGAATTACCTCTGCTACATAATTATACACACCAAGCCTGGATCAAACAAAGGAATTACCTCTGCTACATAATTATACACACCAAGCCTGGATCAAACAAAGGAATTACCTCTGCTACATAATTATACACACCAAGCCTGGATCAAACAAAGGAATTACCTCTGCTACATAATTATACACACCAAGCCTGGATCAAACAAAGGAATTACCTCTGCTACATAATTATACACACCAAGCCTGGACCAAACAAAGGAATTACCTCTGTTGCATAATTATACACACCAAGCCAGGATCAAACAAAAGAATTACCTCTGCTACATAATTATACACACCAAGCCTGGATCAAAGCAAAGGAGTTACCTCTGCTACATAATTATACACAACAAGCCTGGATCAAACAAAGGAATTACCTCTGCTACATAATTATACACACCAAGCCTGGATCAAACAAAGGAATTACCTCTGCTACATAGTTGTACACACCAAGCCTGCATCAAACAAAGGAATTACCTCCGCTACATAATTATACACACCAAGCCTGGATCAAAACAAAGGAATTACCTCTGCTACATAATTATACACAACAAGCCTGGATCAAACAAAGGAATTACCTCTGCTACATAGTTATACACACAAAGCCTGGATCAAACAAAGGAATTACCTCTGCTACATAATTATACACACCAAGCCTGGATCAAACAAAGGAATTACTTTTGCTACGTAATTATACACACCAAGCCTGGATCAAACAGACGAATTCCCTGGATCAAACAATGGAATTACCTCTGCTACATAATTATACACACCAAGCCTAGATCAAACAAAGGAATTACCTCTTCTACATAATTATACACACCAAGCCTGGATCAAACAAAGGAATTACCTCTGCTACATAATTATACACACCAAGCCTGGATCAAACAAAGGAATTACCTCTGCTACATAGTTGTACACACCAAGCCTGCATCAAACAAAGGAATTACCTCCGCTACATAATTATACACACCAAGCCTGGATCAAAACAAAGGAATTACCTCTGCTACATAATTATACACAACAAGCCTGGATCAAACAAAGGAATTACCTCTGCTACATAGTTATACACACAAAGCCTGGATCAAACAAAGGAATTACCTCTGCTACATAATTATACACACCAAGCCTGGATCAAACAAAGGAATTTCTTCTGCTACATAATTATACACACCAAGCCTGGATCAAACAAAGGAATCCCCTCTGCTACATAATTATACACACCAAGCCTGGATCAAACAAAGGAATCACCTCTGCTACATAATTATACACACCAAGCCTGGATCAAACAAAGGAATTACCTCTGCTACATAATTATACACACCAAGCCTGGATCAGACAAAGGAATTACCTCTGCTACATAATTATACACACCAAGCCTGGATCAAACAAAGGAATCACCTCTGCTGCATAATTATACACACCAAGCCTGGATCATACAAAGGAATCACCTCTGCTACATAATTATACACACCAAGCCTGGATCAAACAAAGGAATCACCTCTGCTACATAATTATACACACCAAGCCTGGATCAAACAAATCATTACCTCTGCTACATAATTATACACACCAAGCCTGGATCAAACAAAGGAATTACCTCTGCTACATAATTATACACACCTCAGAAATCTTACAAAAAAAAACAGTAATGACAAAAAGTCCTTTTATAACTCTGCCCAATTCAATAACAAATGCAAGTTCTGTTATACTATTAACAAAATTCTCTCTCCAGTCTGCCCCTCCCCAAATACATCTCCTCTGGTAACTGCTACTTTTCTCAATAAACACTTTATTGAAACCATTCAAACACTCATACCTTCCAGCTGTAACACAGCGTCTGTGCCTACCCCTCCCAACCCCTCCCAATCCTTCTAACAAACAACTATTCTCTTTACATCTGGTTCCTACTTCCTACATCAGATCTCTTTCTCACAGACTGAAACCCTGCTCTCCCTCCACTGGCAATCTACCTCCTAACTTCCTCAAATTTGCTGCTGACTCAATTGCCTATCCAGTATTTTTACTAATCAATTGATTTATTCAAGAATCCACCATCCCTACCCTATGGAAATTATTTTTCACTATTCCCCTGCATAAAGGTGGAAACTGTAGAGACCTATCTTACTACTGACCTGTAGCTATTCTATTTCCCCTCTCTAAGATTCTCGAAAAATGTATCCACTCACAACTACTCAACAACCTCCTCCAGCATAACCTCCTTACTCCCACTCAGCATGGTTTCCGTCCCAACCACAGCACAACTACTGTCCTCTTATCCTTTACGCATACCATTGCCAAAGCCCTAGACAATAATAAACTCATATCATGTCTCTTCTTTGACCTTTCCAAAGCCTTTGATACAGTCTCCCATCCCCTACTGCTGTCTAATCTTGCAGACCTCAATCTGTCTTCTTCCCTTGCCTGGTTCTCCAGTTACTTATCCTGCAGGCAGCAATCTGTTAAATTGCTCTCTTCCACTTCTCCTTTCATACCTCTCCCAACCAGGGTACCACAAGGTTCCATCCTGGGTCCCCTCCTATTTAATGTCTTTACCAATGATCTCTATACTTCTTGTAAACTATCCTCCCTCATCCAATATGCAGACGGCTCGACTCTTCTCTCCATCTTAGACAATATCTCCAGTCTTCACACACTTACTCAACAGGCCTTCCTATCCACTGAACAGTGGTTGTCCAGGAATCTACTCATTCTCATCCCTAAAAAGACCAAACTATTATTATTTTTCCCCCGATCTTTCTCTCACTTCAAATCCACCTTTACTATTACTTTCTCTAATAACACTTATCCAACCTGAAGCTCACACTAAACTCCTTGGGGTCATCATAGATTATGAACTCAAAATCAACTTGCACATCCTGCAAAGTATAAAAAAGACTCACCAAAAACTTGGTTTACTGTATCGTAACACACAATTTCTAACTACAAATGACATACTCTCCCTTGCACAAGCTCTTCTCCTCCCTTCCCTTCTGTATGCTGCCCCAGTACTCACCAACATCCAAACTACTACTTTAAACAAACTCCAGCAAACTTACCCCAAGATAGCTATATTTATCACAAACTCTCCATGCAGTACTCATCACTGCCTTGGCCTAAATCCTCTCCACTGGTTAGAATTCCCCCACCTTATACTGCTGTCACAACTTCAAATGCTTTACAAACCTTCATCCTGCCCTGCTCTTTCTTCCTTCATCTCTATCTACACTCCTCCGCGGACTCTCCGTACTTGTAATCAGCAACTACTACAAATCTACCAACCCCAAAAAATAGCTGGCAAACTCCTATATAAACACTCCATCACCAAAGCCTGGAACAAACTCCCAAGAGACATTTGTTCCATCATTAACCCATCCAACTTTTAAGTAAAACTCAAACTCCATCTACTCAACTCCAAAATGTGTCCTTGTCAATCCCCTACTTAAGCTCCCCAGAACTCTACTGTATACCTTTTCAGTCCCTCCACATACAGCTAAGTACTCCACTATTGTGGATACTTATTTAAACTCTACAATCAATACTGTTGAACTTAACTCTTTTTGTAAATATGTAAATATAGTTTAGTCTGTAAAATAATGATATTTATTTATCATGTGTTTGCATTTCTGCTTTGTCTCTCTAAGGTTCTTGTGTAACTGATTTTTGACCATATTTTTTACTCAAATGTTTGATTCCCTGTAAACTGTTTGTGTTTTTTGGAGCTTTTCTCCTCTGATCTCCACTGAAAATGGACCACAAGCCCAGCTGGACCATCCGTTTAACAAATGTCAATAAATAAAATAAATAAATTATCCAAATTTCTGTGTGTCTGAAACCTTTTTAAAGAGTTACTTTGAAAGTATCTCAGCCAAAAGAATTGAATGCTGAATATTTCTATATGGCAAAGCTTGTGTTGTAGTTTGTATCTGCATGGGATCATCAGCACTAATACTACAGCCATTTGTTTTACAAAACGTGAACCTTTTCTTATTCCAGGCTTTAAGATTAGAGTAACCCTTACAATGAAAGCTGTAATGCTAAACTGCACAGACAAAGGAATTGATTTCCCTCACAGGCACATGTTCTTGTATTATCTGTATGCAGTATGTGGCGTGCCATGACTGTGCTCCAAATTCAGTAAAAAATTAGCACTACTCTGGCTTAAAAGGCACTTAAAGTTTTAAGCAGCCCTTATTGCTTTTAAGTTCTATTGTTATGCTCGAATGTAACATAATCCATTGCCAAGCAACACAAATCTTAACAGCTTTAAAAGCTGTTGAACAAACAGAATGAAACACAAGTGTGCCTGGGTGAAGAGGCTAAAAGCTTTTAAAGCCAATCTCTCCTCATAGGGGCACTTTGCGTCTGCCTCCTATCCATTAAGTGTTTTACATTTCTTAAAGTTTTAACACTGTGTGTATTCCTATCATTTTCCTCTAACTGTTCAAGCAAGGAGCAAAAGTAGCTCTGTCCACTCGAAAGAATTATGATTGTATCTTAAATTATAACTATTAGTTGTTCTGGACATGGATATCAAGATTTACTTCAGACTTGGTTTTGCTCTGCTCTCGGGGTGAATTTTTTGGCATTCATGTCTTGGCCTTATCGTAATCCTTTGTCTCATTATGTGCTACTAGTAATAATCACATTGTTTTATCATTATGTACTACCAGTAATAATCACATTGTTTTATCATTATGTACTCCCAGTAATAATCACATTGTTTTATCATTATGTACTCCCAGTAATAATCACATTGTTTTATCATTACGTACTCCCAGTAATAATCACATTGTTTTATCATTATGTACTACCAGTAATAATCACATTGTTTTATCATTATGTACTACCAGTAATAATCACATTGTTTTATCATTATGTACTACCAGTAATAATCACATTGTTTTATCATTATGTACTCCCAGTAATAATCACATTGTTTTATCATTATGTACTCCCAGTAATAATCACATTGTTTTATCATTATGTACTCCCAGTAATAATCACATTGTTTTATCATTATGTACTCCCAGTAATAATCACATTGTTTTATCATTATGTACTACCAGTAATAATCACATTGTTTTATCATTATGTACTCCCAGTAATAATCACATTGTTTTATCATTATGTACTACCAGTAATAATCACATTGTTTTATCATTATGTACTACCAGTAATAATCACATTGTTTTATCATTATGTACTACCAGTAATAATCACATTGTTTTATCATTATGTACTACCAGTAATAATCACATTGTTTTATCATTATGTACTACCAGTAATAATCACATTGTTTTATCATTATGTACTACCAGTAATAATCACATTGTTTTATCATTATGTACTACCAGTAATAATCACATTGTTTTATCATTATGTACTCCCAGTAATAATCACATTGTTTTATCATTATGTACTACCAGTAATAATCACATTGTTTTATCATTATGTACTACCAGTAATAATCACATTGTTTTATCATTATGTACTCCCAGTAATAATCACATTGTTTTATCATTATGTACTACCAGTAATAATCACATTGTTTTATCATTATGTACTCCCAGTAATAATCACATTGTTTTATCATTATGTACTCCCAGTAATAATCACATTGTTTTATCATTATGTACTACCAGTAATAATCACATTGTTTTATCATTATGTACTCCCAGTAATAATCACATTGTTTTATCATTATGTACTACCAGTAATAATCACATTGTTTTATCATTATGTACTACCAGTAATAATCACATTGTTTTATCATTATGTACTCCCAGTAATAATCACATTGTTTTATCATTATGTACTACCAGTAATAATCACATTGTTTTATCATTATGTACTACCAGTAATAATCACATTGTTTTATCATTATGTACTACCAGTAATAATCACATTGTTTTATCATTATGTACTACCAGTAATAATCACATTGTTTTATCATTATGTACTACCAGTAATAATCACATTGTTTTATCATTATGTACTACCAGTAATAATCACATTGTTTTATCATTATGTACTACCAGTAATAATCACATTGTTTTATCATTATGTACTACCAGTAATAATCACATTGTTTTATCATTATGTACTACCAGTAATAATCACATTGTTTTATCATTATGTACTACCAGTAATAATCACATTGTTTTATCATTATGTACTCCCAGTAATAATCACATTGTTTTATCATTATGTACTACCAGTAATAATCACATTGTTTTATCATTATGTACTACCAGTAATAATCACATTGTTTTATCATTATGTACTACCAGTAATAATCACATTGTTTTATCATTATGTACTACCAGTAATAATCACATTGTTTTATCATTATGTACTCCCAGTAATAATCACATTGTTTTATCATTATGTACTACCAGTAATAATCACATTGTTTTATCATTATGTACTACCAGTAATAATCACATTGTTTTATCATTATGTACTACCAGTAATAATCACATTGTTTTATCATTATGTACTACCAGTAATAATCACATTGTTTTATCATTATGTACTACCAGTAATAATCACATTGTTTTATCATTATGTACTACCAGTAATAATCACATTGTTTTATCATTATGTACTCCCAGTAATAATCACATTGTTTTATCATTATGTACTACCAGTAATAATCACATTGTTTTATCATTATGTACTACCAGTAATAATCACATTGTTTTATCATTATGTACTCCCAGTAATAATCACATTGTTTTATCATTATGTACTACCAGTAATAATCACATTGTTTTATCATTATGTACTCCCAGTAATAATCACATTGTTTTATCATTATGTACTCCCAGTAATAATCACATTGTTTTATCATTATGTACTACCAGTAATAATCACATTGTTTTATCATTATGTACTACCAGTAATAATCACATTGTTTTATCATTATGTACTCCCAGTAATAATCACATTGTTTTATCATTATGTACTACCAGTAATAATCACATTGTTTTATCATTATGTACTCCCAGTAATAATCACATTGTTTTATCATTATGTACTACCAGTAATAATCACATTGTTTTATCATTATGTACTACCAGTAATAATCACATTGTTTTATCATTATGTACTCCCAGTAATAATCACATTGTTTTATCATTATGTACTACCAGTAATAATCACATTGTTTTATCATTATGTACTACCAGTAATAATCACATTGTTTTATCATTATGTACTCCCAGTAATAATCACATTGTTTTATCATTATGTACTACCAGTAATAATCACATTGTTTTATCATTATGTACTACCAGTAATAATCACATTGTTTTATCATTATGTACTACCAGTAATAATCACATTGTTTTATCATTATGTACTACCAGTAATAATCACATTGTTTTATCATTATGTACTACCAGTAATAATCACATTGTTTTATCATTATGTACTACCAGTAATAATCACATTGTTTTATCATTATGTACTACCAGTAATAATCACATTGTTTTATCATTATGTACTACCAGTAATAATCACATTGTTTTATCATTATGTACTCCCAGTAATAATCACATTGTTTTATCATTATGTACTACCAGTAATAATCACATTGTTTTATCATTATGTACTACCAGTAATAATCACATTGTTTTATCATTATGTACTACCAGTAATAATCACATTGTTTTATCATTATGTACTACCAGTAATAATCACATTGTTTTATCATTATGTACTCCCAGTAATAATCACATTGTTTTATCATTATGTACTCCCAGTAATAATCACATTGTTTTATCATTATGTACTACCAGTAATAATCACATTGTTTTATCATTATGTACTACCAGTAATAATCACATTGTTTTATCATTATGTACTACCAGTAATAATCACATTGTTTTATCATTATGTACTACCAGTAATAATCACATTGTTTTATCATTATGTACTACCAGTAATAATCACATTGTTTTATCATTATGTACTACCAGTAATAATCACATTGTTTTATCATTATGTACTACCAGTAATAATCACATTGTTTTATCATTATGTACTCCCAGTAATAATCACATTGTTTTATCATTATGTACTCCCAGTAATAATCACATTGTTTTATCATTATGTACTACCAGTAATAATCACATTGTTTTATCATTATGTACTCCCAGTAATAATCACATTGTTTTATCATTATGTACTCCCAGTAATAATCACATTGTTTTATCATTATGTACTACCAGTAATAATCACATTGTTTTATCATTATGTACTCCCAGTAATAATCACATTGTTTTATCATTATGTACTCCCAGTAATAATCACATTGTTTTATCATTATGTACTCCCAGTAATAATCACATTGTTTTATCATTATGTACTACCAGTAATAATCACATTGTTTTATCATTATGTACTCCCAGTAATAATCACATTGTTTTATCATTATGTACTCCCAGTAATAATCACATTGTTTTATCATTATGTACTACCAGTAATAATCACATTGTTTTATCATTATGTACTACCAGTAATAATCACATTGTTTTATCATTATGTACTACCAGTAATAATCACATTGTTTTATCATTATGTACTCCCAGTAATAATCACATTGTTTTATCATTATGTACTACCAGTAATAATCACATTGTTTTATCATTATGTACTACCAGTAATAATCACATTGTTTTATCATTATGTACTACCAGTAATAATCACATTGTTTTATCATTATGTACTACCAGTAATAATCACATTGTTTTATCATTATGTACTACCAGTAATAATCACATTGTTTTATCATTATGTACTACCAGTAATAATCACATTGTTTTATCATTATGTACTCCCAGTAATAATCACATTGTTTTATCATTATGTACTACCAGTAATAATCACATTGTTTTATCATTATGTACTACCAGTAATAATCACATTGTTTTATCATTATGTACTACCAGTAATAATCACATTGTTTTATCATTATGTACTCCCAGTAATAATCACATTGTTTTATCATTATGTACTACCAGTAATAATCACATTGTTTTATCATTATGTACTCCCAGTAATAATCACATTGTTTTATCATTATGTACTACCAGTAATAATCACATTGTTTTATCATTATGTACTACCAGTAATAATCACATTGTTTTATCATTATGTACTCCCAGTAATAATCACATTGTTTTATCATTATGTACTACCAGTAATAATCACATTGTTTTATCATTATGTACTCCCAGTAATAATCACATTGTTTTATCATTATGTACTACCAGTAATAAT
This sequence comes from Protopterus annectens, assembly GCF_019279795.1. Lineage (NCBI taxonomy): Eukaryota > Metazoa > Chordata > Ceratodontiformes > Protopteridae > Protopterus > Protopterus annectens. The sequence continues at coordinate 773,443,026 of NC_056751.1, forward strand.
CACATTGTTTTATCATTATGTACTACCAGTAATAATCACATTGTTTTATCATTATGTACTACCAGTAATAATCACATTGTTTTATCATTATGTACTCCCAGTAATAATCACATTGTTTTATCATTATGTACTACCAGTAATAATCACATTGTTTTATCATTATGTACTACCAGTAATAATCACATTGTTTTATCATTATGTACTACCAGTAATAATCACATTGTTTTATCATTATGTACTACCAGTAATAATCACATTGTTTTATCATTATGTACTACCAGTAATAATCACATTGTTTTATCATTATGTACTACCAGTAATAATCACATTGTTTTATCATTATGTACTCCCAGTAATAATCACATTGTTTTATCATTATGTACTACCAGTAATAATCACATTGTTTTATCATTATGTACTACCAGTAATAATCACATTGTTTTATCATTATGTACTCCAGTAATAATCACATTGTTTTATCATTATGTACTACCAGTAATAATCACATTGTTTTATCATTATGTACTCCCAGTAATAATCACATTGTTTTATCATTATGTACTACCAGTAATAATCACATTGTTTTATCATTATGTACTCCCAGTAATAATCACATTGTTTTATCATTATGTACTACCAGTAATAATCACATTGTTTTATCATTATGTACTCCCAGTAATAATCACATTGTTTTATCATTATGTACTACCAGTAATAATCACATTGTTTTATCATTATGTACTCCCAGTAATAATCACATTGTTTTATCATTATGTACTACCAGTAATAATCACATTGTTTTATCATTATGTACTCCCAGTAATAATCACATTGTTTTATCATTATGTACTACCAGTAATAATCACATTGTTTTATCATTATGTACTCCCAGTAATAATCACATTGTTTTATCATTATGTACTACCAGTAATAATCACATTGTTTTATCATTATGTACTACCAGTAATAATCACATTGTTTTATCATTATGTACTACCAGTAATAATCACATTGTTTTATCATTATGTACTACCAGTAATAATCACATTGTTTTATCATTATGTACTACCAGTAATAATCACATTGTTTTATCATTATGTACTACCAGTAATAATCACATTGTTTTATCATTATGTACTACCAGTAATAATCACATTGTTTTATCATTATGTACTACCAGTAATAATCACATTGTTTTATCATTATGTACTACCAGTAATAATCACATTGTTTTATCATTATGTACTCCAGTAATAATCACATTGTTTTATCATTATGTACTACCAGTAATAATCACATTGTTTTATCATTATGTACTACCAGTAATAATCACATTGTTTTATCATTATGTACTCCCAGTAATAATCACATTGTTTTATCATTATGTACTCCCAGTAATAATCACATTGTTTTATCATTATGTACTACCAGTAATAATCACATTGTTTTATCATTATGTACTCCCAGTAATAATCACATTGTTTTATCATTATGTACTCCCAGTAATAATCACATTGTTTTATCATTATGTACTACCAGTAATAATCACATTGTTTTATCATTATGTACTACCAGTAATAATCACATTGTTTTATCATTATGTACTACCAGTAATAATCACATTGTTTTATCATTATGTACTACCAGTAATAATCACATTGTTTTATCATTATGTACTCCCAGTAATAATCACATTGTTTTATCATTATGTACTACCAGTAATAATCACATTGTTTTATCATTATGTACTCCCAGTAATAATCACATTGTTTTATCATTATGTACTCCCAGTAATAATCACATTGTTTTATCATTATGTACTCCCAGTAATAATCACATTGTTTTATCATTATGTACTCCCAGTAATAATCACATTGTTTTATCATTATGTACTCCCAGTAATAATCACATTGTTTTATCATTATGTACTCAGTAATAATCACATTGTTTTATCATTATGTACTCCCAGTAATAATCACATTGTTTTATCATTATGTACTCCCAGTAATAATCACATTGTTTTATCATTATGTACTCCCAGTAATAATCACATTGTTTTATCATTATGTACTACCAGTAATAATCACATTGTTTTATCATTATGTACTCCCAGTAATAATCACATTGTTTTATCATTATGTACTCCCAGTAATAATCACATTGTTTTATCATTATGTACTCCCAGTAATAATCACATTGTTTTATCATTATGTACTCCCAGTAATAATCACATTGTTTTATCATTATGTACTACCAGTAATAATCACATTGTTTTATCATTATGTACTCCCAGTAATAATCACATTGTTTTATCATTATGTACTACCAGTAATAATCACATTGTTTTATCATTATGTACTACCCAGTAATAATCACATTGTTTTATCATTATGTACTACCAGTAATAATCACATTGTTTTATCATTATGTACTACCAGTAATAATCACATTGTTTTATCATTATGTACTACCAGTAATAATCACATTGTTTTATCATTATGTACTACCAGTAATAATCACATTGTTTTATCATTATGTACTACCAGTAATAATCACATTGTTTTATCATTATGTACTACCAGTAATAATCACATTGTTTTATCATTATGTACTACCAGTAATAATCACATTGTTTTATCATTATGTACTACCAGTAATAATCACATTGTTTTATCATTATGTACTACCAGTAATAATCACATTGTTTTATCATTATGTACTACCAGTAATAATCACATTGTTTTATCATTATGTACTACCAGTAATAATCACATTGTTTTATCATTATGTACTACCAGTAATAATCACATTGTTTTATCATTATGTACTACCAGTAATAATCACATTGTTTTATCATTATGTACTACCAGTAATAATCACATTGTTTTATCATTATGTACTACCAGTAATAATCACATTGTTTTATCATTATGTACTACCAGTAATAATCACATTGTTTTATCATTATGTACTACCAGTAATAATCACATTGTTTTATCATTATGTACTACCAGTAATAATCACATTGTTTTATCATTATGTACTCCCAGTAATAATCACATTGTTTTATCATTATGTACTACCAGTAATAACCACATTGTTTTATCATTATGTACTACCAGTAATAATCACATTGTTTTATCATTACGTACTCCCAGTAATAATCACATTGTTTTATCATTATGTACTACCAGTAATAATCACATTGTTTTATCATTACGTACTACCAGTAATAATCACATTGTTTTATCTTTATGTACTACCAGTAATAATCACATTGTTTTATCATTATGTACTACCAGTAATAATCACATTGTTTTATCATTATGTACTACCAGTAATAATCACATTGTTTTATCATTATGTACTACCAGTAATAATCACATTGTTTTATCATTATGTACTCCCAGTAATAATCACATTGTTTTATCATTATGTACTACCAGTAATAATCACATTGTTTTATCATTATGTACTCCCAGTAATAATCACATTGTTTTATCATTATGTACTCCCAGTAATAATCACATTGTTTTATCATTATGTACTACCAGTAATAATCACATTGTTTTATCATTATGTACTCCCAGTAATAATCACATTGTTTTATCATTATGTACTACCAGTAATAATCACATTGTTTTATCATTATGTACTACCAGTAATAATCACATTGTTTTATCATTATGTACTACCAGTAATAATCACATTGTTTTATCATTATGTACTACCAGTAATAATCACATTGTTTTATCATTACGTACTCCCAGTAATAATCACATTGTTTTATCATTATGTACTACCAGTAATAATCACATTGTTTTATCATTATGTACTCCCAGTAATAATCACATTGTTTTATCATTATGTACTACCAGTAATAATCACATTGTTTTATCATTATGTACTACCAGTAATAATCACATTGTTTTATCATTATGTACTACCAGTAATAATCACATTGTTTTATCATTATGTACTCCCAGTAATAATCACATTGTTTTATCATTATGTACTACCAGTAATAATCACATTGTTTTATCATTATGTACTACCAGTAATAATCACATTGTTTTATCATTATGTACTACCAGTAATAATCACATTGTTTTATCATTATGTACTACCAGTAATAATCACATTGTTTTATCATTATGTACTACCAGTAATAATCACATTGTTTTATCATTATGTACTACCAGTAATAATCACATTGTTTTATCATTATGTACTACCAGTAATAATCACATTGTTTTATCATTATGTACTCCAGTAATAATCACATTGTTTTATCATTATGTACTCCCAGTAATAATCACATTGTTTTATCATTACGTACTCCCAGTAATAATCACATTGTTTTATCATTATGTACTACCAGTAATAATCACATTGTTTTATCATTATGTACTCCCAGTAATAATCACATTGTTTTATCATTATGTACTACCAGTAATAATCACATTGTTTTATCATTATGTACTACCAGTAATAATCACATTGTTTTATCATTATGTACTACCAGTAATAATCACATTGTTTTATCATTATGTACTACCAGTAATAATCACATTGTTTTATCGTTATGTACTACCAGTAATAATCACATTGTTTTATCATTATGTACTACCAAGCTAAAGTATGTATGCCTTCTGCTGTTGGATAAAGAGCATGTTGTGTTATGTTATCATTTATTTGTGTATAAACAAGCTGCTGAGAATGGATGAATCCAGTTATTTATTTAATTCATTTTTTAACTGCAGTATCCGAATAGGAAACCCCTTTTTCAGTAGAGTGGCAGGTTAAGTAATTCCAAGGCGTGCACAAAGAAAATCACAATATGAGTGTTAAATATAATGTATATAAACACATCAGGTGAAGAATATAAACATGGAAAGAACATTTTGAGTAGAACAGGAAAAAAATTAGTAGAGCATGAACAGAGAATATTTCCTGTTCATACAGATCAGTGTCCATGCCACAAAAGGTTGCACACACTCCTTTGTATGGAATGCTTTATGTACACACTCCTTTGCATGGAATGCTTTATGCACACACTCCTTTGTATGGAATGCTTTATGCACACACCCCTTTGTATGGAATGCTTTATGCACACACCCCTTTGTATGGAATGCTTTATGCACACACTCCTTGGTATGGAATGCTTTATGCACACACTCCTTGGTATGGAATGCTTTATGCACACACCCCTTTGTATGGAATGCTTTATGCAAACACTCCTTGGTATGGAATGCTTTATGCACACACTCCTTTGTATGGAATGCTTTATGCACACACTCCTTGGTATGGAATGCTTTATGCACACACTCCTTTGTATGGAATGCTTTATGCACACACTCCTTTGTATGGAATGCTTTATGCACACACTCCTTTGTATGGAATGCTTTATGCACACACTTCTTGGTATGAAATGCTTTATGCACACACTCCTTGGTATGGAATGCTTTATGCACACACTCTTTGGTATGGAATGCTTTATGCACACACTCCTTTGTATGGAATGCTTTATGCACACACTTCTTGGTATGAAATGCTTTATGCACACACTCCTTGGTATGGAATGCTTTATGCACACACTCCTTGGTATGGAATGCTTTATGCACACACTCCTTGGTATGGAATGCTTTATGCACACACTCCTTTGTATGGAATGCTTTATGCACACACTCCTTGGTATGGAATGCTTTATGCACACTCCTTGGTATGGAATGCTTTATGCACACACTCCTTGGTATGGAATGCTTTAGGTTCTTTTAAACAACAGGCAGATTAAATGCTGGCACTGCATTGCAGAATAATGGGGATGCTGCTCTCCTGAGTGCGCTGTCCTTCTGGGGAGATAGTAAACCAGGGCTGCCCGCGCCCCTGAGTGCACTGTCCTTCTGTGGAGATAGTAAACCAGGGCTGCCCATGCTCCTGAGTGTGCTGTCCTTCTGGTGAAGATATTAAACCAGGGCTGCCAGTGCTCCTGAGTGTGCTGTCCATCTAGGGAGACATTAAACCAAGGCCGACTGCACTCCTGAGTGTGCTGTCCTTCTGGGGAGATAGTAAACCAGGGCCGACTGCGCTCCTGAGTGTGCTTTCCTTCTGGGGAGATATTAAACCAGGGCTGCCCATGCTGCTGAGTGTGCTGTCCTTCTGGGGAGACATTAAACCAGGGCCGACTGTGCTCCTGAGTGTGCTGTCCTTCTAGGGAGACATTAAACTAGGGCCGACTGCGCTCCTGAGTGTGCTTTCCTTCTGGGGAGATATTAAACAGGGGCGGTCTGCACTCCTGAGTGCGCTGTCCTTCTGGGGAGATATTAAACCATGGCCAACTGCACTCCTGAGTGCGCTGTCCTTCTGGGGAGATATTAAACCGGGGCCGTCTGTGCTCTTGAGTGTGCTGTCCTTCTGGGGAGATATTAAACCAGGGCTGTCTGTGCTCCTGAGTGTGGTTTCCTTCTGGGAGAAATTAAACCAGGGCTGTCTGTGCTCCTGAGTGTGCTGTCCTTTTGGGGAGATATTATACTGGGGCCATCTGCACTGCTGTGTGTTCTGTCCTTCTGGTGAGATATTAAACCAGAGCTGCCTCTGCTTCAGTTGTTGATAGCTCAGGTGGGTGTTAAAGATCCCATGGCACCTGTCAAATAGGGTGCATGTCCTTTATTTTATATAACACAACATTTACATGTGAAATGTGTGTATTTACAGCCACACACATTTCTATTTGTTTTTACTGTATCATTTTTCTTACGTCTTCATTATTACTTTCCCATTATTGATCTCTACTCCTCCTTCCACAGCTTTATTCTAATTTGTTCATAATAGATCTCCCTAAATTCATTTTCTGTTAAACAAAATTTCATTAAATATTTCATTTCAAATAACTCATATTATATAAAATAAATTCTTATCTTCCTTTCACACGTATTTTTTCTTCTTGGTTTTATAATATCCATACATAACCATTTTCATTTCTGTATTGTTTATTCTTCACATAATTCTTTTCAGAGTTTCACCACCCTCTTACATTTCAAAAAACATGCTATATTTTCTTTCATCTGTTTCTCCCAACAAGATAAACACACACTTTCAACATTTCCCTTTAATGGTAAATTATTTTTTTACCAGTCTTCATAAGAAATCCTGACACACTACTGTCTTGGTTCTCCAGTTTTTTCCTGACTTTAATGGATTTAATCACTTTTTTTAAATTGTTCACATGAATTTGCATAATATTGTTTCTTCACATTATTATATCACATCCTTCTATCTTTTCCCTGTCTTCAATTTTTATTTTTCATGTTTTTTTTTTTTTGATAATTTTTATGTAACACAGTCCAAAACAAGGTACGACCAATGCACAATTTAGACTGGCACTAACAATATTAATATTGTAGCACAATAAACTTGCACATTCGGTTCAATGTACTTTAATATGGGGGTAAGAGCTTCATCAGACCAGTAACCAGTAATAATGTAACTTGTTTAAATAAATTCAATTATCTAATCATTTGTAAGCTTAAAAGTAAATATCCAATCAGCTGAATATAGAAACATCACACTGTAATATAAATAACATAATATTAACATAGTATCATATAAAACAATTATCAAAGATGACCTGATCAATGAATTCCCCTCATCTTCAGGAAAGGTTTCAATGAAAATCGGTTGTTCAGACCCATCCCTTGGTCATCACGCATTCTAGTTATCCACTTGGCTTCCACTGACTCAGTGTAAGTTCTGATGTCACCTTTACTATTTGTTGGCCTAACAATGTCAACCACCATAAATTTAAATATATGATCATCACCCTTGTCCCTGACTCGTTTGGGTAAAGCATTACTGGGACAATTCATCCTTATATTATAAATGTGTTCCTTTATCCACTGTCTTAGGGTTCTGTTGGTTTTCCCTAAATAAAATGCCTGGCACACTCCACAGACAACAACATAAACTACATCACTTATGTTGCAGTCAGTGCAACATTAAAATGATACCAATATCCTGTGTCTGAGTATAAAAAATGCGAATCACTATTAACATATAGAATAATTACACAAGGTACAGGGTTTGGTACCGATAAATGGAGGGTTTGTGGTGTCTGTTGAAGGTTTCGGATAACATAACATTATTTTAATTCTATTCTTGTTTCTCAAGCGAAAGATAGGAATACTATATCCTTAATCATTGGTTCAGTAGTAAGAAGAGACCAATGTGTCTCAATAATCCCTGTACTATCCTTACAATCACTAGTACTAGTAATTACTATGGATCTATTAATATGGGGATCAATAGAAAACCATGTGCCAGGAACACCTATCTCCATGGGTTCATAGGTAAGTACTAGGCTATCTGCCCGAAGGCATCTGTAAGCCTAGCCAGAATGTGTTGGCTTTCACTGCCCCCTTAGATTAGTTCCCTGTGCCTCTGTCCAGCAGAGCCATTAGTTCCCTGTGCCTCTGTCCAGCAGAACCACTGCAGTGATCCCTGGGGTAAATTTTCTGTTTCCCATCCACTCGTCAAGGTTTCTCTTGAAGAGTGTTAGTGAGGGGCTCTGCCTAATGTAGCTTGGAATCCTGTTCCAAAGCATGGGGAGTCTCTGGGATAGGAATCTATCCCTCCAGCAAGTTCTATTTATCATTGTGGTGAGGTTTAGATCCCTAGGGCGTGTGGCTGTCTGGGATTTGTTTTTTTTTTAGTTGGAGCATGTCAATCAATTCTGGGTTGGACATGGCCTTATGTCAGGCGGAGATCACCTCTGAGTAAGCAGTATGCAACCGAGTACAACTGGAGTTTCTTGAGTCGGGCTGCATAGGGCATCTGTTTGAGGCCAGTATTCCTCTTGGTGAGGTACTTCTGTGGTTTTTCCAGCTGTTGCAGGTGTCTTGTAAGGTACATCCCAAATGGGGGGTTGTACTCTATGATGGGTCTGATGAGTGATGAGTAGAGGGGCACAATAACCTCTTTTGTTCTAAATGTGAACCCTTTTGTGGTTAGGTGGGTCACACAGAAGGGTTTTCTAACTACCTTGGCAATATGATTATCAAAGGAGAGATTACTATCTACTTGGGTCCCCAGATCTTTTATTATATTTTCTTTATTTAGGGGACTACCACGTATGTCGCAGTTCGTGGGTACTGTGTTTTTTTCCAAAGGGGATGACTATGCACTTTATGGCATTTAGCTTGAGGCCATGATTTTGACATCAGGTATCCATCTCAGTGAGACCCTTCTGGAGGATGTCTGTATGAGCTGGAGAGTCAATTATGGCCCGCAGTTTGCAGTCGTCTGCGAACGTGGTCAGCCATAGTCCTCCTGTGCTTGTCTGTACCTCTGAAAAGTATATACCAAACAGGAGGGGTCCCAGGACTGAGCCCTGTGGGATGCCACTTGTAGCCGGTTTAGAGTCGGACCTAGAGCCTGCAACTCTCACTGTGTGGGTTCTATCCATGAGCCAATTGGCAACCTATCTCGTGACATATGGGTTTATGTTCAGGCTGGTGACTTTGTCTGTAATACCAGAATATGGAATGGTGTTGAAAGCCTTTGAGAGGCCTATATGTGTGGACCTCCTTTCCCTCATCTAAAGCCTTGGTAACTGTCTCAAAGAAGTCCACCAGGTTTAGGAGGCATGATCTGCCCTTAAAGCCAAACTGGGTAGGATCCAATGTTTGGAGGTTCCCAATGTCTCTGTTAATGAGTTCCATGATGCTGCGCTCCATAGCCTTGCAGACCATTCTAATCAGGCTTATAGTGCGATAGTTCTTGGGGTCCGTTGTGGCTCCACCTTTGTGGAGCTGGATAACTGTTGCTATGTGCCACTCTATGGGTACGTAGCCTGTAGAGAGGCTGAGTTTGAACAGTGTGTTTAGGTGAGGGGTTAGTTAATTTTGGAGTTTGTGTAAGACACAGCCTGGGACATCATCCGGTCCCTTTGAAGCTGTGTTTTTGGCTTTAGGTAGGGCTGTTTTAACCTGTGTGTCAGTGATTGCCGGGGCTCTACATTCTTATGGTATAGTTATGGGCCCTTTAAGGGGTGAGGGGGGGGTGAAGTTTGCACTAAACCTGTCTGCCAGAATGTTGGCAATATCAGTCGGTTCAGTGTATTTTGTGCCATTCTGCACTAACTCAGAGCAGATCTGAGAGTTTCCACTTAGGTTCTTGACATAGCTAAAGAACGCTTTGTGGTTATCTTTGGAGTTCTTGGCAGTTATTCTTTCGAAGCTCGTTTTGGATGATTTAATGAGGGATCATAGTTTCTTTCTGATCAGGGATGTCTTTCCTGCTTGAGATTTTACTCTTTTCTGTACTAGTTTCCTCCTTCTGTTGTATAGCTTGTTTATGGCAGGGGTCCACCAGACTAGTTTCCTTTTCTTGGAGGAGTGAGTCTTGGTTTTGCTTGGGATAGCACGATCCATGCATTCTTGCAGGTGCTCATAGAGTGCCTTTGTAAGGGATTCAGCAGCTTGGACAGCATTGTTCTTTAGCATGGGGGCTGTGAACCTTTCCACCTCGGTCTTAAGTAAAGTGAAGTTTGCTTTTGAAAAGTTTTTACGGTGGTTTCCTTGATTGGGGGTGGGGGCGGAATGTGGATATCCAGACTGATTAGTCTATGGTCTGATCTAACCAGCGGGGGGGGGGGGGGTTGACCTCTGGTGTAGAACACCGGTTGCCCATGTTGGTGATGACCAGGTCCAATTTGTTGTCACCTCTGGTGGGTGTGTTGACCAGTTGATCCAGAGCATTCAAGTTTATAAATTCTAGGAAGCGTTGGGCAAGGGAGTTAGTACTTGAGTAGTTCTCCCAGTTAATGTTTGGGTAATTGAAATCACCCAATATTAGGGCATTTGGTAGGATCTTCATATTTTCCAGTGTCTCCAGAAATGCGGAACGGGGGTCCTGGGTCATGGTGGGTGATCTGTAGCAAGCTACTACCCATTGCTAGTTGCACATGGATGATCTCTGAGGCATTGTGATGCACCACTAACCTGGAGGTGTGGGTATCCTTGATGAATATGGATACACCCCTGCCTTTTGTGTTTCAGTCCGGGTTCTGTGGCCAAAAAGTAAGGTATGAGTTGTAGCCTGGTAGTGCTGGAATGCTGTCTGGAGCCTTAAACCAGGTTTCTGTTACTGCACATATATCGATATTCTCCGTACTGAGGAGTGCCTTGAGTGCATGCATTTTGAGGTTTAGACTTCTGGTGTTGAGTAGCATTACCCTCAGTTTTTTGTTACTTCTGCTATTTATGGTGGTTGGTTTGTCTTTTGAGCCTTGCCTAAAAAAGGCACTATGGGGGTGGCAAAAGCCTTGGCCAGTATTCAAAAGCCTAAGGGTGACAGGGGTATGCCATCTTTTGCGAAGCAACGTGGCTTGTCGAGCATGTCATCCCAGGTGGACAAATACTGGATCCCCTTTGAATGACGCCAGAAACTTAGCCAGTTGTTGAAATTGATATTTTTTTCTTTATACTGTGGCATCATTCTTGGTGAGGGCAGGATGCTACTCAGGGTCAGGGTCATACCGACCTGGGCTACATGATCAGAGAGCTCTTCCATGTCTCTCTTCATGTAGTCCATGGAGGTATGTCTCAGGTCATTCACACCAACATGGACAATGACAGAGTCGTATTTGTACTTGTTCTGGAGTGACCTGAGTGCTTGTGTTATATGGCGGATCCTGGCACCCAATAGGCAGCTAACAGTAACCTTCTCCTTGTCCAGCCTAGTTAATGGGACATCATTGTGCCTTACTATGTCACCTATTACTAGTGTGTTGGGTATGTTATTTTGCCTTAAGGGCTGTGATTGCGTGGCATACTGATTATGTGAAGTATGTGTTTCATGGTTTGTGATGGGGTGTGTAGGTTGCTTGGGTGTCTGCTTTGGAGCTCTCTGTTGCTTTTGCAGATTTTTATTTAGAGCCTCCTCCCAGTATGTTTTTGTGTATTTATGTGTGTTATTTGCCGGTGTTGGTTTAGTAGGTCTATGTGAGACTGGTGGTGTGTTGCAAGTATTTTCCTTCTCCTCTTGCTTGTCAGTTCCAGTCTTGTGTTGAGAGAGCTTTGCCTCCAGTTTGGCTGTGTAATTGCATCTCTCGCATATATTAGTGTTTAGTGATAGGAGGAGAGGGTTGTCTGTGTACATGAGGCAGTTGTAACTTTGCCTCAAAATGCTCAGATTCACCAGTTGGAATGGAGGGTACACCAGAAACTGCCCTTTGGACATGCCTGAATAGGTAAAGTGAACTGTTTTACTGATTGGCTGGTAGGGACAAATAGAGAGCCTTGTCCTTCTGGGCTGTATAGGGGGAGTGTAGTCCTAGGGTTAATTAGTGTTTGCTATGAGTTTTGAGCAAGTGCTGGGCTGTGAAATGAATGGTTTGAGTGCTTAAGTTGAAAGCTTGTCTAGTTCCAAGGGAAAAATTGAAGAGTACACTTTGTGAAGCCGGCGCTGCCTGGTACACAAAACCACGCAAATGCGTTTTTTATAGCAGGGAAATGAAAGAGATAGAAATTAGCCCAAAATGGCCAATAAACTACTAACTTCCGGGCTGAAACCACTCCTCCAGGGAGAGATGGGCTGCGCAAAGCTCTCCTGTCTCACAGGTGAACAGAGAAACTTCCTTCTAGCCAAGTAAGGTATGGACAACACAGAAACTTGTAACACAGCCCTGAATTCAACAGTAACCTGAAAACTGGACTATACTAGTTCAGAAAGGTGGGTAACAAATGTATACACACACACACGCATATATATATATATATATATATATATATATATATATATATATATATATATACACACACACACACACACACACATATATATATGTATATGTATATATATTTATTTTGTTTTTTTCAGAAAATAAAGCAGATACAATAAAAAAAACTTTAAATGCACAGAAATGGCTATCGCACTTTAGTGTGTAGCCTACAACAGTTAAACAGGTAATTTAAACACAAAAATGACTTGGTTCAAGTGCAGGCAGCAAATAAGTACAATATGTAGAAGAAACGAGATTTTTAAATCACAGAAATGATAAACAATTGGCATTTTAGGTGGAATTAGTTAAAGACAGCAAGAAAATACAGAAAAATGATACTTAATCACTCCAAATTTTCTCTTTTCTCTCTCTACTGCTATAGAACTCTGCAGGACACCTGGCAGGCACTTGGTGAGCTGAATACAAGAGCAAAAAAACACACAAATGGGTTTTTTATAGCAGGGAAATGAAAGAGCGAGAAATTAGCCCAGAATGGCTGGTAAACTGCTAACTTCTGGGCTACATTTTCCATACTATAGTAAACCAACAGAACCCTTGGTACACACTTTTATTATTGCCACTTCTGTCATTGCCATTTTTATTAGTGTGATGTTTCTGTAATGACCTGATTGGATATTTGCTTTTAACCAACAAGACCACAGCAGAGGAAGCAGCAAAATAATTTCACCAAGTTACAACTGTTTAATCCACGTTAAGTGCTTTCTTACCCCAATACAAGGGACTTCATCAGAACCAGGTTCTGGTGAAGTCCCTTGTACTGGGGGAAGAAGGCGTGTAAAGTGGATTAAACAGTTGTAACTTGGTGAAATTATTTTGCTGCTTCCTTTGCTCTGGTCTCATTGGTTACATAGTTCATGGTACTGGTTATATTTGCTTTTAAGCTTACAAATGATTGGATAATTGAATTTATTTAAACAAGCTACATTATTACTGGTTATTGGTTTGATGAAGCGCTTACCTCCGTATTAAAGTACATTGAACCAAATGTGTAAGTTTATTGTGCTACAATATTAATATTGTTTCTGCCAGACTAGATTGTGCGTTGGTTGTACCTTGTCTTGGGCTGTGTTACATAGTATTTGAATTTTTGGGTAGACCATTTATCCCAGACATTTTAGATTTTTTTTTTGATCATCTTTAATTTCTTCATTTACTTATTCTTTTTCTAATTATCATCGTCCCCCATAAATTGTTGTACTTAAATATAAGCATTTTGACTGTTAATTCCTCCTTTTCTTTATTTACCCACTTTAATAATCTGTTCAAGTTTAAAGAAGAATAAACAACAGGATTTAGTACCCTCAATCCCCCTTCACCTTCACTTATATACAGCCTACCTCTTTTCACTGGGTTTTATATTGAACCCCATAAGAAAGAAAACAGGTTCACAATTTCCCTTTCATACTTTTTGCATGATCATATAAACATTTGACATGTATGCTATTTTTCACATTAATGCAGAATTCACCAGGTAAACCTTTTTCCTGAATACTAATCTATACGTTTCCACCAAAGACATATTTCTTTCATTTCTTTTATTAAACCAGTCCATTGCATCATAACTGCATAATTTTCCCCAAGTTCTATCCCTAACCCCGAGTCCCTTATTGACAGTTTAACTGACGAGGTTAAGTCTAAGCGGTACACTAACTGGTTCAAACCAATATTGAGTCCTACTGTTGGGTGTCAAACCCTTGAAGCTAGTCCTGTCCCATTTAGTGGCACTCCTGAGTTGCCTGTTCCAAACAATGGGTCTCTTTCCCTTGTTAGTGAACAGGCTTTTCAACATATTTTTGTTACTTCTTTCAACGCACAAAGTAAACACATTATTGGGTTACTTACTAAAAACTGCGAGTTGTTTAGATCTAACCAAACGGTGTTTGAGACTCTTGGCGATAAGCCAAAAGTAGTTTTTAAAAAAGGTACAAGTTTGAAGAACTACCTTGAGAAGCATGACAGACCTCTTACTAGGTTAAAAGGAATGTTTAAATGTGGATGTTGTAGCTACTGTAAATTTATGGATTGTACCAACACCTTTTCTCTACATGGCACGACTTACAAACTTAAATCTAAATACAACTGTAATAGTAAATTTATTGTCTATCTGGCTAAGTGTTTGGACTGCTTTGCCTTTTATGTGGGTAAGACTGAGCGTTGGCTCAGGGATAGGGTATATGAGCATCAATACGCCATTTCCCACAGTAAGCTAGATAATGCTTTAGCTAAGCACATCTATAACAATCCCCTGCACAAGTTTGGATACTTGGTTATTGATGACTTTGTCCAAGATGTTCGTGGGGGTCCGGCTTCATTCAAATTGGAGGAATTGGAGTTACTATGGCAGATCAGGCTGAATGCCTTTAACCACCCTGGGTTAAATGAAGCTTGTTCAATCTCATGTATTTTAAAGCTCCTCAGTTTACAAAGGTAGTGTTTGTACTTCAATGTACTATTCTTAAGGATTTGTTGTTTATTTGTAGGTCGACTCGCTGACTTAGTTGTTAAACAAGAGCTGTATATTTACTTTTAAAGAATGTGTTGTTTAAATTGACTAATCAATCCATTGATTGTTTTACTGTTTAATTTTCCCGCATTTTTTATGTTAAAAGTATGGTAGCTGAGTGTTGTTTTACCTTCTGAAGAAGTTTGTCTCTTTGTTACAAACGAAAAGCGCTTAAAGGACTTACTGATTTTTACTTTCTTGACCTGACTTTGCTGATTTTTTATTATATATTAAATTCCTGCCTTACTTTGGAAGCCGTTTCGTCTGTTTGTTAATTTACCAGTTTGCTGTGCCTTATTTTTCCTTTGATTTTTCCCAGTTTTTCTAACAAGGCTGAATGCTTTCTGCAATGTTTGGGCTTACATAGGCAATTGAGATTTTATTTTGACAGGACCAAGGCCTTTAGAAAATGTACTCAATTATTTGTTTCCTTTTAGAGATCTAGGTTTGGCTGACCTGTTTTGAAAGTGACTTTATCCAAGTGGCTACCAGACTGTATCTCTTTTACATATACTTTGAGGCAAGACGCTGCCTGGCAGACCTAAGAGTCATTCTACCAGAGCTATGACTACTTCCGCAGCTTTCTTTTCTAGAGTATCCTTGAATTAAGATTGTGCAGCGGCTACTTGGATGGGCCAGCATACCTTTGTTTCTCATTACAAGCTGGATATTCAATCAAGATCCAGGTCTTCCTATCACTCCACAGTGTTGTGGAATACCCTTCCTTAGTGCCTCCCAAGGATTTCTACATGGCTGGGGACTGACTGTGTCCCACAGGTTTAAGCCAGACAGAGAAGACAACATTGGATACCAAAGTTATGCACTTACCATAATGATAGATCCATGTTGTCTGTCTCTGTTTAGTTCATCCCCATCCCTTCATTATTTTGGCAAACTTCTTTATCTGAGATGAATGGACAATGGAAGTTGTCTTCTCCTAGTTCTTGGAGTCACTCTTTCTCCTCCTTTTGGGGAGCATTGCAGCTTAGAGCTTGTATTAGATGGGGCAGTTGAGGAGAAGGGGATTGTAGGTAAGGAAGGCGGAGTCTTTTGAGTCAGAAGTCTGATGGATTTGGTCAGTGTCAGATCTGATAACCTACAGGTTGAAGCAGACAGAGACCGACAACAAGGATCTGTCATTACGGTAAATACATGGAAGAGATTTTCTGTCTGATGCACAAAAAGAATCAGAACTCTTGTCAAAATAGCTATCCCTGTTGTTCTTTCTTTCCTGTGTGAGCTGCTCAATTCATGACTGTTTTGCTTTTTCATTTAAGCACATATTTCAGCCTTTTGTGCATTCCTTCTTTTTGAACCTTCTTTATCTTCATGTTTTGAGGTCAAACAGTTTTTAAAACCTGTCCTTCATCTCTATCTGTCTAGAAAATCTATCCCTCCTCCTTGGCACCCGAATTGTGTTTTAGAAAAGTTAACTCGTCCTCCATTTGAACCTGCTTCCTTGAAGTTTTCTACTTGAAAGACAGTCCTGCTAGTGGCTCTTACTTCTGCCAAAAGGGTTTCCGATCTGCAAGCTCTCATGGCTTCTCCTCCCTGTTTGGTTTTCCTTAAGAATAGGGCTACCCTTAGAACTAATTCATCATTCATGCCTAAGAGGGTCAGTGAGCTTTGAACCATATATTTAGGGCCATATTCATGAATGCCTACTCCAAGTGTACACGGTTCTGAGTGAGCAGACAACAGAAGCATAACTCTCACCTTCTTCCTCCTAATTTTATTTTGCCTATTGATTTTCTTGCAGCCTTAAACATTGAGGGGGATTCATGAAGGTTACCAGAAAGTGTAGACTACATGTACACTTAATGTAATCTTTCTGAGTGAATAGAAATCACAAGCAATGTGGTAGTGATAGTCTTGAATGCAGAATGTGTGCACTTGGTGTAGGCATTAATAAATCTGGCCTTCAGTCTTGAATACAGAAAGTGTACACTTAGTGCAGGCATTAATAAATCTGGCCTTCAGTCTTGAATACAGAATGTGTACACTTAGTGTAGGCATTAATAAATCTGGCCTTCAGTCTTGAATACAGTGTGTGTACACTTGGTGTAGGCATTAATAAATCTGGCCTTCAGTCTTGAATACAGAATGTGTACACTTGGTGTAGGCATTAATAAATCTGGCCTTCAGTGTCCCTAACTTTTTCCCCTCCCCTTAAAACAGGGAAAAGAGAATCTTGAGTTCCATTCAAGAAAAGATGTTGTGTCTTCCTGTTTCCATGCAGACCATTTCTTAATGGACCTCTTCCACTATCTCCATTTGCTGTACCTTCCATGGAACGAAGCTTCCAAGTTTGGTTAAAACATACTATACAAACAAACTCAGAAACCAAAGCATGTAACCGTCCAAACTTCAAATACAAAAATACTTGCTGTAGTGCATAAACAATAACAGACAAAGTAAAACCAAACTCTCTTTTAACAAACTTAAGCACTTTCGTTCCTTTTTTGTTGGAACATTAACACAACATAAAAAACATGACTATATACTTTCTATTACAAAGTACGTTAAAAATAGACCAGTCAAGAAATCCAACCAAATAAACAGTTAATAACCAATGAAATCCACAATTCAAACTTTGTTTTAATTTCAAAACAGAGTTTATAGACGAAGTTTCGTTTAACCCAGAGTTTATAAAACACGTGTCCTTTAAACCAGGGAGATTAGTTGCATCCAATTTGAGCTGCCACTTCAGCTCACATTTCTCTAGATACACATCAGTAAGGAAACTCCGTGGGTCCCTCATCACTTCTTCTATTGCTAAAACCCAGAATGATACATCTTCTCTTGTTCAGTATGTTTGTATAATGCATTTGTGACTTTACTATTATGAATGTCAAATAGATGCTTATAAATGCTATCTTTTAATTTCCTGGAAGTTTTCCCCACATAGAATGCAATACATCATTTACATTTAGCCAAGTAAGCTACCATTTTAGAATTACATGAAAAACACTCACTCATTCTAAAAATTTCACCTCTAACTTGACGGCTGTCACTGAATGTAATATACGAGCATTGGGGGCAGCAGCCACACCTATACATACTGTTCACATATCTATCATTCTTTACAAAAAACACATTTCCTTTCTGTAAATAATTCTTAAATGACCTGTCTTTCCTATAAATGATGCAAGTTTTTTTCCTGCTTTATCCAAAAGGCTCCAATCTACAGGAAAAAAAGCCCAGTTTTCATTCAAAACATTGCTAATGGCCCTACTATTCAGTGTAAATGTAGTGATGAACAATTTATTACCCTCATATATAGAGTTCCACTCAGAAGATCAAGTTTAGTTAAACTGCTGACTGATTTAAAGTTGTTTGTTTGAAAGCTTAATTTATCTTTATGGTTTCCTGCAGGTAGTGTGAGTGAGCACAATATCATCTTGTGTGGACCCAGCTTATTTAACCCCCATTACATCACAGTTTGCAAAAATTGGAGAGGGTTTGCAAACTGGATATTAGACACATTTTGAAATAAGAGTGTTGACAAATTTCTTAATATGACTGCACTAGATTTGGTGTTATTGAATGAAATTTGTAAAGATAATACTATCAGAGTCATGAAACCAGATAAAGCGGGGTGGGCTGGTGATTATTTGGGATGCATGAACACCCTACTTATGGATGATGCTGATCTACAAGTGCTCCATAGTGAAATTAACATCACTTATTCCAGAACTGACATGTATTTCATAGGTTCATAGGTTGGTACTAGGCTATCAGCCCTAGGGCCTATACAAGCCTAGCCATAACAATCCCCTGGCTATTTCTTCCCACATTATTTACTTTCCTGGACCCCTGTCTAGCAGGGCGACTGACGTGATCCCTGGGGTGAATTTCCTTTCTCCCATCCAATCGTCAAGGTTCCTCTTGAAGAGGTCCAAAGAGGCACTCTGCTTGACATGTATGGGCAATCTATTCCAGAGTCTGGGGAGTCTCTGGGTCAGGAACCTATCCCTCCAGCATGTTTTGTTTATTGTGATGACAAGGTTTAGATCCCTGGAGGGTGTAGCTCTGAGGGATTGGGATTTCTGTAAGTGTAGCATGTCCAACAGCTCTGGGTTTGACATGGCCTTGTATGTTAAGCAGAGATCGCCTCTGAGTAGACGATATGCGACAGAGTATAGCTGGAGTTTTTTAAGGTGGTCAGCATAGGGCATCTGCTTTAGGCCTGTGATTCTTTTAGTGAGGTATTTCTGAGGCCTTTCCAGTTGTTGCAGATGTCTTGAGAGGTACATACCAAATGGGGCGTTGTATTCTATAATGGGTCTAATGAGGGATGAGTACAGTGGGACAATGACCTCCTTTTTTCTGGATGAAAAGCCCTTCAAATGAGGTGTGCCACATAGAAGGATTTCCTGACTGTTGTGGCGATGTGGTTATCGAAGGTGAGACCACTGTCCACCTGTGTCCCTAAGTCTCTTATCACACTTTCTGTGTTTAGTGTACTGCCACCTATATGGTAATTCATGGATACATGTTTTTCCCAAAGGGGATAACAATACATTTCTTGGCATTGAGCTTGAGCCCATGGCTCTGGCACCAAGCATCTGTTTCTGTAAGGCCCTGTTGTAGAGTATCCACATCATTGGGGATTCAATAATGGCTCCCAGTTTGCAGTCATCTGCAAACTTTGTTAGCCAGAGTCCCTTAGTGTTGACCTGTACTTCAGAGAAGTAGATGCCAAACAAGAGCGGCCCCAGGACTGAACCCTGAGGTACTCCACTTGTCACTTGTCTGGAGCTGGATTTGGAGTCGGCTACTTTTACAGTGTGGGTTCTATCAGTAAGCCATTTAGCAACCCATTGGGTGACATAGGGATTAATACCCAACTTAGTAAGTTTATCTATGATTCCAGAGTGGGGGATGGTGTCAAAGGCCTTGGCAAGGTCTAGATAGGCTGTATGGACCACCTTACCCTTGTCCATGGCTCTGAAGACTGATTCAAAGAAGTCAATCAGGTTCAGGAGACAAAATCGGCCCTTCACAAACCCAAACTGGGTGAGGTCCAGTGTTTGAAGGTTGCCAATGTCTTTGTTTATAAGTTCCATGATAATACGCTCCATGGCCTTGCAGATAAGGCTTGTCAGACTGATGGGACGGTAGTTTCCGGGATCCAAGGTGGAACCCCCTTGTGGATTGGGATAACTGTAGTTCTGCGCCACTCAGTGGGCACGAAACCTGAGTTGAGGCTATGATTAAACATGACACTTAGGTGAGGTGCCAGTTCATATTGTAGTTCATGTAGTGCACAGCCCAGGATGTCATCTGGTCCCATGGATGCTGTATTCTTGGCTTTAGAGAGTGCGTTTTCTACCTGTGTGGCCGTTATTACTGGAATTTGGCAATCTTCCGGTATTGAGATGGGCCATTTAGGGGGTGAGAGGGGGGTGAAGTTGGCACTGATTCGATCTGCCAGGATATTGGCAATATCCTTTGAATCAGTATATTTATTGCCATTCTGTTTTAGCTCAGAGCAGATCTGAGCATTGCCATTTAGATTCTTGACATAGTTATAGAATGCTTTGTGGTTGTCTTTGGAATCTTTGGCAATTTTATTTTCATAACTAGCTTTGGAGGATTTTATGAGGCATCTCAGTTTCTTACTGAGGCTAGTAAGGGAGTTTTTTGCATCCTGGGATTTTCCTCTTTTCTGCAAACGTTTGTTCCTTTTGTTGTAAAGTTTGTTTATGGCAGGGGACCACCAGATTGGCTTCCTTTTTTTGGATGAGAGCATTTTGGTTCTGTTTGGGATGGCACGATTCATGCATGAGTGGATGTGCTCGTACAGTGCCTTAGTGTAGGATTCAGCAGTTGAACTTTCAGTTCCCGTCTGCATAGGTGTCATGAAGTTTGTCACTTCTGACTTGAGTAGCATGAAGTTGGCTTTGGAGAAGTTTTTCATGGTGGTTTCTTTACTGGGGGGTGGGGTGGAATGTGGATGTTAAGGGTGATTAGCTTATGGTCAGACCTGACTAACGAGGGGGTGACCATAGGCATGGAGCATTGATTTGCCATGTTGGTAATGACCAGGTCTAGGATATTGGAGCCCCTGGTGGGACTATGGATTAGTTGATCCAGGGCGTTGGAATTTATGAATTCCAAGAACCGCTAAGCAAAGGTGTTGGGACATGAGTAGTTTTCCCAGTTAATGGCAGGGTAGTTAAAATCACCCAGTATTAGGGTGTTTGGTTCTATCTTAATATTTTCCAGTATGTTTAAAAAGGTGTAGTGAGAATCTTGGGGTATGGTGGAGGATCTGTAGCAAGCTACAATTTGGATTGCAGTCTTACCTAGTGTTAGTTGCACTTGGAGAATTTCAGACACATTGTGTTGGCCAACTAGCCTGGTGGTGTGAATATCCTTGGTGAATATTGACACTCCTCCACCTTTAGTGTTTCGGTCCTGGTTTGGTGGCCGAAAAGTGTGGTAAGAGTTGTAGCTTGGTATTGCAGGGGTGCTCTCTGGAGCCTTGAACCAGGTCTCAGTTACTGCACAGATATCGATGTTTTCCATTTTTAGGAGTGCCTCGAGAGAGTGCATTTCGAGGTTTAGACTTCTAGCATTGAGTAGCATTACCTTCAGATTTTGCATGCTTGTACCTGTTACGGTGGTGGTTTTGTCCTTTGAAGTTTGCCTAAAAAAGGCACTATAGGGGTGGCAAGAGCCTTAGCCAGTAACCTGAATCGCAGGGGCGACAGGTGCAGACCAT
Organism: Protopterus annectens; assembly: GCF_019279795.1. NCBI lineage: Eukaryota > Metazoa > Chordata > Ceratodontiformes > Protopteridae > Protopterus > Protopterus annectens. The sequence continues at coordinate 773,465,058 of NC_056751.1, forward strand.
CTCTGGCAAAGCATCGTGGTCTGTCAATCATGTCATCCCAGGCAGACAGATACTGGATCCCCTTTGAATGACACCATAAGCTTAGCCAGTTGTTGAAGTCAATCATTTTATCCTTATATTGTGGTATCATTCTGGGCGAAGGCAGGATGCTACTCAGGGCTAGGGTCATACCTGCCTGGGTCACATGATCCGAGAGCTCTTCCATGTCTCTTTTCATGTAGTCCAGGGAGGTACGTCTCAAGTCATTCACTCCAACATGGACAATGACAGAGTCATATTTGTACTTGTTGTGGAGTGACTTGAGTGCATGCGTTATATGGCGGATCCTGGCACCCGACAGGCAGCTGACTGTAATTTTCTCCTTATTCAACCTGGTGAGAGGGACATCAGTGTGCCGGACTATAGAGTCACCTATGACTAAAGTGTTAGGTACATTGTCTTGCCTTAGGGGCTGTTTCTAGGTGGCACACTGGTGTTGTGAACTATGTGACACATTGGTTGTGATTGGTGTTTGTTTGCGTTTCAGCTTCAGAGGTCTTTGTTGCTTGGGCAGGTTACAGTTAAGGGCCTCTGCATATGTGGATTTAGTGTTGCTATATGTGGGTGTTGGTGGTGCGGGTTTAGAAGGGCTATGTGTTGCTTGAGATATAGTGTGGGTGTTAACCTTCTCCTCTTGACTGTTTAGCACAATCTTGGGTGGAGAGAGCTTTGCTTCCATTTTGGCTATGTAAGTGCATCTCTCACAGGTTGTAGTGTTGGGTGGTAGGAGGAGAGGGTTGTCTGTGTACATGAGGCAATTGCTGCATTGCCCCAGTATGCCCAGATTCACCAGGTGGACAGGAGAAATCACCGGAAGCTGACCCTTGGACATGCCTGGTTTGGGGCTTTTTTTTTTCTTTGTAAAGTACAGGAGCTGTTTCCTTAGCAAGGTACTTTGCAATTATAGGCTGTTTAGTGCCTACTATTAATTTCTCCTTATTAACAAGGAGAGTTCAGTGTTTGTATGAGTTTAAGGCTTCCTAGTGCTTTCCAGCTCATCCAGACTCTGCTACACTTTGCTGTGAAGGAAAGATTAGTTTGCTTATATTTTTTGTATTACTGTATTGCCTTTCTATATTTTGAATGCTGTAGTTTGTTTTCTTTACCTTGTGTTTTGCTTGCATTCTGTTTTAACAGCATATTAAAACTTCAAAAGAGACCACAGCTCTCTCTGTTCTGAGTCAGGCAGAAATAAGAACTGATTAATTAAGGACTCATTCATAAGACAGAAGAGGTCATTTAAGGTTAATCACTTGTTAACAGAGGGGGTGGAACTAGGAACTAAATTTTCTATTTAAGGAGTAAACTAAAACATTTCAGAGCTTTACCAGAAAGGCTCATCCAGACTCTGCTATACTTTGCTGTGAAGGAAAGGTTAGTTTGCTTATATTTTTTGTATTACTGTATTGCCTTTCTATATTTTGAATACTGTAGTTTGTTTTTTTTACCTTGTGTTTTGCTTGCATTCTGTTTTAACTGCATATTAAAACTTCAAAAGAGACCACAGCTCTCTCTGTTCTGAGTCAGGCAGATTTTTTTCCGCCCTCCCACCCATTTAAGTTGTCTTGTTAAATACCACTGTCTTTCTAGTTGCCCGCCTCTTATGTTAATCTGACCATATATCTCATTTCTCTCTACTTTCACTGGCTTATGTGAGTAATCACAAAATCATCATTTTTGAAATCCCACCCCTTCAATTATTTTAATTTATTGGCCATCCTACAGTATTTCATAGTACCAAATTACAAAAGTGACCACCCCTTTCAATCCATCTTGCTGTTTTAAAAATAATGTCATTTCTAGAATAAGTGATGTTAATTTCACTATGGAGCACCAAATACATGTAATTTCTAGAATGACTGATGTTAATTTCACTATGGAGCACCAAATACATGTCATTTCCAGAATAAATTATGTTAATTTCACTATGGGGCACCAAGTACATGTCATTTCTAGAAGTTTTAACTAAAAGAAGGAATGGTGTCTGTGTAGCAATTATTAGTTAAAATAGTTCAAACAATAATTCTTCTAAACTGGTTACTTCTAAATATGAGGGTAATAAATTGTTCAACACTACATTTCCTCTGGATAGTACTGTCATTATCAGTGTTTAAAATAAAAACTGGGCACTTTTTTTGGTAGATAGGAGCCTTTTGGATAAAGTAGGGAAAAAAATTGTATCATTTATAGGAAAGACAGGTCATTTAAGAATTATTTACAGAAAGGAAATGTGTTTTTTGTAAAGAATGATAGATATGTGAACAGTATGTATAGGTGTGGCTGCTGCCCCCAATGCTCGTATATTACATTCAGTGACAGCCGTCAAGTTAGAGGTGAAATTCTTAGAATGAGTGAGTGTTTTTCATGTAATTCTAAAATGGTAGCTTACTTGGCTAAATGTAAATGATGTCTTGCATTCTATGTGGGGAAAACTTCCAGGAAATTAAAAGATAGCATTTATAAGCATCTATTTGACATTCATAATAGTAAAGTCACAAATGCATTATACAAACATACTGAACAAGAGAAGATGTATCATTCTGGGTTTTAGCAATAGAAGAAGTGATGAGGGACCCAAGGAGTTTCATTACTGATGTGTATCTAGAGAAATGTGAGCTGAAGTGGCAGCTCAAATTGGATGCAACTAATCTCCCTGGTTTAAAGGAAACGTGTTCTATAAACTCTGGGTTAAACTAAACTTCGTCTATAAACTCTGTTTTGAAATTAAAACAAAGTTTGAATTGTGGATTTCATTGTATTTTGTTTAATTGATGGATTTCTTGATTGGTCTATTTTTAATATGTGCTTTTTAATGGAAAGTATATTATTGTGCTTTTTATCTTGTGTTAATGTTTTGATGAAGTTCCAAAAAAAAGGAACAAAAGCCCTGTTTTGTTAATAAAGATTCTCTAGCTTTTATTTGGTTGGTTGCTGTTTGTGCACTACAGCAAGTTTTGTTGTATACTTGGTCTTTCATACATATTTTGCCAAGCATTACAGGACCGATGCATTTTCTAGAGCTAGATCCAAATTTATTAGGTCCATCTTTCAAGGAATCTTTGATTTTAGCTGAAATCTTCCTTTTTCCTTCCTAGGCATTTAGAAAGCTTTGGGACCCTTCAAACTCATCACTAAAACTGCAAAATGATATAATTTTGTAGGAACTTAACATAACATTATGTCTGACTTATTTTTTCTGTGTTATAATCCACCTCCTTCCTTAACATAACAGTATGTCTGATTTATTGTTTCTTTGACATAATCCAAATCCTTCCTTAACATAACAGTATGTAGGATTTACTGCTTGTGTTATAATCCATCTCCTTCCTTAACATAACAGTATGTCTGACATTGTTTCTGTGTTATAATCCACCTCCTTCCTTAACATAACAGTATGACTGACTTATTGTTTCTGTGTTATAATCCACCTCCTTCCCTAACATAACAGCATGTCTGATTTATTGTTTCTGTTTTATAATCCAACTCCTTCCTTAACATAACAATATGTCTGATTTATGGTTTCTGTGTTATAATCCACCTCCTTCCTTAACATAACAGTATGTCTGATTTATTGTTTCTGTATTATAATCCACCTCCTTCCTTAACATAACAGTATGTCTGATTTATTGTTTCTGTGTTATAATCCACCTCCTTCCTTAATTTAACAGTATGTCTGACATTGTTTCTGTGTTATAATCCACCTCCTTCTTTAACATAACAGTATGTCTGATTTATTGTTTCTGTGTTATAATCCACCTCCTTCTTTAACATAACAGTATGTCTGACTTATTGTTTCTGTGTTATAATCCACCTCCTTCCTTAACATAACAGTATGTCTGATTTATGGTTTCTGTGTTATAATCCACCTCCTTCCTTAACATAACAGTATGTCTGATTTATTGTTTCTGTATTATAATCCACCTCCTTCCTTAACATAACAGTATGTCTGATTTATTGTTTCTGTGTTATAATCCACCTCCTTCCTTAATTTAACGGTATGTCTGACATTGTTTCTGTGTTATAATCCACCTCCTTCTTTAACATAACAGTATGTCTGATTTATTGTTTCTGTGTTATAATCCACCTCCTTCTTTAACATAACAGTATGTCTGATTTATTGTTTCCGTGTTATAATCCACCTCCTTCTTTAACATAACAGTATGTCTGACTTATTGTTTCTGTGTTATAATCCACCTCCTTCCTTAACATAACAGCATGTCTGATTTATTGTTTCTGTGTTATAATCCACCTCCTTCCTTAACATAACAGTATGTATGACTTATTGTTTCTGTGTTATAATCCACCTCCTTCCTTAACATAACAGTATGTCTGATTTATTCTTTGTGTTATAATCCACCTCCTTCCTTAACATAACAATATCTCTGATTTATTGTTTCTGTGTTATAATCCACCTCCTTCCTTAACATAACAGTATGTCTGACTTATTGTTTCTGTGTTATAATCCACCTCCTTCCTTAACATAACAATATGCCTGATTTATGATTGTTTCTGTGTTATAATCCACCTCCTTCCTTAACATAACAGTATGTCTGACATTGTTTCTGTGTTATAATCCACCTCCTTCCTTAACATAACAGTATGTCTGATTTATTGTTTCTGTTATAATCCACCTCCTTCCTTAACATAACAGTATGTCTGAGTTATTGTTTCTGTGTTATAATCCACGTCCTTCCTTAACATAACAGTATGTCTGATTTATTCTTTGTGTTATAATCCACCTCCTTCCTTAACATAACAGTATGTCTGACTTATTGTTTCTGTGTTATAATCCACCTCCTTCCTTAACATAACAGTATGTCTGATTTATTCTTTGTGTTATAATCCACCTCCTTCCTTAACATAACAGTATGTCTGACTTATTGTTTCTGTGTTATAATCCACCTCCTTCCTTAACATAACAGTATGTCTGATTTATTCTTTGTGTTATAATCCACCTCCTTCCTTAACATAACAGTATGTCTGACTTGTCATTGTTTCTGTGTTATAATCCACCTCCTTCCTTAACATAACAGTATGTATGACGTATTGTTTCTGTGTTGTAATCCACCTCCTTCCTTAACATAACAGTATGTCTGACTTATTGTTTCTGTTATAATCCACCTCCTTCCTTAACATAACAGTATGTCTGATTTATTCTTTGTGTTATAATCCACCTCCTTCCTTAACATAACAGTATGACTGATTTATTGTTTCTGTGTTATAATCCACCTCCTTCAACATAACAGTATGTCTGACTTATTGTTTCTGTTATAATCCACCTCCTTCCTTAACATAACAGCATGTCTGATTTATTGTTTCTGTATTATAATCCACCTCATTCCTTAACATAACAGTATGTCTGATTTATTGTTTCTGTGTTATAATCCACCTCCTTCCTTAACATAACAGTATGTCTGATTTAGTTTCTGTGTTATAATCCACCTCCTTCCTTAACATGACATTATTTCTGACATTGTTTCTCTGTTATAATTTACCTCCTTCCTTAACATAACAGTATGTCTGAGTTTTGTTTCTGTGTTATAATCCACCTCCTTCTTTAACATAACAGTATGCCTGACTTATTGTTTCTGTGTTATAATCCACCTCCTTCCTTAACATAACTGTATGTCTGATATATGATTGTTTCTGTGTTATAATCCTCCTCCTTCCTTGACATAACAGTATGTCTGACTTATTGATGTTCATCGTGTTTCACTGTTGCAGTCATTACACTTGGGTTATCCTGCTGGCAGGCTACCCGCAGTCAGCCCGAGTTCCAAAGTCTAGGTCTGGCATTGGTTGCTGTCTCCTCTTCATTGACGTCAGTGCGCCAGGGGTATAAAAGATGCAGCCGACGCCATTTTCTTCAGTGTTTCTTGCCGCGCGGTGCCCGAAGCAAAAGCCGTTCATAAGTGCCGGTCGGCCGACTCCTGAGATTTTTGAAATCGAGTTTCAGAACCGAAGTCTTCAATAAAGCTAAGTACCCCGTTGGGGAAACTTTTTCTTGCCCCAGACCAATGTCAGTAAAAGTTAATAACTGCATTTCTTGTGGGAAGCAAATACCTCATAAGGACTTCCACGCTTACTGTATTCCTTACCTAGGCCCTGACCACGACGTTACTAGTTGTCGGTTTTGTGCTAGATTCAACAAACGCACTATTAAGTGTAGGTTTGATTTTGCTTTACATTACTTTGGTCGAAGGTTTAACTATATAATGCCGTCGGAACAACCGACGACTGGAATTCATAAAAAACGCAAAAACAAAGAAAAGGACAGGCATCCCAAGACCAAAACCGACGAAGCCTGTTCTAGGCCAGTCGCCAGTGCTCAGTGAGGCGCTTTCGCAGCCCCTGACACCCGCTACCTCGGAGCCACAGGCCGTAACTGACATCCACGTGGAGACACCTAGGCCTGTGGAAACTCAAGGTATTGGGCCTGCAGAAACTAATGTTAAGTTGTCAATCTCGCCTTCATTCTTGCTGGATGGGTTCGGAGCCGATCCTCGGCTCTGACTCGGCACTTGCTTTAGCTTGAGAACTCCTTTTACCAGCTCGAGGCAACCCTATATCCCATGATGCAAGGCGGAACTACCTCAGATCTCGTTTGCCGCTTAGCGAAAGAGGTCTCCTTTGCCAGCTGAGGTAAGTAATTTTTTGTCAAAAAAAAAGCTTAGTTAGGAATTTATTTTCCCCTTGTTTCCACTTTCATAGTGTGTAGTGTGTTTACAGCCCACCCTATTCCCTTACAGTTCAAAACTTTTAAATCCCTTTGGTAATTGTATAAAAGTTAAGTTAGGCCTAGACCCCATTGGTTAATCCCTACCTGTGTGTCTGTGTGTTAGGGGATTGTGTGTGTTTGTTGGGGTGTGTGTGTGACTTCTTCCTTAGAAATATGTCAAAGGAAGGCAAGGTCTCAGGCTTCAAGAAGTGTGACTCGTGCTGTTAGAAAATGTCTCTGACAGACGGTCACACTTCTTGTGTTTACTGCCTGGGGCCTTTGCACCTGCAGGACTCCTGTGCTTTGTGTCACTCTTTTAGCCAGAGAGTCCTGCAGGAACGGAGGAATAAATTGATCCTCCTTGGCTTACTTAAGCCAGAAGGTTCTCCCTCTAAAACAGGGTCTGGTAAACCTTCTAAGCCACCGAAGGTTCAGGCTACAGTATCCAAGCCTCCTCCGGTGGCTCCGGCTCCGTTGGAGCTGAGATCGGCTCCGGCTGGAACCGATCTATCTGCTTCCAAAGTAGTGGGTTCGGCACCAATTGGTTCCGACACCGGTCCATCAGGCCTTGTCGGCTCGCTGGAGCCGACACCTTATCCAGCATCGGAGCCGAAACCTTCGGCTCCATCTGGAATTCAGGGACTTCGGCTCCGATGACTTAGTCCCGAAGAGATCTCGGTCCCCTTCTGCAGAGTATCCACTGCCCGGGTCTCCTCTTTATCGGAGGAGCCATCGGAGCCGATCTTCGAGATCTTCCAGGCTGTCTGACCACGACTTAGAGAGGGTGGTAAGCAGGCTGTTGAAGTCGCAGGCACTGGCCCAAATGCTCCATAGCCCGTCTCAGCAGACTTCGCTATTGTTTCACCCTTGAACTTCCTCCTCCGACTCCACACCAGAGTTCGGAGCCGGAGCTTCGGGACAGCGACTGTTTGCGCCGAGCCAATACATCCTTCGGCTCCATCGCCCTCGGCCCGATCTCCTCCTTGAGGCCTTCCTTGGAGGGATCCGGTCGGGTTTCCTTGTCAGCTCCGAGGGGCTAGTGGCATCGGACCCTTGTCCGACCCGCTCTCCTCTCGGGCTTCGCTTTGGTAAGCTCGGCACCGACATCGGCCTCGAGCCTTCCCTCTCAGTGGAGCCGGAATTCCTGTATCCTCGGATCGGGATATTCCGTCTCCGGGAGGGAGCCTTTGAGGTGATGAGGAGTGTCCTGGCTACTGAGCCAGGTCAACGGTCCATCCTCTAGCTCCTCCCTCTTCGGTGCCTGTAGACACCTCTTGCCAGCCTCTTGCTCTCAGGCCCAGGGATCCATCGCCCCAGGTTTCCCCATTGGGAATTTCCTCCTCTTCCAAGTTTCTCCTGATCCGCAGGTGAACCCTCGGAAGAGGACGTGTAAGAGGAAACACACAGACTCCCCGAGTCTACTACATCTGATACCGACTTAGATGAGTCGGAGGGTTCCCCACGATCCCCTCTGAGGATGTCTCCTTTTCAGACATCCTTGAGCTCCTCAAACAGAGGGGAATTGGCCATCCATTGATCCCTCCGAGGATGAGTCGGTATACCTGGAGGCTTTGGATCCCGACCCTCCACCTCCTGGGTGTCTCCGCCTTCACCCACTTATGCAGGTAGTGGCTCGGAAGGCTGGCTCCAGATTCTGTGGAACCTGTCCCCAGGAGACCATCCAAGTTTATTACGCCCCTACGGACAAACAGTTTCTTTCCAAGGGCGTCTCTGTGGATGCTATGGTGGTGGCGGCCACTAAGAAGGAACTGGCGGATCCTTCAGTACCTGTCCATCCTCCTAACAAGGATTCTAGGACCATGGACAGGTATGGAAAGCGGATGTTTTCTTCAGCGACCTTTGCTATGCTCGCTGAACTACCTTTGTCACTTCACCAGGCTTCAAAGAGATATTCTCAAGGAACTGGGTGAAGTGGTCCAGGATCCTTCTGCTGCTGGGGCTCAAGAAAAGATTGCCTCACAGCTAGCAATCCTGAATTCCTTATCCAACTCCTCCATGCGGCTCATATCCTATGCGGCCGATGGAGCGAGCAGGGCCGCAGGCACAGGAGTTGCTCTTAGATGCCAAGCCTGGATGCGGCTTTGTAATTTTGCGGACCCTTTAAAGCGCCCTTCACTAATACCCCCTTTGATGGTTCGGCTTTGTTCGGACCTCAGGTGAAGGATACCTTGACCAGGTGTGAGCAGGACGGTAAAACTCTTTCTGCCGTTGGAGTCCATTTTTCCACCCCTTCTAGACCATATCCCAAGGGTCAGAAGGGAGGGAAGATGTGGTTCCAAAGCCCAAGGAGCTACACCGACACACGTGGTCAGTTTACCCCCAGAGGCAGAGGGGTAACAATAATAGACGCCGCCCCAGACAAAGGGGGGTCCTCAGAACCAGGGCAACAGCGAGTCTCTTCCTGAGAAGCCCTTTCAGCATCCCTGAGGTGTTGCCCGACAGACCACCCTTGGAGGCAGTCGGGAAGGATTTCGCTGTACCCAGTAGCCTGGCATTCCCTCTCACAAGATATGTGGGTACAGTCGATCATATCCGAGGGTTACAAAATCCCCTTCGAAGGTATCCCAGACTCAACAATCCCTTCCAGCCATCTCACCCGGTCAAAGGGATTTGGCAGAACAGGAGGTTTCAAAGCTCCTAGGAAAAAGAGCCGTCCAGACTGTGCCGGCAGACCAGATAGGATCCGGCGTCTACTCGAGATTCTATTTGGTCCCCAAAAGGACGGGAGATTGGAGACCAATGTTAGACCTGAGCAGTCTAAACAGATTTGTCAAGAAGGCAAGATTCCGGATGGTCACGCTTCAGTCCATTCTGCCCTTTCTGGGCAAGGACAACTGGATGTGCTCTATAGACCTTCAGGACACGTGCTATCACATAAAGATTCACAGGCGCTCCAGAAGGTTTCTCCGCTTTCGGCTAGGGACCAGTCATTATCAATTCAGAGCCCTGCCCTTTGGCCTCACTTCAGCCCCCAGAGTGTTTACCAAATGCATGGCAGTGGTCACACCTCATCTGAGACGTCAAGGATTCCAGGTGTTTCCTTATTTGGACGACTGGCTCCTCTACGCCACCACCAGGTGTCAGCTTCTTCAGACCAGAGACGACACTCTGCAGCTTTGCAGGAGTTTGGGAATTTCAGTAAATTTCGAAAAATCTTCTCTGCCTTGCCAATCTATCACCTTTATAGGCTTAGAATTAAACACCGTCAAAATGTTAGCCAGACTAACAGATCAAAGAATTCTGGACATCCAAAAATTAGTTCGGATTCTATTGCAGAGCAGCAAGGTCAAAGCCAGATTTATACTGAAGGTTCTAGGTCTTATGGCTGCGGCCATTGTTCTTCTACCACTGGCTCGCTTCCACATGCGTCTTCTGCAGTGGATGCTATTCACTCAGTGGTCGTACCAGTGTCTCCGATGAGGCACGAAATCTTAGTCACACAGTCGCAGAACTCATCTGAATTGGTGGATATCTTCCCCTCTTCTTCATCAGGGCCGACCCTTTGTTCCCCCTCCTCCAGTTGCCACAGTCACTACGGATGCCTCTCTGATCGGGTGGGGGGGGCGTTATCAGGGCAGGATGGTCCACGGACGGCAACCCATAGAATACCATCTGCACATAAATGTCCTGGAGATGAGAGCGGTGCTTTTAACGTTGCAGGCCCTCAACAACTTTCTTCTCACGGGGACTATTGCAGTACAAACGGACAACATGTCCGTGGTCTGGTACATCAACAAGCAGGGCGGGACCAGGTCCTATCCGTTGTGTCGAGAAGCTCTCAGACTTTGGCAATGGGTAATCTCCTCTCATCGGTTTCTGATAGCAACGCACATCCCCAGCAGGTCCAACCTCTTGGCGGACAGGCTGAGCAGATCCATTCTGATGCCTCACGAGTGGTCTCTCAATCAATCTGTAGTGGATCAGATTTTTCTGAAGTGGGGCACTCCTTGTTGCGATCTTTTTGCTACTCCTCAAAACAACAAGTGCCCCGATTTTTTCACCCTCTTTCCTCTTCCAGGCCAACCCCTGAGAGACTCTCTAACCCAGGATTGGCCCCGGGGACTTCTGTATGCTTTTCCTCGACAAATTTGGTTTCCGTCTCTGCATCGTCACCTTCTGGTGCAGCACTGGCATCTGGACCCAGTTCCGGATCTCTTGATCCACCAGTCGGGTCAGCAGCACCGGGCCATTCATTCTCTCAACCTCACTGCTTGGTTGCTCCACTTCCTTCCCTAGCCAGGCTACCGATGATCTCTGACTCAGTCAGGGACATCTTAGTGTCTTCTTTAAAGTCGTCCACTAGGACTGTTTATGCTAGCAAGTGGCGACGTTTTTCCATTTGGGCAAATTCCAGGAATATTGATCCCTTTACTGCTCCTGTACATTCTGTTTTAGATTTCCTGGCTGAGGTTTTTCATTCAGGATCCTCTTCATCTACAGTTAAAGTTCAACTGGCGGCTATTTCCAAGTATCATGTTGGCTTGCATGACAATAACATTATGTCTCATAGATTATGCAAGGCCTTTCTGAGAGGAGTTTTTCTCCTAAAGCCACCTATAAAGCATCCTCCTCCGCAATGGGATCTAAACTTAATGTTAGCATCCTTGATGCTACCTCCCTTCGAACCGTCTGCTTCATGTTCTTTGAAGTTATTGACCTGGAAAACTATATTCTTACTGGCTGTCACTTCAGCAAGAAGGGTTTCTGAGATTCAAGCTCTCTGCATTCGTTCCCCTTACTTGGTTTTTCATAAGGACAGGGTATCCTTAAGAACGAACCCGTCCTTTCTCCCCAAAGTTGTGTCTCAAACCAATATTAACCAATCTATAGATCTACCAGTCTTTTTCCCAAACTATTCCGACAGAGCTGAACAGAAGCTTCATTTTTTGGATGTCCATCGTCAGCTCAGGTACTATTTGCATAGAACTAAACAATTCAGGAAATCGGACCAATTATTTGTCTCCTATGCAGAAAACAGGATAGGTCTTCCAGTTTCTAAAGTGACCTTATCCAGATGGTTGACTTCCACCATTTCCTATGTGTACTCTCTCAGAGGCAAGCAGCTATCTTCTAAACCAAAAGCACACTCAACTAGGAGTCTATCCACTTCTGCAGCCTTTCAGGATAGACTACCCATTGATACCATTTGTGCAGCAGCTACTTGGGCCACGCCTCATACCTTTGTCTCTCATTACAAGTTTAACTTGGCCTCCAGAGACAGGGCCAGTTTTGGTTCCACAGTTCTCCAGAGTCTGTTCCATTGAGCCACCCGGGATACAGGTGCTAGGGACGCGGTCCCATCCAGCAAGAATGAAGGCGAGATTGACAACTTAACATTTAGAAGTTATGTACCTACCATAACGTTCCATGATGTTCTTCGTCTTCCCTTGCTGCAGTCCTGACAATTGGGTATAGTCCGCGTCCCAGTCGGCCCGAATACCAGAGGTATTTTGGCGCCGGTCATGGCGCCTTAGACTGACGTCAGTACGTCAGGGTACTAATGCGCATGACCGACGCCATTTCCTCAGTCTTTTTTGCCGCATGGTCCGATGCAGAAGCAATTTTGCGAGTGCAGGTTGGCGTTCTGAGATTTTCCGAAACCGGAGTTTCAGACCGAATACAGAGTTGGCTAAGTAACTCGCTAGAACATTTTGGTTTTTCTTGCCTCAGTATTTAACCGGATGTCAGAAAAAGTGAATAACTGTATTTCTTGTGGGAAGCAGATACCGCATAGGGATTATCATACTTTGTGTATACCTTGTTTAGGGCCTGAGCACGACGTTGTTGGGCCTTGTGCTAGATTTAACAAGCGCACTATTAAGAGGAGGCTTGATTGTGTTAGGTTAGTGTTTGGGAAGCGTTGCAATTATACTATGCCGCCGGATACTCCGACGCCTGCTTCATCTAAAAAGCGCAAGGACAAAACAGTGAAGTCTAGGGTGAGGAACCGCAGTCCCGGACGCCGGTCCTTTAGAAGGCTCAGGGAGCCAGAGGTTTTGCCAGGAGTCTCTATGGAGTCTCAGGCAGATACTTTACTGTTACAGGATGTGCCCTCTCAGGAGGTAGGCCAGGCTGAGGGGCTTCTCAGGTAACTGTTCTTCCCTCTCTTCCCAAGGTAGTTAGGGCCTCTCCTTCTGTTGCCAAAGCTTCTTTAGAGGAAGGCCAAGTTCAGCTTCTGTAGGGGCTTCTCCTAGCATTTCGGCTCTGTGCCTAAGAAACATATGCTTAAAATGGCAGAAGATTTGATTACTCTGATTAGAGGTTCTATGCCCCCACCTGATAAGAGGCCTAGGGTGGAACAGGAGTTTGATAGTTTTGAACAGTGTTCACAGGCTTCAGAGTCTTCTGTGGAAGACTTGCAAGAGTTTCCTACTTATTCTGATTCTGATGTGGATGATTCCACTCCTTCAGCTTCTCCTCCTGAGGATTTTTCATTTTCAGAGACTCTTCACTCCATGAGGGAGCACTTTAAATGGGAAGGCCAAGATTACTCTGACTCCAGAAAAGGCTTAGGGAATTCTTGTTTTGCCCCAGCATAGGCCCTTAGCTATTCCTCCTGTGTTGAATGTGGTGGAGGATGTTGCAGAGGCTTCTCTGAACCCTGATTCCTTGCCTCCTGCTCCTGTTAAGCCTGATAGGTATTATAGGGTGCCCAAGCTCATAAGTATTTGTTTAAGAGTCCCAGGGCGGACCCAGAAACTGTTTCTCAGGGGCCTAAAGGTGTTAAAGCTTCTGTGGTTAAAAATCCTGTACCCTCTGATAAAGAGGCAAGGGCTTTGGATAGGTGGGGTAAGAAAGTATATACTTCTTCCACTCTAGCCATGAGGGCGTTGAATTGTCAATTTCATATGCTGAAATATCAGAATTATCTCCTTTCACAATTGAAATCTAAGGTGGATGCTTTGGCGGAAGGTATTGAGTGTAAAGAATTGCTGGATTTGGTTCATGTGTCTGAACAAGTGGGTAAGCATTCTTTGCAGTGTGGTTTTGATGCTGTTCAGGCCTCCTCGAGGGTGGCTGCTACTAGTTCTGTTCTTCGCAGACATGCATGGTTGAAGGATCAGAATTTAGCTGAGCATGTTAAGACCAGGATTTTGGATGCTCCTTTACAGTCTGATGTGTTGTTTGGACCGCCTGTGGAAGCAGTTTTAAAGAAAATGGAGGACAAAGCTAAGTCTATGCAGACTGTTAAAGATTTTTGCAGGTGCAGCCTCAAGTTTAGTAGAAATTGGCCTGCTAAGGGGTGGACGATCCTGCTTATGGTTCCCAGTCTAGGGGTAGGTCTAGACGTGGTAGGGGCAGGGCTCAAGGTTCTTTAGGCCTAGATCAGACAGTTCACCTGCTCAGACTTCTGGTGAGGGCAGGGGTCAGTCCTTTCGTAGCAGAACCAATGACCTGCCTTTTCAGCTGCCAGTGGACTCTCGCCTGGCAGCTCCTTTGGGAGGAAGATTGTCTCTTTTCAAAGAAAATTGGGATTTAATCACTCAAGACAGATGGGTGCTGGATATCATTCATCACGGTACAGATTTTATTTCCACACAATGCCCCTTTCAAAGGCATGCCAGATGTTCCTCCTCCACAAAGAAAAGAGGCTCACAAGCAAGTTTCTCAGTTACTCCAGATAGGGGCTATTCAGCCAGTCCCTGTGTCAGAAAGGGGCTTCGATTTTATTCTCGCCTGTTCCTAGTACCAAAGAAGGGGAACACGTGGAGACCAATTTTGGATTTATCTATCCTCAACACTTATCTGGACATTCCCAAGTTCAAGATGTTGACGTTACAGCAACTGTTACCTCTGCTGGGCAAGGATCACTGGATGGTAACTTTGGATCTCAAGGAAGCTTACCTTCATGTGCCCATAAGGCTAAGTTGCAGAAAGTATTTGCTTTCGAACTGGAGATTTTCATTATCAGTTCTCTGCATTGCCCTTTGGCTTATCTACTGCGCCCAGAGTATTCACAAAGGTTCTGGCTCCAGTGATAGCTTACTTCAGGCTTCAAGGCATTCAAATTTATCCTTACTTGGACGACTGCCTGATTCTGGCTCAAGAAAAGGAACACCTTCTACAGCATCTGGAATATGTCATAGCAGTGCTAAGATGCCTAGGGTATTCTGTGAACGAAATAAAGTCCAGTCTAGTACCCTCTCAAGACATGTGCTTTCTGGGTGTGAGACTGAATACAGCAGCCCAGATGGCCTTTTAACCCCGGACAAACAAAAGAGTCTGTCACTTTACTTCCACCAACTATCTCATCAGTCCGTGCTGACTGCAAGGACAGTCCTTCAAGCATTAGGGTTCATGGCATCTTGTATTCTGGTGCTTCCCAATGCCAAACTGCATATGAGGAAGCTGCAATGGTATCTCAAAATGTATGGACACAGCACTGCCAAGATTTGGACACTGTCATTCAAATAATACCTTGCCTTCAAAAGGAATTCTTGTGGTGGGCTCAGGAATGTCACCTAAACAAGGGACTCTCTGTGACCCGGCCAGAGGCGAGTCAGATTTTAACGACAGATGCCTCGGACACTGCTTGGGGAGCTCATCTAAATGGAAAGTGGATACAAGACAAGTGGCCTGCCAGACTACAGCATCTACATATCAACATGAAGGAGATGTTAGCAGTCCAGTTTGCATTGATGGCGTTCAAGGAGTTACTTCTTCCAGGGCAGGTGTTGATTCTGACAGACAACACAACTGTCATGTGGTACATCAACAAGCAAGGGGGAACACATTCTTATCCTCTATGCAGGCAAGCAATGATTTTATGGGAGACTGCTAAGCCTGCAACTGACTCTTCAGGCAAGGTTTCTGCCAGGAGCACAGAACTCCTAGCAGATGTATTAAGCAGACAAATCATGGATCCCCACGAGTGGAAACTGGATCTTCATGTATTTCAGAAATTGACAGTGTCATGGGGAACTCCAGACATAGATCTGTTCGCTTCTCCACTAAACCACCAGCTGCCAAAGTATTGCACAAAGGGGTTTCATCACACAGCTTGGAAAGTGGATGCTCTGTCTTTCAGTTGGAAAAACCTTCATGTCTATGCCTTTCCACCTCTACCTCTTCTTCCAAAGGTATTACTAAAGGTCAGACAGGACAGGCCAAGGATGATTTTGATAGCTCCAGATTGGCCTCGGCAACACTGGTACCCACTTCTAAGGAGTCTTGTAAAGAAGCCTCCATGGCCTTTACCTCTGATTCCTCATCTGTTATCTCAGAAGGACGGTCATCTGCTCAATGTCAAGCTTCAATCTCTTCATCTCACAGCTTGGCATATTCTGTGTTGAAGCATGGTAGGTCTCAGCTTCCTCAACAAGTTTTAAATGTGATTATGGAAGCTAGAAGGCCTAGTACCAGAAGAGTGTACGCAGAAAAATGGAAGAGATTTTTATTTTGGAGTACAGCAAAGAATTTGGAGATTTCAGAGCCTAATTTGAGTGTGGCTCTTCAATATCTTACTGAATTATTGGACAAAGGTTTGTCTTTCTCTTCCATAAAGATTCATGCTGCAGCAATTTCAGCTCACTATGATTGTGACCCACCTTTGTTTTCGCATCCTTTGTTCAAGCAGTTTCTTAGAGGGGCAAAGAATATAAGACCCCCACGTAGAGCTCCTACTCCTGCTTGGGATCTCAATTTTGTGTTGGAAAAACTTACTCTACAACCTTTTGAGCCTGCAGCTACTGCTGAATTGAAATATTTGTCATGGAAGACTGCTTTTCTGTTGGCTATTACTTCTGCAAGAAGGGTGTCTGAGTTGCAGGCCCTTATGGCAGTAGAGCCCTTTTGATTTTCCATAAGGACAGGGTATCATTACGCACTAATCCTTCCTTTATGCCTAAGGTGGTTTCTAGTGTGGCTTTAAACCAAACTATTCATTTGCCTACGTTTTTGCAGATCCTCAAAATAAAGGGGAAAAGATTTTGCACACTTTAGATGTACACAGGCAATTGCTATTATTTGAGCAGGACTAAAGATTTTAGGCACTCTCAGCAGTGACTTGTTGCTTATGTTTTAAGTTCACAGGGCAAGCCTGTGTCAAAACAAACTATTTCTAGGTGGATTGGCTTTTGCATTGCATTTTGTTATTCCCATCATGGCAAAGAGGTTCCAGCTGGGATTAGGCCTCATTCCACGAGGGCTACTGCCACTTCAACAGCATTTCTAAGGGGGGTGGCAACTAAGGATATTCTGGAAGCGGCTACTTGGAGTTCAGTGCATACTTTCTCTAGGCATTATCACCTGCCTATATACTCTAAGACTAGAGCTGGTTTTGCCACAGCTGTTTTACAAGGCATGTTGTCAGCTCCTGCTACTTTATAATTTGCCAGCCTCCCTTACCTCTGCTTTGGGATTCTACCCAATTGTCAGGACTGCAGCAAGGGAAGACGAAGAACATAGTACAGTTTTGTACCTACCATAAATGTAGATGTTCGAGGATTCCCTTGCTGCAGTCCAATTTACCCTCCCTCCTTCCCCTCTGTGTTTCAGGGTGGTTGTGTAGGTGAGTTTACATGCTTATATTTTTGTATATATTACTGTATATATTGTACATGTTTTTGGTGCAGGTTGTTTTTGGGACTTGTCTTTTTGGGTCTTCTGACATCTGGGGCAAGAAAAGACTGAGGAAATGGCGTCGGTCATGCGATTAGTACCCTGACGCACTGACGCCAGTCTAAGCGCCATGCCCGACGCCAGCCTTATACTCTGGTATTCGGGCCGACTGGGACGCGGACTATACCCAATTGTCAGGACTGCAGCAAGGGAATCCTCGAACATCTACATTTATGGTAGGTACAAAACTGTACTTTAGTAGTCTTCTCTCGCCTTCTTTCTTGCGTCCCTCCCTCCTTCCCCCTGGCCTGGACAGATCTTGAAGAGTTCCTATCAGGTTGTTTTCCTCCTGAGCCTTCATATGACGACTCTTATTATGAACTTGTTTTCCTAATTATGTTAGGTTAGTCCTTAGCAGGGTAGGTTAGCTACCAAACGAGATCTGAGGTAGTTCCGCCTTGCATCATGGGATATAGGGTTGCCTCGAGCTGGTAAAAGGAGTTCTCAAGCTAAAGCAAGTGCCGAGTCGGAGCCGAGGATCGACTCCGAACCCATCCAGCAAGAAAGAAGGCGAGAGAAGACAACTAACATGGAACGTTATGGTAGGTACATAACTTCTAATTCGCTCAGATGGGTCCAGAGCCGCTGAGCAGGCATCGGCTTCTGAGGGTGTTTTCAGACCTTCACAACTTACTATATAGTCCACTGCAGCAGCCAAGGCAAAGTCAAAAACACCATTAAAGACAAGGAAACAAGTGCAGCATTCTCCAGAACAGGCATCCATGCCAAAGAAGCAGATGCTTAAAATGGCAGAGGACCTAATTACTTTAATCAGGGGTTCTCATCCCCCTCCTGATAAAAGGCATAGACAAGACACTGACTATGACTCCTCTGACCAGGTTTCTATTTCCTCTGATTCCTCTTCAGATCAGGAATATTCTCTCCCTCCCTATGAGGTCTCTGATGCAGAAGAATCTATACCTTCAGCCTCTCCGCCTGAGGATTATTCTTTTGGGGAAACCCTGCACGCCATAAGGGAGCATTTCCAATGGGAGAGCCAGGATTATTCAGAATCCAAGAAAAGGCTCAGAGACTTTCTTTTATTGTCTCAGCACAGGCCCCTGGCTATTCCCCCTATCCTTGATATTGTTGATGATGTTTTCTCTGAATCTAGTCTGTCTCCTGATTCTTTACCCCCTGCACCAGTCAAGCCAGACAGGTACTACAGGGTCCCTGACTCTCATAAATTTCTTTACAAAAACCCAGCTGCGGACCCAGAAACAATTTCTTAGGGTCCCAAAGGGGTTAAGGCTTCCACTGCTAAAAACCCTGTCTCCTCTGATAGGGATTCCAGAGCTCTGGATAAATGGGGGGAAAAAAGTTTACACTTCTGCTACTTTAGCTGTAAGGGCTTTAAATTGCCAGTTTCACATGCTTAAATACCAGCAGTACCTAATGTCTCTGCTAAAACAGAAAATGTTGACAAACTCTGAATGTCCTGAAAACAGGGAAATGCAGGATTTATTGCATGCAGCTGAACAAGTGGGAAAGCATACTGTACAATGTGGTTTTGATTCATTAGAGGCTTCTTGTAGAGACACATTTACAGGCTCTGTCATTCGAAGGCATGCTTGGTTGAAAGAACAAACCTTACCTGAACATGTTAAAGTGAAATTATTGGATGCTCCACTTCGGCATGATACTTTGTTTGGTGTTAAGGCAGAAGAGGTGTTAAAGAAAATGGAGGCTAAAGCAAAATCAATGCAGACAGTAAAGAATTTCTTACAGGTTCAACCACCTAGGTTTAGCAGAAACTGGCCCTCAAAAAATTGGTCCATTCCAGTGTCAGACAGGCCACAAAGAGGCAGATACAGATGCCCAAGAGGCAGATCTCAGCCCCAAGGCTCCTACGGACCTAAACAATGGGGAGCTTCAGCCCCCAAAGGAGGAGAAGACAAATCACAACCTTATAGGAAACAGTCCCAATGACTTTCCTCTACAGATGCGAAGCACTTACATTTTGGCATAACCCCTAGGGGGAAAGCTAGCACTTTTCTCACAAAATTGGCACATAATCACCCAGGACAAATGGGTACTGAATATTGTTTCTCAGGGTTAAAGGTTCCACTTTCACACCCTTCCAAAATCAAAAGGTATTCCGGCCCTGCCACAAAACCAATGGGCAGAGGCACAAAAGCAAATTGCTGCTCTCATGGACATGGGAGCTATTCAAAGAGTACCACAGCAAGAACAAGGACAAGGATTTTACTCAAGACTTTTCCTAGTACCCAGAAAGGACAAAGCCTGGAGACCAATACTGGACTTGTCAATCCTAAATACTTTCCTGTGTGTTCCAAAATTCAAAAAGTTAACACTCCAACAACTTCTACCAATGCCTGGCAAGAAGGCTTGGCTAGTTACTTTGGATCTCAAGGAGCATACCTGCATGTCCCAATAAGACAATCTTGCAGAAGATACCTCAGATTCATAGCTGGCTCAATGCATTACCAGTTCTCTGCACTGCCCTTTGGCTTATCTACTGCTCCCAGGGTCTTCACAAAATGCCTGGCACCAGTAATTGCTTTTTGCAGACAAAGAGGAATTCAAATATATCCCTACTTCGACTGCCTTATTCAAGCAGAGAGCAAGGACACTCTTCTAAAGCATCTGACATTTGTAAAAAGACTACTAATTTGCCTAGGGTACACAGTAAATGAAAAGAAATCAAAACTAGTGCCCTCACAAGAGATAATCTTCCTGGGTGCAAGCTTAACTACAACTGCCCAGATGGCTTATCTCACGCCAGACAAGCAAAGGCAACAGACTCATTACTTTTAAATGATGGCAACAAAGACCCAGCTCCCTGCAAGGAAAAATTCTGCAGGCCATGGGCTTCATGGTGTCCTGCATTCTACTAATTCCATATGCAAGACTGCATATGAGGAAACTACAGTGGTATCTAAAAAGTGTTTGTACTCAACATTGCCACAACCTGGAAACAATAATAACTTTAATTTCCTGCCTACAACAGGAGTTTCGATGGTGGTCCCAGGCCTGTCACCACAACAAGGGACAGCCCTTCACCTTACCCACAGCCAGGCAGGCAATAACAACGGATGCATCGGATTATGCCTGGGGGGCACATATGGCAGGAAAATGTATTCAGGGCATGTGGCCCAAGGAATAAATGCATCTTCGCATCAATCAAACAGAGATGCTAGCTGTACAGAATGCCCTGACAGCTTTCAAGGACCTACTACATCCAGGACAGCTACTAATAAAGACGGACAATACCACAGTTGTGGTACATAAACAAGCAAGGGGACACACATTCCTACCCCCTCTGCAGGGATGCCATGATTTTGTGGAACACAGCACTGACTTATCAAGTACATCTGCAGGCGCAATTCCTGCCAGGAACGAAAAATACACTGGCAGACGAACTAAGCAGAAATCTCATGGATCCTCACGAATGGAAACTAAATCCACAGGTGTTCAGCATGATAACAAAGAAATGGGGACTCCCAGACATAGTTCGTTTTGCCTCCCCGCACAACTGCCAACTACAGAAATTCTGCACAAGAACTTATCACTCACAAGCATGGAAAGTGGATGCTTTATCATTCAGCTGGAAAACCCTGACAATTTATGCCTTCCCTCCACTGCCTCTTCTTCCCAAGGTGCTCCTAAAAGTCAGACAAGAGAGGCCAAAAATTATCCTGATTGCCCCAGACTGGCCACCCAATCCTAAAGAGCTTGTCTCAAGACCCACCCTGGCCTTTACCTCAAATTCCTCATCTTCTGACTCAACAAAACAATCAGATTCTGCACAGTCCACTCAGAACCTTAAAGCTGGTGGCATGGCAGATAACGTAGCCACTCAGACCGCAACACTCTCTAAAGCTGTTATGGATGTCATTTTAGAAGCCAGGAGGCCCAGCACTAGGAAATCTTATGCAGAAAAATGGAAGAGATTCTGTGCTTGGAACCAGGCACAAGGGCTCGAACCACTTGTTCCAAATATACCTCAGATTTTACAATACCTAACTGAGATGCTGGACAAAGACCTATCCTTCTCATCTATTAAGATCCATGCCTCTGCCATTTCAGCTCATTACAATACGGAACCTCCTATTTTTTCACATCTACTACTAAAGTAGTACCTCAGAGGGGCAAAAAACATAAGACCCCCAAAGAGAGCACCAGTACCTACTTGGGATCTCAACTTTGTTTTCGAAAAGCTCACACTGCCTCCTTTTGAACCAGCCAGCACAGCTGATATAAAATTCTTATCATGGAAAACTGCTCTGCTCCTAGCAATAACTTAAGAAGAGTCTCAGAGTTACAGGCATTAATGGCAGTGGAACCTTTCATCATTTTTCACCAGGACAGGGTCTCTCTTAGGACAAACCCAACATTCATGCCAAAGGTGGTAACCAAACCATTCATCTACCAACTTTCTATCCAAATCCCCAGAATAAAGGGGAGAGACTTCTGCATGCTTTGGACATACACAGACAGCTATGATTCTACTTGGACAAAACAAAAGCTTTCAGAAAAACTGAGTGACTGTTTGTAGCCTATGCTGCAGGATCACAAGGAAAGCCTATCTCAAAGCAGATAATTTCAAAATGGATAGGACACTGCATTCGCTTCTGTTATGCACAACATGGCAAACCAGTGTCTAAGGGCATTAGGCCACATTCTACCAGAGCAGCAGCCATCTCAGCAGCCTTTCTCAGAGGAGTACCAACCGAAGACATTTTAGACGCTGCAACCTGGAGTTCAGTGCACACTTTCACCAAGCACTACCACTTACCTCTCTACTCTAAATGCAGAGCAGGCTTTGCCACTGCAGTTCTACAGGGCCTAGTGGCCTCTCCTAATCCTATTTAGGCCCAGCCACCCAGCCTCAGCTTTGGGATTCAACCCAAGTGTAATGACTGCAACAGTGAAACACGATGAACATAGTACAGTTGTGCCTACCATAAATGTAGATGTTCAAGTGTATTCACTGTTGCAGTCCAGGTTACCCACCCACCATCCCCCTTTCTCATTGCTGGGACTTTTCTGTACTTCTCAACTCTATACAACCTATGCAGTGTATTTGCTTGTAGATGAAGGAAATGTTTATATTACTACATGCATGCTTTTTGGCATATTTCTATTTTTTTGGCCTTCCTATCTGGGGGCACCTGACATCTGGGGAAAGAAAAACTGAAGAAAATGGCATCGGCTGCATCTTTTATACCCCTGGCGCACTGACGTCAGGGAGGAGGCGACAGCAACCGACGCCGGACCTAGACTTTGGAATTCAGGCCGACTGTGGGTAGCCTGCCAGCAGGATAACCCAAGTGTAATGACTGCAACAGTGAATACACTCGAACATCTACATTTATGGTAGGTACACAAATGTATTTTTCTGTGTTATAATCCACCTCCTTCCTTAACATAACAGTATGTCTGACTTATTGTTTCTGTGTTATAATCCACCTCCTTCCTAAACATAACAATATGTCTGACTTATAGTTTCTGTGTTATAATCCACCTCCTTCCTTAACATGACATTGTCTGACTTATTGTTTCTTTGTTATAATTCACCTCCTTCCTTAACATAACAGTATGTCTGATTTATCATTGTTTCTGTGTTATAATCCACCTCCTTCCTTAACATAACAGTATGTCTGATTTATTGTTTCAGTGTTATAATCCACCTCCTTCCTTAACATGACAGTATGTATGACTTATTGTTTCTGTGTTATAATCCACCTCCTTTCTTTAACATAACAGTATGTATGACTTATTGTTTCTGTTATAATTCACCTCCTTCCTTAACATAACAGTATGTCTGAGTTATTTTTTCAATGTTATAATCCACGTCCTTCCTTAAAGTAACAGTATAGGTTCATAGATTAGTACTAAACTAACTGCCCTTGCGAGTGAATTTAAGCCTAGCCAATTATCCCTTCTGAGAGACACAAACCCTGAACCTTGTGTTTATAAGGCAAACACCTTAACCATTAGGCCACCCTCCCCATGTCTGATTTATGATTCTTTCTGTGTTATAATCCACCTCCTTCCTTAACATAACAGTATGTCTGACTTGTCATTGTTTCTGTGTTATAATCCACCTCCTTCCTTAACATAACAGTATGTCTGATTTATTGTTTCTGTGTTATAATCCACCTCCTTCCTTAACATAACAGTATGTCTGATTTATTGTTTCTGTGTTATAATCCACCTCCTTCCTTAACATAACAATATGTCTGACTTATTGTTTCTGTGTTGTAATCCACCTCCTTCCTTAACATAACAGTATGTCTGATTTATTGTTTCTGTATTATAATCCACCTCCTTCCTTAACATAACAGTATGTCTGATTTATTGTTTCTGTGTTATAATCCACCTCCTTCCTTAACATAACGGTATGACTGACTTATTGTTTCTGTGTTATAATCCACCTCCTTCCTTAACATAACAGTATGTCTGACTTATTGTTTCTGTTTTATAATCCACCTCCTTCCTTAACATAACTGTATGTCTGATTTATTGTTTCTGTGTTATAATCCACCTCCTTCCTTAATTTAACAGTTTCTCTGACATTGTTTCAGTGTTATAATCTACCCCCTTCCTTAACATAACAGTATGTCTGATTTATTGTTTCTGTGTTATAATCCACTTCCTTCCTTAACATAACAGTATGTCTGACTTATTGTTTCTGTGTTATAATCCACCTCCTTCCTTAACATAACAGAATGACTGATTTATTGTTTCTGTGTTATAATCCACCTCCTTCCTGAACATAACAGTATGTCTGATTTATTGTTTCTGTGTTATAATCCACCTCCTTCCTTAACATAACAGAATGACTGATTTATTGTTTCTGTGTTATAATCCACCTCCTCCCCCCATTCTGTCCCTTTTTGTTTGATTTTGACTGAGGTCGTATCCTTTTCTTCTTCTGATTGACATGAGATTTTAGGTCTCCTCCTTTTCTTTGTTGTCTTCTGTCTTTTGGGTCTGGGACAAGAAAGTCCTGAGGTACTTCATTTCCATACGACCTTTGTGTACTACATGACATTGGCATGCTTTGGTCATGCAGCATAAGGGAACAATGCCTAAACTTTGATATCCTGGATGGACACATGGCAAACCCTGGCAGGCTATCCCGCTTGTCAGTAATAATGCAGCAGTGTACGGTCTGACGTCCACTTTTATAGTACGTTCTTATACAACTCTGCAGTCTTATGGTTTTTCCATATGTCATACAGCAAGACAGAGGGACCCAAGGGCTTTTGTACTGTTCTGTATGATGTCAGCCTCCAAATATGCTTTGTCTTCATCTTCAGCCTCATCACCTGCAGAAATCCTAGGGATACATACATGTAAGAGGAAAAAGATGACTTCACCTGCGGAATCGCACAAGGAGGATACGGTCTCCACCTTGATCCCCCTGATAACTCCAGATGTGGAGAGGCCTTAGAAAGGATGTGATGGATGGGATGGCCCATAGCCTCCATTTTTTCACTACAGCGGATACTGCCGAAGGCCTTAGGTGGTCTCATCAATGTAGTATGGGAAAGCCCTCACATTATGTATCCTCTCAAGGAAATTAGGATTTTCTGACATCTGGGGCAAGAAAAACTGAAGAAAATGGCATCGGCTGCATCTTTTATACCCCTGGCGCACTGACGTCAGGGAGGAGGCGACAGCAACCGACGCCGGACCTAGACTTTGGAATTCAGGCCGACTGTGGGTAGCCTGCCAGCAGGATAACCCAAGTGTAATGACTGCAACAGTGAATACACTCGAACATCTACATTTATGGTAGGTACACAAATGTATTTTTCTGTGTTATAATCCACCTCCTTCCTTAACATAACAGTATGTCTGACTTATTGTTTCTGTGTTATAATCCACCTCCTTCCTAAACATAACAATATGTCTGACTTATAGTTTCTGTGTTATAATCCACCTCCTTCCTTAACATGACATTGTCTGACTTATTGTTTCTTTGTTATAATTCACCTCCTTCCATAACATAACAGTATGTCTGATTTATCATTGTTTCTGTGTAATAATCCACCTCCTTCCTTAACATAACAGTATGTCTGATTTATTGTTTCAGTGTTATAATCCACCTCCTTCCTTAACATGACAGTATGTATGATGTATTGTTTCTGTGTTATAATCCACCTCCTTCCTTAACATAACAATATGTCTGATTTATTGTTTCTGTGTTATAATCCACCTCCTTCCTTAACATAACAATATGTCTGACTTATTGTTTCTGGTGTATAATCCACCTCCTTCCTTAACATAACAGTATGTCTGACTTATTGTTTCTGTGTTATAATCCACGTCCTTCCTTAACATAACAGTATGACTGATTTATTGTTTCTGTGTTATAATCCACCTCCTTCCTTAACATAACAGTATGTCTGATTTATTGTTTCTGTGTTATAATCCACGTCCTTCCTTAACATAACAGTATGACTGACTTATTGTTTCTGTGTTATAATCCACCTCCTTTCTTTAACATAACAGTATGTATGACTTATTGTTTCTGTTATAATTCACCTCCTTCCTTAACATAACAGTATATCTGAGTTATTTTTTCAATGTTATAATCCACGTCCTTCCTTAAAATAACAGTATAGGTTCATAGATTAGTACTAAACTAACTGCCCTTGCGAGTCAATTTAAGCCTAGCCAATTATCCCTTCTGAGAGACACAAACCCTGAACCTTGTGTTTATAAGGCAAACACCTTAACCATTAGGCCACCCTCCCCATGTCTGATTTATGATTATTTCTGTGTTATAATCCACCTCCTTCCTTAACATAACAGTATGTCTGACTTGTTGTTTCTGTATTATAGTCCTCCTCCTTCCTTAACATAACTGTATGTCTGACTTATTATTTCTGTGTTATAATCCACCTCCTTCCCTAACATAACAGTATGTCTGACTTATTATTTCTGTGTTATAATCCACCTCCTTCCTTAACATAACAGTATGTCTGATTTATGGTTTCTGTGTTATAATCCACCTCCTTCCTTAACATAACAGTATAACTGACTTGTCATTGTTTCTGTGTTATAATCCACCTCCTTCCTTAACATAACAGTATGTCTGACTTATTGTTTCTGTGTTATAATCCACCTCCTTCCTTAACATAACAGTATGTCTGATTTATTGTTTCTGTGTTATAATCCACCTCCTTCTTTAACATAACAGAATGTCTGATTTATTGTTTCTGTGTTATAATCCACGTCCTTCCTTAACATAACAGTATGTCTGATTTATTGTTTCTGTGTTATAATCCACCTCCTTCCTTAACATAACAGTATGTCTGACTTATTGTTTCTGTTATAATCCACCTCCTTCCTGAACATAACAGTATGTCTGACTTATTGTTTCTGTGTTATAATCCACCTCCTTCCTTAACATAACAGTATGTCTGACTTATTGTTTATGTGTTATAATCCACCTCCTCCCCCCATTCTGTCCCTTTTTGTTTGATTTTGACTGAGGTCATATCCTTTTCTTCTTCTGATTGACATGAGATTTTAGGTCTCCTCCTTTTCTTTGTTGTCTTCTGTCTTTTGGGTCTGGGACAAGAAAGTCCTGAGGTACTTCATTTCCATACGACCTTTGTGTACTACATGACATTGGCATGCTTTGGTCATGCAGCATAAGGGAACAATGCCTAAACTTTGATATCCTGGATGGACAGATGGCAAACCCTGGCAGGCTATCCCGCTTGTCAGTAATAATGCAGCAGTGTACAGTCTGACGTCCACTTTTATAGTACGTTCTTATACAACTCTGCAGTCTTGTGGTTTTTCCATATGTCATACAGCAAGACAGAGGGACCCAAGGGCTTTTGTACTGTTCTGTATGATGCCAGCCTCCAAACATGCTTTGTCTTCATCCTCAGCCTCATCACCTGCAGAAATCCTAGGGATACATACATGTAAGAGGAAAAAGATGACTTCACCTGCGGAATCGCACAAGGAGGATACGGTCTCCACCTTGATCCCCCTGATGACTCCAGATGTGCAGAGGCCTTAGAGAGGATGTGATGGATGGGATGGCCCATAGCCTCCATTTTTTTTCTGCAGCGGATACTGCCGAAGGCCTTAGGTGGTCTCATCAATGTAGTATGGGAAAGCCCTCACATTATGTATCCTCTCAAGGAAATTAGGATTTTCTGCCCCCCCCCTACACACACACACACACAAATTATTCAGAGTTCTGATTACCCTCAAAAAGGTTTCAGTTCCTCAGAGTTTGGTGAACCATTTACTTGATAGGGAGCTGAGGGGGTAGTTACTACCTCAGAGAGCATATTTATGCATTTTCAATGTTCGTTATGAGGAGCATAAACTACACAGCTCACATGACTTATTTCCAGAGAGAGAGTTGACGCTAGAGCCCTTGTTGGAAACTGTTACATCGATATAACATCTCATGATGAGGATGGCATGTGGTTCCACTGAAGGTTTGTGCCAAGATGCATTATCTAGTATTGCTATGTGTGGACATGTCTAGCTGAGGCTCACAGATTTTACAAAGAACACCAAGGTAACATTTATGAATTCACTCTTTTAACTGCCCAGCCTTTTTGCCCTGAAGTTAAAACACACCTGGCAAATAGGGTTAAAGTAGGCTAAAGCATCTGTGCTGTAGGAGGGAAGTTTCCGTTTCTTGGATACAAAGAACGTAATTGGAAATGTTTTGGGTATGACAGCAGTAGAAGAACCAGCAATCTGGGGGTGAAATCAGGACAGCTTCCAGAAATGTCATCTCCATATAAAGGTCTCCAACAACAGCAGAGTGATTGTGGTCCACCTTCAGGTGGTCTGCAGCAGCATCCCTGAGGCCTTGCCCAAGTGTCACTCCATGGAGGCATAGAGGGAGCTGTCTGTCTCTCCATCTTCCTAAATGTCTAGCCATCACCAGAGACAGATGCATGCAGTCCGTAACCCACCTACTTGCAGACCTTACACTTGCCCAGTGTCTCCTCAGTGTCAGAGAGCTGCAATAAAAAGGAAGTATTCCAACAAAGCAAAACATTTCTTTGTCCCAGCTGGACCACAAGTATTAGTATACAGCTTTCCAACAAAGCAAAACATTTCTTTGTCCCAGCTGGACCACAAGTATTAGTATACAGCTTTCTAACAAAGCAAAACATTTCTTTGTCCCAGCTGGACCACAAGTATTAGTATACAGCTTTCCAACAAAGCAAAACATTTCTTTGTCCCAGCTGGACCACAAGTATTAGTATACAGCTTTCCAACAGAGCAAAACATTTCTTTGTCCCAGCTGGACCACAAGTATTAGTATACAGCTTTCCAACAGAGCAAAACATTTCTTTGTCCCAGCTGGACCACAAGTATTAGTATACAGCTTTCCAACAAAGCAAAACATTTCTTTGTCCCAGCTGGACCAGAAGTATTAGTATACAGCTTTCCAACAAAGCAAAACATTTCTTTGTCCCAGCTGGACCACAAGTATTAGTATACAGCTTTCCAACAAAGCAAAACATTTCTTTGTCCCAGCTGGACCACAAGTATTAGTATACAGCTTTCCAACAGAGCAAAACATTTCTTTGTCCCAGCTGGACCACAAGTATTAGTATACAGCTTTCCAACAGAGCAAAACATTTCTTTGTCCCAGCTGGACCACAAGTATTAGTATACAGCTTTCTAACAAAGCAAAACATTTCTTTGTCCCAGCTGGACCACAAGTATTAGTATACAGCTTTCCAACAAAGCAAAACATTTCTTTGTCCCAGCTGGACCACAAGTATTAGTATACAGCTTTCCAACAAAGCAAAACATTTCTTTGTCCCAGCTGGACCACAAGTATTAGTATACAGCTTTCCAACAGAGCAAAACATTTCTTTGTCCCAGCTGGACCAGAAGTATTAGTATACAGCTTTCTAACAAAGCAAAACATTTCTTTGTCCCAGCTGGACCACAAGTATTAGTATACAGCTTTCCAACAGAGCAAAACATTTCTTTGTCCCAGCTGGACCAGAAGTATTAGTATACAGCTTTCTAACAAAGCAAAACATTTCTTTGTCCCAGCTGGACCACAAGTATTAGTATACAGCTTTCTAACAAAGCAAAACATTTCTTTGTCCCAGCTGGACCACAAGTATTAGTATACAGCTTTCCAACAAAGCAAAACATTTCTTTGTCCCAGCTGGACCAGAAGTATTAGTATACAGCTTTCTAACAAAGCAAAACATTTCTTTGTCCCAGCTGGACCACAAGTATTAGTATACAGCTTTCTAACAAAGCAAAACATTTCTTTGTCCCAGCTGGACCACAAGTATTAGTATACAGCTTTCTAACAAAGCAAAACATTTCTTTGTCCCAGCTGGACCACAAGTATTAGTATACAGCTTTCCAACAAAGCAAAACATTTCTTTGTCCCAGCTGGACCACAAGTATTAGTATACAGCTTTCCAACAAAGCAAAACATTTCTTTGTCCCAGCTGGACCAGAAGTATTAGTATACAGCTTTCTAACAAAGCAAAACATTTCTTTGTCCCAGCTGGACCACAAGTATTAGTATACAGCTTTCCAACAAAGCAAAACATTTCTTTGTCCCAGCTGGACCACAAGTATTAGTATACAGCTTTCTAACAAAGCAAAACATTTCTTTGTCCCAGCTGGACCAGAAGTATTAGTATACAGCTTTCCAACAAAGCAAAACATTTCTTTGTCCCAGCTGGACCACAAGTATTAGTATACAGCTTTCCAACAAAGCAAAACATTTCTTTGTCCCAGCTGGACCAGAAGTATTAGTATACAGCTTTCTAACAAAGCAAAACATTTCTTTGTCCCAGCTGGACCACAAGTATTAGTATACAGCTTTCCAACAAAGCAAAACATTTCTTTGTCCCAGCTGGACCACAAGTATTAGTATACAGCTTTCTAACAAAGCAAAACATTTCTTTGTCCCAGCTGGACCAGAAGTATTAGTATACAGCTTTCTAACAAAGCAAAACATTTCTTTGTCCCAGCTGGACCAGAAGTATTAGTATACAGCTTTCTAACAAAGCAAAACATTTCTTTGTCCCAGCTGGACCACAAGTATTAGTATACAGCTTTCTAACAAAGCAAAACATTTCTTTGTCCCAGCTGGACCAGAAGTATTAGTATACAGCTTTCTAACAAAGCAAAACATTTCTTTGTCCCAGCTGGACCAGAAGTATTAGTATACAGCTTTCTAACAAAGCAAAACATTTCTTTGTCCCAGCTGGACCAGAAGTATTAGTATACAGCTTTCTAACAAAGCAAAACGTTTCTTTGTCCCAGCTGGACCACAAGTATTAGTATACAGCTTTCCAACAAAGCAAAACATTTCTTTGTCCCAGCTGGACCACAAGTATTAGTATACAGCTTTCTAACAAAGCAAAACATTTCTTTGTCCCAGCTGGACCAGAAGTATTAGTATACAGCTTTCTAACAAAGCAAAACATTTCTTTGTCCCAGCTGGACCACAAGTATTAGTATACAGCTTTCTAACAAAGCAAAACATTTCTTTGTCCCAGCTGGACCAGAAGTATTAGTATACAGCTTTCTAACAAAGCAAAACATTTCTTTGTCCCAGCTGGACCAGAAGTATTAGTATACAGCTTTCTAACAAAGCAAAACATTTCTTTGTCCCAGCAGGACCACAAGTATTAGTATACAGCTTTCTAACAAAGCAAAACATTTCTTTGTCCCAGCTGGACCACAAGTATTAGTATACAGCTTTCTAACAAAGCAAAACATTTCTTTGTCCCAGCTGGACCAGAAGTATTAGTATACAGCTTTCTAACAAAGCAAAACATTTCTTTGTCCCAGCTGGACCAGAAGTATTAGTATACAGCTTTCTAACAAAGCAAAACATTTCTTTGTCCCAGCTGGACCACAAGTATTAGTATACAGCTTTCTAACAAAGCAAAACATTTCTTTGGCCCCAGCTGGACCACAAGTATTAGTATACAGCTTTCTAACAAAGCAAAACATTTATTTGTCCCAGCTGGACCACAAGTATTAGTATACAGCTTTCTAACAAAGCAAAACATTTCTTTGTCCCAGCTGGACCAGAAGTATTAGTATACAGCTTTCTAACAAAGCAAAACATTTCTTTGTCCCAGCTGGACCAGAAGTATTAGTATACAGCTTTCTAACAAAGCAAAACATTTCTTTGTCCCAGCTGGACCACAAGTATTAGTATACAGCTTTCTAACAAAGCAAAACATTTCTTTGTCCCAGCTGGACCAGAAGTATTAGTATACAGCTTTCTAACAAAGCAAAACATTTCTTTGTCCCAGCTGGACCAGAAGTATTAGTATACAGCTTTCTAACAAAGCAAAACATTTCTTTGTCCCAGCTGGACCAGAAGTATTAGTATACAGCTTTCTAACAAAGCAAAACATTTCTTTGTCCCAGCTGGACCAGAAGTATTAGTATACAGCTTTCTAACAAAGCAAAACATTTCTTTGTCCCAGCTGGACCAGAAGTATTAGTATACAGCTTCAAGTTTGCTTTAGTACCAAAGAAGATGGGACCGCAGGCTCATTCTAATAGACTTAAGTGGCCTAAACCATTTAATTTCCAAAGAAGCCTTTTGTGTGGTCTTATACAATCCATCCTTCCATAATTTGTGGAAGGAGACTGAATGTGATCTTTGAACCTCCAAAATGCCTACTTTCACATAAGGAAGACCAAGGAGTCCATGAGATATTATCACTTCTGGGTATAAACCAATCATTACCAGCTCGGGAAATCTCCATTTAATCTCAATACAGCACTCGGTGTTCACATAGTATATCTGTTATAAAAGTGGACCAGAGGAAGAAAGGGGCCAGAATTTCTCTTTCATGGACATCTGCCTCCTGACGGCTTCCTCCCTAACCAGTCTTATCTCAGCTTGAGTCCCTGAACAGCCTATTCCTTTCCTTAGGAATAATAATTTACCTTGCAATAAAAAAAATGACATACCAGGCATAATGGTTAAGGCCTTGGCTCCAGAGCGCAAGATAAATAGTTCAATCCTGACCTCCAGTCAGTGCCTTTATGGAGTTTGCATGTTCTGTCTCTGTCTCTGTAGGGTTCTTCCCAAAAACATGCTGAGTTTTTCCTCTTCAAACTCACCCAAGAATGGGGCTGTGGGCAGTATCCTCTTGATAGCATAACATTCATCACAAACTATGCACCATGTCATGAGTAGCCACTCTATGGTGTAAAAGTAGGCTCTGGGTGTTTTAGGTTCATAGGTTCATAGGTTTATACTAGGCTATCTGCCCTAAGGTATTTATAAGCCTAGCCCAAATTTTTGTGGCTTACGCCACCCCTTATATGAAAAAATACTGTGCCCATTAGTTTGTTGTGCCTCTGTCCAGCAGTGACACAGAGATGATTCCCGGGGTAAACCTACGATCTCCCATCCACAGGTCTAGATTTCTCTTGAACAGAGTCAGCGAGGTGCTCTGCCTCACATGGACCGGGATTTTATTCCACAGCATAGGGAGTCTCTGAGTGATAAATCTATCCCTCCAGCACGTCCTATTTATATCCGTGCTAAGGTTTAAGTCGCTTGCTCTAGTGGTTTTGGTGGATTTGGATTTTTTGAGGTGGAGCATGTCCATTAATTCCGGGTTGGACATGGCCTTGTATGTCAGGCACATGTCACCTCTGAGCAGACGGTATGAGACTGAATAGAGCTGGAGTTTCTTCAATCTGGCAGCATATGACAGATTTTGGAGTCCCTTTATCCTTTTGGTGAGGAACTTTTGGGGTCTCTCCAATTGCTGCAGATGTTGGGTGAGATACATCCCGAATGGGGCATTGTACTCAATCATTGGTCTGATAAGTGAAGAGTACAGGGGAACAATGACCTCACTAGATCTGGATGTGAATCCCTTCATGATCAGGTGGGCAATGTAGAAGGTCTTTCTAACCACTTTAGCAACGTGAGTGTCAAAAGAAAGGCCACTGTCAACCTGGGTCCCCAGGTCCCTGATAACCTCTTCTGTGCTTAGTGGATTGCCACCTATATGGTAGCTTGGGGTTACCTTGTTTTTCCCGAAGGGTATGACTATACATTTTTGGCGTTTAACTTCAGGCCATGGCTCTGGCACCAGCTATCTGTTTCTGTGAGTCCCTTCTGAAGGATATCCGTGTCCGATGCACTTTCCACTATGGCGCCCAGTTTGCAGTCGACTGCAAACTTTGTCAGCCAAAGTCCTCCCATGTTGGCCTGTACTTCTGAGAAGTAGATGCCAAACAATAGGGGGCCAAGGACCGAGCCCTGTGGGACACCACTTGTGACCGGCTTGGAGTCTGACACAGCGCCAGCAACTCTAACCCTGTGGGTTCTGTCCTTAAGCCAGTTTGCAACCCATCTTGTGACATATGGGTTTACATTTAAGCTGGTAAGTTTTTCTACAATACCCGAGTGGGGTATTGTGTCGAAAGCCTTTGCAAGGTCAAGGTAGGCTGTATGGACTGCCTTTCCCTCATCAATGGCCTTGGTGACTGTTTCGAAGAAGTCAACCAAGTTCAAAAGGCATGATCTTCCCTTGACAAAGCCAAACTGGGTTGGGTCCAATGTCTGCAAGTCCCCTATATCTTTGTTTATGAACTCCATTATGATCCTCTCCATAGCTTTGCAGACTAGACTTGTTAAGCTTATGGGGCGGTAATTACCAGGGTCCAGAGGCACCGCCTTTGTGGAGTGGGACCACAGTTGCCGTACGCCACTCCTTGGGCACGTATCCTGTGGTAAGGCTGAGATTAAACAGCTGCCTTATGCGGGTTTAATTCCTCATTTAGCTCGTGTAGCACACAGCCGGGACACCATCCGGTCCCATTGATGCTGTGTTTTTAGCTTTAGAGAGAGCAGCTTTCACCTGCGCATTTGAGATGTCCGGGAGGCTACACTCGGCTGGGATAGTTATCTCTCCTTTAGGGGAGAGGGGTGAAGTTTGCACTGAACCTGTCTGCCAGTATGTTGGCAATGTCTGTGGGTTCAGTGATTTTTGTATCATTTTGGACTAATTCTGAGCATATCTGGGAGTTTCCACCCAGGTTCATAACATAGCTGAAAAAGGCCTTATGATTGTCCTTTGAATCCATGGCAATTTTTCTCTCAAAATTGGCCTTAGTTGATTTTATGAGTGCTCGTATTTTTTACTAATAATGATCAGGGGTGACTTCCCTTTTATGGATTTTGTTCTATCATGTAATAGCTTTCTCCTCTTATTGTAAAGTTTGTTAATGGCTGGGGTCCACCAGACTGGACGTTTGCCCTTTGTGGAAAGAGTCTTGGTTTTATTTGGGATTGCCTGATCCATGCAGTCCTGGAGGTGTTCATAGAAGGCATTTGTAAGGGCTTCCGCAGCTTGGGTTGTGGTTTCCTCTGGCTCAGGGGCCTTGAAGGATACCACACCAGTCTTGAGTAGTGTGAAGTTTGCTTTAGAGAAGTTCTTCACTATGGTCTTTTTTGTTTGGGGTGGGAGCGGGATGTGGATTTCCAGTGAGATTAGTTTATGATCAGATCTCACCAATGAGGGATATACTTCCGGTGTGGAGCATTTTGTCCCCATGTTTGTGACAATGAGATCTAGTATATTTTCTCCTCTCGTGGGAACAGTGACTAGCTGTTCCATGGCATTTGAATTTATGAACTCCAGGAACCGTTGGGCTAGAAAGTTAGGGCTTGAGTAATGTTCCCAGTCTATATTCGGGTAGTTGAAGTCACCCTGTATGATGGTGTTTGGAGATACATTTATACCCTCCAGTGTCTTCAGGAAGGCTGTGTGGGGTTCCTGAGTTTGAGAGGGTGGCCTGTAGCATGCTACAATTTGTAGAGCAGTTTTGCCTATGGTTAGTTGCACCTGGATGGTTTCCGAAGCTTCGTGCGTTGCCACCAACCTGGAGGTGTGGGTATCCTTTATGAATATGGATACACCCCCCTTTTGTGGTGTGGTCCGGGTTTTGGGGCCGGAACGCATGATATGAGGTAAAACCTAATAGTGCCGGGGTGCTCTCAGGAGCCTTGAACCAGGTTTCAGTTACAGCACAGACATCGATGTTCTCCATACTGAGAAGGGCCTCGAGTGCGTGCATTTTGAGATTTAGACTTCTGGCATTGAGCAGCATTACCCTCAGTTTCTTCCCATTTTTGTTTTTTAGGGTTGTAGGTTTAGAATTTGAGCCTTGCCTAAAAAAGGCACTATGGGGGTGGCAAGAGCCTTAGGCAATATCCGGAATCCCAGGGGTGACATCAGAAGTAGGTATGGGTATGGGTATTTGCCGGTTTGAGGTGAGTACCTGACCTCTACCACAGAATTATGTTAATTTTGGGAGGGGACTGTGTGCCCCTGTTGGCCACTTTGTGCATACCATTAAAGCCCAGCATCCCAGGTTCATTAAGCTACAGGACAGTAGTGTCCAGTTGCCCAGCTTGGGTTACTTGTGATAGCTTTGTTGAACAAAAGCAGGACATAAAACCAGTCAGCCTGCCAAACATGAACTAAGGATTGCTACACTCTGTATGGTTTCATGAGTCTATATTAGATGATTGAACTTTCATAATTTCGACTGTCATATGGTTGACATCATATGATCGAATTTTTGAAAGTTCGAACGTTTTAACGGAGATCTCCTTACAGTGCGGAATGGGAAGTAAATAGTGTGGGAAGAAATAGCCAGGGAATTGTTATGGCTAGGCTTATATAGGCCCTAGGGTTGATAGCCTAGTACCAACCTATGAACCTATGTAGTGCGATCTCGAAGTTGGTATATTTTAAGAGCAGGGGGTGTGGGGGGGTGCAGGGGGGCTTGCCCCCCTGCTTAAAACATTCAGGTAGGTTATTTGTGTAGTTTTTTTTTTTTTTAATTAGATTTTTGAACTTTTGAAAGTTTGATCATACGGCGTCAACCATATGATGAACTTTTGAAAGTTCAATCATTTAATATATACCCTTTCACTGCAGTCGGAACTTGGAAGTGGATGACATGATGGTAAGGAGGAGGCTGGTCATCCACTGTATCTAGGAGACAAGATGGAAAGGTAGTGCAACAAAGCCACTTGGCTTGGGGTAGAGAGCCTGCTACTCAGGAGTAGGACAAACTAGAAATGGTGTGGAATTGTGGTGAGTGAGAGTCTTTAGTTAACAGCTTCAGTGAGGGATATTCTAAGAATTAGTGACAGACTCATGGCAATCAGACTCCAGTGAAAGGAATAGGGCAGTATTCATAACCACAGCCTATATCCCACAGCAGGTTGTGACAGGGAGGGATGTCATCAGTATTAGTGACAGACTCATGGCAGTCAGACTCCAGTGAAAGGATAGGTAAGTATTCATAATCTCAGCCTATGTCCCACAGCAGGTTGTGACAGGGGCGGATGTTATCAGTATTAGTGACAGACTCATAGCAATCAGACTCCAGTGAAAGGATAGGGCAGCATTCATAACCTTGGCCTATGATAGGGCAATATTCATAACCTCAGCCTGTGATAGGGCAGTATTCATAACCTCAGCCTACGATAGAGCAGTATTCATAACCTCAGCGTATGATAGGGCAGTATGATAGGGCAGTATTCATAACCTCAGCCTATGTCCCACAGCAGGTTGTGACAGGGAGGAAAACAGTACATTCAGGCAACTGCTGCAGGACTTAATAGATAAAGCAGGACAGTATGAGTTGGTGTTAATAATAGGAGACATGAATGCACATATTGGGACAGAAGAACAAGATATGAGGACTGCCTGGATCCATGTTGGTGGGGCAACAAAAATAAGGGAGTGGCCAATTTAGACCTCTATCTGGTAAATGGTTTTATGCTGGCCAAGAACATGATTCAGCACTAGAGTCACAAGATGACATACAAGAGTGGCCAAAATGCAAGTCAAGTGCACATCCTTCTAGTGAGGAAAGGGCACTGGGGTAGAATCAGTGATTGCAAATGTAATCCCCTGCAGACATATAGCATAAGCCACTATATGCCACAATCAGCTGCAAGCAGTAGTTACAGGAGTCTCAAAGGTCAGCAAGGAAATACTCAGAGCTGTAGCACCACAGGAGCAAAGGAAATAGGTGACACTGAAGATGAATGCCAGCAACCAAAAACAGCATGTGTGAAGACTGTAGAAGAGCTGTATTGGCCAAACCAGGTATGGCAATAAGGTAAATAAGGAAAGCTGGTGGTGCAGTGCAGAGGTTAAGGAGGTCATCAAACGACAGAAGAGGAGCAAGAAAAAGTGGGAGGCAGAGAAGACAGAGCAGGCTTAGAAGGAATACCGGTGGCTAACGAACATGCTAACTGAGAAGTTGCAATACGAAAGAGCTAGGTATCAGAGGCACTGTACCAGCTTCTGGAAAGTGACTCATATGATCACTAGACATCAGAGGCACTATACCAGCTTTTGGAAAGTGACTCGTGATCTGTAGGCATCAGAGGCACTCTACCAGCTTCTAGAAAGTGACTCATGTGATCTATAGGCATCAGAGGCACTCTACCAGCTTCTGGAAAGTGACTTATGTGATTGCAGAAAGACTCCATCATGTTGCAAGGCAAATACAGAAATGTAAAGAAGATAGGCACCCTTCATAAGGACTGTCAGCAACAACTTACTAACCAGTGCACAGGACATCAGAGTCTTATGGAAGAAGTATTTCCAATAGTTTCTGAGTGAAGAAAATCCCACAGTAGCTATGCTGCCCAGAAACAGTCTGTGATGAAAGAAGGTGCGGATCTTACCCTAGAAGAAGTAAAAACAGCACTAAGGAAATGAAGTCAGAGAAAGAAGCAGGCTCAGATGAGGTCACGGTAGATATGATCAAGATGTTGGGTGAGTTAGAGAAGAAATGGCTCCTGAGGTACTCCTAGTAGTATCAAGAGAAAGACGTACGTCACATGACTGGAGAATAAGCATACTAGAGCAAAAGGGACATTCACAACTGTGGGCAGTATAGAGGTGTCAAACTCCTGTCACACTGCAGGAGAGTTCTGAAGAGGATGGTCAGTAAACAAGTACTCAGAGTAATAGAAAGTAATACAGGAGATGTGCAGTTAAGATTTTGATCAGAATGCAGCACACCCAACCTGATGTTTACAGTGAGACATAGAGAAGCTTTAGATGAGGAAAGAGTCCAAATGGGCATTCTTAGACTGAGAGAAAGCATATGACAGGGTTCCAAGAAAGCTGATTTGGGCAATCCTGCAGTAATTCGAAGTCCCATATTAGTGGAATTGGTGCATGCTGGGTACAATGACCACATGACTCAAGTAAGAAGAGTGTTTGGTCTCACAGAGAGGTTCCCAGTGGGAGTGGGTATGCACCAGAGTTCAGCTGTGAGCCCACTGATATTCATACTAGTGATGGACTACATTAGCAAAAAGGTTGGAGGGGACAGGTCAACAAAATTGTATGCAGAAGATGTGGAATTGTAGGCAGACTCTGAGCAAGAACATCAGCAAAGGATAGGGGAATGGAATGCAAAACTGAAGAGGCACGAGATGACACTGATTACACATATGACAGCTGAACTGGCAGCAAATTGGTGAAATCAGAATTAGCTGAGAATTGCGATAGTAAGAAAAACAGTGGAGCAAGTGAACAGCTTCACGTATCTGGGAGGGGTGGTTGAGGGTAAGGGAAGTCTGAATGAGGAAGTCAAAGCTAGAGTCAGAGGGGCTGCAGCCACCTGGTACAGTGTGTCAGGTGTAGTATATGTCAGAAGAATGTCAAAGAAGCTAAAAAGTAAGGTATGCAAAACAGTTGTGCGACCAGTACTACTATATCGTACAGAAACCTGGGTAGTAAAGGCAGAGCAGTTGATGGAGATAAAGTGCCTGAAGCAGGTGCTAGGATGCACACTGTGTTACAGATGACGAAATGAGGACATCAAAGCAGAAACCAGAGTAGCTCCAATTGCAGAGAACGTCAAAGGGAACAGATTATGGTGGTTCTTGTCTACGTGACAATCTGGTGAAAAGAATTTGGGACAGACAAGAAGGCAGCAAGAGAAAATGAGGGCATCCAGCAGACAGGCAGGCATGTACTATGTAAGTACATTAATATGACTATAGCTTCCTCATGTCCAAGGCAGATAAAATTTGATATAATGTGAATCTTAATAACGACATAATTTTACTACCATAGGACGAGAACAGTGTTTGTTAAACAAAACAGAAGATCTGATGTGAATTTTCCTTCACAGCTCAATGGATGGGTTCGGATCTTATTTGGCCGTTACACTAGCTCATGGCCTCTGACAAACTCTTGAGCTCCTTTCCTACCCACAATGCACTATCCCTCATGTTCCTCAGATCTCATTTGCCACTTTTATGATTAGACTTGGTCAACTGTAGCTCTCTGGCCAATTCATTAAGATAAGTGAATTTTCTCCAACAAATATTTCTTCAGAGCTAATTTTGTGCTAATCTCTTTCTGTTAGATATTTTAATTTATATCGTAGGTGTTTTGCTATCTTTATTCATGTTTATTCTATTTTTTTTAAGCTTCCTGGTTGGATCTTGGAGCTTCGGCTTTGGATAGCTCAGCTCTGGCTTCCACTTCAGGCAGATTGCTTTCGGAGTAGAGGGAAGTGGCAGGCCAGAAACTCACTTTCTCATCTCCTTTGACTTCCTTCACTCTGGAGCGATCTGCTTTTGAGGTTGTGTGGAGGGTTTTCTCTGCTCCATCAGGTCAGACGGGTCCTTCTTCCTCAAATCCCCCCTCGACATCTCAGCTGACTTTTCACCGTGATCCTCACCATTCTGCCCCACAGGAACAGCCAGCCCAAAGCTTCCAGACCACCCAGCCGAGTATTGTCATCTATTCTGATACTTCTCTGGAATGTTCCAACAAAGAAGTCCCTAGGAAAGGATGTGCCAGAGGAGGCACTTGGACTCTTTCCCCAGGAGTCCGTCATCAAGAATACTGACTTTGATAAGGAAGAAGGGTCTCAAATCACCACCTAATGACATCTCATATGGAGACATCATCCTTGAGATCCTTAAACAGAAGGGTGGTTGGTCTGCCCAAAACCCAACAAGTCAATATTTCTGTAAGCTTTTAGGACGGGCCCATCTACCTCCTGTGTTACTCAACCCCTTGATGAACTTATTGATATGGTTTCTAAGCAGGAGTGGAAGGAACCTAATATGACTGAGCTGATCCCAGGAGACCAGACAGGACCCTGGCTCCACCAATAAGAAGAGAACATTGGAGTAAGGGGGCACCATTTGATGCCATGGTCATGATGACCGCTACAAAGAAGGAACTCGTGGAACAGACTTCCACTTCCATCCCCTAATTGAGAATCTGGGGCACTGAACAGATTTGGGAAAGGAGATTATGCTTCAGTGACATTTGCTCTCCGGTAGCTGAAGTACTTTGCACACTTCACAAGATTGCAAAGGGACTTGATTAAGGAACTTTCAGGCTCCCTTTCAGGGGCCACTGCTGTGGGGGCTCAATCTTCTGTGGCCTCACAGTTGGTTGCCCTTTAATCTAATGTAAATTTGTTCATGAAGCTCATCTCACATGCTGTAGAAGGTGCCTCAAGGGCCACAGGTTCAGGTATTTCCATCAGGAGGCATGCCTGGATGCACCTGTGTGATTTTGTAGAGCCTTTAAAGTCATCTTTTGTCAATGATCCCTTTGACAATTCTTCTTTGTTTGGCCCCACAAAAAAAGAAACACACTCCAGGTGTGAGAAAGATGCAAAGATCCTATCTGCAGTGGGTGTATGTTTTTCGACCCCTCAGCAGACCTTTTCCAGGAATCAACGGGGAGGTCTAAAGATGTGGTTCAGGAAGTCTCCGAGTCCTTTCTAGGACACACATGGATGTAGTTCCCCCGGAGGCAAGGGGGAGCAATAATGGCAAAAGATGCCCCAGTGGCAGAGGAGAGCCGCAAAACTGAGGGTCTAGATATACATTTTCTGACAGACCCTTTCAGTGCTCCTGAAGGGAGGCTCAAAGTGGGGGTTGCTTATCTTTCCACCAAGAAGCCTGGCTAAATATACCAAAGAGAATGAAGAAACAAACTGAATAACGTAACAATTTATTCAAAAGGCAAAGCTTTCAGGTACAAGACCCTTCATCAGTGGTGATCTCATATCCTACTACATCAAAATTTATATCAACACCAATTAAGTCAAAACCAATAAAATGTTTAAAATACATCTTAAAGAAACAGAATACTTTTAAATACATGAATTAATGCATAAAATCCCTATAAAACATATAAAAAATATCAAAACCATATAACCACAAACATCAGTGCAAACAATTTTGTCTCTGTCTAAGAACAGGCTTCAAGGATACCATTTGATTTAATCCTGGTAATTTGTCTGCTGATAACAGACGTATCCATTTATATTCACTCAATTCTAACTTATTATTAATATCTCCCCATTTGTTACTTTTGTTAACAATACTAATAAATTTGAGCATAAAACTATGTTCTGAGTTGGTTTCATTTACATGTTTAGCTAGAGCATTAGTTAATACCTTACGTCTAATATCAGAATTATGCACTATTATCCTATCCTTCAGTTTTCTACTGGACTTTCCCATATAAAAACATTTGCATTTTGTACAGGTGGCAAGATATACAACATTGATGCTGTTGCATGTAGCAAAAAATCGAAATTCAAACCTTTTTCCTTGTTGTGTATCAAAATAATTAACATCTTTATCAATATAGCTACAGCAACAGCAGTTATAGCATGGAATAGTGCCACATCTACTTGGCGTCACTGTATTAGTGCCTTCTTTTGTATCTTTATAGCATAGCAGTTGTTTAAGACTCATGCTATTCCTATATGCAAATCTAAGTGTAATGTCAGTATGTTTATTTAAATCCGGTAGGGCTTGTAGGATAGGTCAATTAAATTGTACGTACTTGTGGAGTAATCCTGTTATAAGATGTTATATAACGTACTTTTGTATAAGTAGAAATGCCACCTGTAAAAAATGCAAATGTTTTTATGTGGGAAAGTCGAGTAGAAAACTGAAGGATAGGATAATAGAGCATAATTCTGATATTAGATGTAAGGTATTAACTAATGCTCTAGCGAAACATGTAAATGAAACCAACTCAGAACATAGTTTTATGTTCAAAGTTATTAGCATTGTTAACAAAGTAACAGATGGGAAGATATTAATAGTAAGTTAGAATTGAGTGAATATAAATGGATACTTCTGTTATCAGCAAATTACCAGGCTTAAATCAAATGATATCTTTAAAGCCTGTTCTTAGACAGAGACGAAATTGTTTGCACTGATGTTTGTGGTTATATGGTTTTGATATTTTTTTATATGTTTTATAGGGATTTTGTGCATTAATTCATGTATTTATAAGTATTCTGTTTGTACCCGCAGTGGTGGTGCTGCTGTAGCGTTGTCACAGTAAGACGCTGTCCGGATCGATTCTCAGCTAGAGCGTCTTCTGCGTGGAGACATGCGTGAATGGGCGTAGCTTCGTTGAAGGTTGTGCGTCAGGCCTGGCAAGCTGGTACGTAAAAATCAACTGCCAATCATTAGCGGACCGGAGTTCCGCTGCGAGCCCTAACCGGGAAAAGTCGAAAGACACAAACAATAAGTATTCTGTTTCTTTAAGATGTATTTTAAGCATTTTATTGACTGTGACTTAATTGGTGTTGATATAAATTGTGATGTAGTAGGATATGATATCACCACTGATGAAGGATCTTGTACCTGAAAGCTTTGCCTTTTGAATAAATTGTTACGTTATTCAGTTCGTTTCTTCATTCTCTCGTGTTTTCACGAACTGTGTTTAACTCAATTTTTTTATTTTTTATCATTAAATATACCAAAGGACACTTGGGTGCAGAAAATCATTTCTAGAGGTTATATTTTTCCCTTTTCCTTACCACCTCCATTGCCCAGGAAAATCCCAGTGTTTTACCCAATCAGAGGGAAGCAGCAACACTAGAAATCCAAACGCTGCTAAAAAAAAAAAAAAGTCATCCAATAGGTCCCACCAGACCAAATATAATCTGGAACTTACTCAAGATTCTTTTTAGTACCAAAGAACACAGGGGTCTGGAGACCAATTTTGGATTTCAGTGTGTTGAACAAATGGGTTTGACACTCCAAGTTCCAGATGGTCACTGTTAGTCCATTCTGCCATTTCTGAGCAAGGATGACTGGATGTGCTCAATGGACCTGCAAGATGCATACTATCACATAAAAATGAACAGGCAATCCAGAAGGTACTTACCCTTCCGACTAGGAACCAGTCATTACCAGTTCAGACCACTGTCCTTTGGCCTCACCACAGCCCCCAGGGTGTTCACCAAGTGT
Source organism: Protopterus annectens (assembly GCF_019279795.1). Classification (NCBI taxonomy): domain Eukaryota; kingdom Metazoa; phylum Chordata; order Ceratodontiformes; family Protopteridae; genus Protopterus; species Protopterus annectens. Next base: position 773,508,752 of record NC_056751.1, read on the forward strand.
ACGGCAGTAGATTCAGCTCACTCAGACTGCAGAGTTTCTGGGTGTTTCCATACTCAAGACGACTGGCTCATTACTGCTCCGACCAGGTATCAACTGGTACACGCATGAGACCAAGTGCTGCAAATTTGTTCAAATCTTGGAATAACCGTCAGTTATAGCAAGTCACAGTTAAAAGCCACTTGGGCAATGGAATTCATTGGAGCAAAATGTTCAACACAGTATCCATGGTAGCATCAATTCCTCTTTCAAGAGTAGAAACAGTAAGGAATCAGGTCAGGAAAATAATTTGCAGTACAAGAATTTCAGCCCGGTTGATTCTGCAATCCCTGGGACCAATGTCAACAGCAATAATTTTAGTTCCATTAGCAAGATATTACATTAGAATTCTGCAATGGATGCTACAAACACAATGGTCCGTTCTCTGTCAACCCATGTTGACAAAGATAAGAGTAATTCAGGTATGCAAATAGATCTTTCCTGGTGGATGCAGTCACAACAACTGTTGCAAGGTTGTCCTTTTGTTCTTCTTCAACCCACGGCCATAGTGACCACGTATGCTTCCCAGATTGGGTGGGGGGGACATTTTCTGGGGAAGACCATTCAAGGCACTTGGTCCCTTAGAGAGGCCAACTCACAAATCACTGTTATTGAAATGAGAGTGGTGCTTTTCGCATTGCAGTCATTCCAAAGCTCTCGCCTTCTCTGAACAATTGTGATCCAAATGGACAGCATGTCAGTAGTTTGGTACATTAACAAACAAGGGGGAACCAGATCTTATCCCTCTGTCAAGAAGCCATAAGGGTATGGCAATGGGCAGTTTCTTCCAAAAGCTTTAGAACTGCTACAGATATTCTGGGTAAGTCCAACATGATAGCAGACAAACTGAGCAGGTCCATCTTACTACCTAATGAGTAGTGTCTCAACAACAAAGTGACGAACATGATTTTCCATCAGCGGGGCCAGCCTTGCTACGATCAGCAGCTTCTTTGCCCTAATTCCCCCCACACACACTCTGCAGGAGTCGCCAAGGAATGCTGTACTCCATGATTGGTGGTCCGGTCTTCTGTACACTTATCCCCCAACTCTTTTAATTCCCAAATTCCTTCAGAAAGCAGCCAGGTCAAAGAGCAAATTCATCCTCATTGCACCTTTCTGACCTTGACAGATTCCGTCCCCCCTTCTTTGGGCCTTATCTTCTGTACCCACCTTGGATTCTGGATCCAGCTCCAGACAGTCTGTCTCACCTGATGGGCATGGTTCACCCAGACATCCCAAATCTCAAACCGACTGCATGGTTTCTCCAGTTCTACTAATAGCCAGGCAATCTATGCTATTTGTCTGTCTGTTCTGTACTACTATTTTCCCATAAACCCTCTGTGAGGAAACTCTACAGAAGTAAATGGAGAGAATTTGCTTATTGCGTAGAGCAGAATCAGGTAGACCCCTTCTCAGCAGCAATTCATTCTGTTCTTGAATTTTTAGTGAGTTTAGTTAATGAGGGTGCTAGTTCTTTGACTATTAAAGTTCAAGTCGCAGTCATCTCTAACTTTCATGTGGGGTTTCAGAATTTGTCCCTGGCTTCCTGTAAATTGTGCAAAGCCTTTTTGAAAGGTACCCTTCTACTTAGACCTCCTTATAAAGATCCCATACCACCATGGGATTTAAGTTTGGTACTGCAAGCCTTAACAGATTCCCCATTTGAACCTCTGCAGCTAAATGTGATTTAAAATTTTTGACCTGCAACATTTTCTTTCGAGTTGCAATTACACCCGCTAGAATGATTTCAGAACTTCGAGCTTTATCTTTTAAGCCCCCATGCTTGATTTTACACAAGGATAGGATCAGCTTGCATACCAATGCCTCCTTCCTACCTAAGGTGGTATCAGAATCCAACATTAACCTGCCAGTATTCTTCCCAAACTTTACAAATAAAGGAGAATATATGCTGCACTTACTGGATGTTTATAGACAGTTATGTTTGTACCAACACAGAGCAAGAGAGATTAGAAAGACAGACCACCTGTTTGTTTTGTTTGCACATAAGTTGGGCGAATAAGTTACAAAGGTAACTCTTGCTAGATGGTTGACGGATTGCATTTCATCTGTCTACAGCAATTGAATTTCCCGTCACCTAAACCACTAAAGGCTCAAGTCAGCCAGATCAGATACTTCCACTGTATTCCAGTCTAGAGTATCTATTCCAGAATCTAGTACATAAGTCTTGGGACTACCCTGAACCGGTCACTCCGAGGGTCCTTGTATCAGAGTAGGTTTCCACCCAGGGTCTACTGTAGAACAACGGTGCCAAGCTGAATTAAAATTAAAAAAAAAGTTTCAGTTCTTCTTGCTTAATTTCAACTCAGGTTTGTAAAAAAATAGCAGGCGGTCAAGCCTTTCATATGGAAGTCGGTTTGATTCTTTATTATTGTTACTTAAGTCATAATGAAGCAGTGCAGATAAATAGCACGCGGTCAAGCCTTTCATATGGAAGTCGGTTTGATTCTTTATTATTGTTACTTAAGTCATAATGAAGCAGTGCAGATAAATAGCACGCGGTCATGCCTTTCATACGGAAGTCAGTTTGATTCTTTATTATTGTTACTTAAGTCATAATGAAGCAGTGCAGATAAATAGCACGCGGTCAAGCCTTTCATATGGAAGTCGGTTTGATTCTTTATTATTGTTACTTAAGTCATAATGAAGCAGTGCAGATAAATAGCACACGGTCATGCCTTTCATATGGAAGTCGGTTTGATTCTTTATTATTGTTACTTAAGTCATAATGAAGCAGTGCAGATAAATAGCACGCGGTCAAGCCTTTCATATGGAAGTCGGTTTGATTCTTTATTATTGTTACTTAAGTCATAATGAAGCAGTGCAGATGAGCTCTGTGAATCTTGATTTTTTTAAAAAATATTGTGCAAATATACTTTTAAACATAACCATGAACAAAAATCAAGTCATCAAGTTACAAGAGACTTATGAGAGAGGAAATATCTAGTCTAGAGTATCCATGGACGATATATGTGCAGCTGCAGCTTGGTCAAATCCTCATACCTTTATCACTCATTACAAACTGGATCTGGTCTCGAGAGGAAGAGCGGCATTTGGCTCAACCGTACTCAGGAATATCCTTTTTCAGAGTCCAGTCGGGATTCCAGGTAGCTGGAGACTCATCCGTTGAGGAATGAATGAAAATTGGCAACATCAGATAAAGAAGTTATGTACTTATTATAACATTCATCTGTGTTGTCCAGTTTTATTCTTCCTCAACTTCCCACTCTCCACCCCCCCCCTTCTCACAAATGACTACTGGAGGAGCGAGTCTCTTAGGGACACCATATGTCCATTTTGTTAAACTCCAGTTATGGCAGTTCTTTTATACTTTGTCTCTCTCAAGCTGTAAATAGGATCTGAGGGATGTTGGGGATAGTGCGTTGTGGGTAGGAAAGGAGCTTAAGAGCTGGTCAGAGGCCATGAACTAGTGTAACTGCAAAGTCTGATCTGAACCCATCCACTGACGAAGAATGAAAATGGACAAAACAGATTTAACGTTATGGTAAGTACTTAACTTGTTTTTTATCTGTACTTGTTGTGAAGCTACGCGTTTGTACTGACTCTTTAGACAGTTCCAAGGAATATCTCCATAATTTGAAATCACCTAAAAAATATTTTTTGTAATTTAAGCTGTACTGTGCTATATTTATTTATGCCCCTGTTTACCTGGTATGTGGATTCATGCATTGGCCCCTTTCATTTGTAGCCCAAGCAAAAGATATAAATGATGAGAATACAGATAAACATTATTCATAATAAAATGACTTGAGGTTCATCGCACTAAGCTTGCGCATAATTATGTAACAAAATTTGCAGTAGTCATTTACGTGGCAAGTTTCATCATACTTTTTCACGTCATACTTGTATTAGAGTTCTACAAAGAGTTACAGCAAGAATAACACTTTGCGTACTGAATTTATTTTTATGTGGCTTATTTTAGAGTTCATAGTTGGTAGTGGCAAACAGTAGAGCATCAAACAAAAATGTGTTTTTTTCCAGTCTCTGCAGCATTTGTATTTAAAATATTGTATTTTGAGGTATGTTGTGTATTATTACACCTTTTTTCCTGTTTTAGGCTTTTGTGATTGGCAGGAACGAGTATTTCAAATGGCGAGAAAAAGGTGTTGCATTTGAAATCCGCGAGGGAATTTATGACATTCCTAACAAGTCCATAGCATCTGGATTACTACTCAGACATGTAAGTGTACATGGCACTCATCAGCTAGTGAGGCTAAAGCCAAAGCTGACGACCCTTTGCTGTTAATGTTAGAAGCATGAATAACCGGTACAATGGATTAAGTAATATTGACGCCCCAATCCTCCTCCTTTTATTGTCATGTCAGACAGTATATCTTGGCTTAATGTGGCTGTTCTTTCATTCATATCAGCATATTTCACCAAATAGCTAGTATCTTCTTGATATAATACCAATGTGCTTTGACTCCTACCACCTTTCCTGGAAGAATCTTTCCATAACTCATTTACTCTTCTACAAAGCAGTATTCATGTTTCAAGATTTTCCATCATATTTAATTAACTGCAGTATATCCTGTTTAGTTTTGATTAAATTAAGGCAGAAGTTAAGGCAAATGAAAAAGGAGAAACAAAAGAAGGCTTGTGTGAATGTGTTGGGTGAAGCACAGTATTGGCACACTGTGAATTCCTAAATAAAAAGGTGCACGCATGACTCTCTATTCAGATGCCTTGACGTACCACACAGATGGCATTATTGATTACATTCCTGTTTATTATAAGGCTGCATAGCTTGCCATTTTTTTTTTCTGACTATGTGCACTGAACTCATCATAGAATACATCATAAAAATGAGGCGGGAGACTTCCCATTAAAACTAATTAAGGGACAGAAATAAAACTGTATATATCATGATGTTAAGTTGTCAATCTCGCCTTCATTCTTGCTTGATGGGTTCGGAGCCGATCCTCGGCTCCGACTCGGCACTTTGCTAAGCTCGAGAGTTACTTTTACCAGCTCGAGGCAGCCCCATATCCCATGATGCAAGGCGGTAAGTACCCAGATCTCGTTTGCCGCTTCGCTGATGAGGTCCTCCTTTTACCAGCTCCTGGTAAGTGTTTACATTTAAACTGCTTTAGCCCCTTTTAGACGATTTTTTCTTAAAATCTTTTATTTTTTGTTAATTGTAAGCCCCTTTTGACTAAAATTATCCTTCCTCCTTAAATTTTTAGTCAGGCCTTCCTTCCCTCCCATCCCCCCCCCCTGTCAGGGTGTGTGTGTGTGAGGTTTTTACTGTTTGTACTTTAATTTAATTGTTTGTTTGGGACTGTGTGTGTACTTTTCTGTATCCACTATGTCCAAAGAGCAGAGGGTCTCAGGCTTTAAGAAGTGTGACTCGTGCTGTCAGAAGATGTCTCTGACAGACGGTCACACTTCTTGTTTATACTGCCTGGGACCTCTCCACCTGCAGGACTCCTGTGCAATATGTCATTCTTTTAGCCAGAGAGTCCTGCAGGAAAGGAGAAAAAAAATGATTTTAAGGGGACTCCTTAAACCGGAGGGCTCCCCGGCCAAATCGGCTCCGGGAAAGCCTTCCAAGTCTAAGGCCCAGGCTTCTGTACCCAAGCCTTCGGCCTTGGCTCCGACTTTGTCGGAGTCGAGATCGGCTCCGGCTGGAGCCGATCCGACATTGGCTACATCTTCGGCACCGATGGCCATCGGTGCTGATACTTCCATGGTCACTTTGGTGTCGGTTCCGAGTACTGGCTCCGACCACCATGTGGCCCATCCTTAAGGAACTAGGTGAAGTAGTGCAGGATCCTACGGCTGCAGGGGCTCAAGAAAAGAGTGCTTCTCAGCTAGGAATCCTTAATTCTATAGCTAACTCCTCCATGCGACTGATCTCGTATGCAGCAGATGGAGCGAGTAGAGCCGCGGGTACAGGGGTGGCTCTTAGACGTCAATCCTGGATGCGGCTCTGTAATTTTGCAGATCCCTTTAAGGCGTCCTTCACGAATTCTCCCTTTGATGGGTCAGCATTGTTTGGCCCTCAAGTGAAGGATACATTGACCAGGTGTGAGCAGGACGGCAAGACTCTTTCTGCCGTAGGGGTCCGTTTTTCTACCCCTCTAGACCTTACCCCAAAGGTCAGAAGGGCGGAAAAATGTGGTTCCGTAAGTCCCAGGGAGTCACGCCGGACGCACGTGGTCAGTTTACCCCTAGAGGCAGAGGGGGTAATAATAACAGACGCCGCTCTAGAGGCAGAGGGGGTCCACAAAACCAGGGAAGCAGAGAGCCTCTCTCTGACAAGCCCTTCCAGCTTCCCTGAGATGTTGCCCGACTGTCCATCCTTGGAGGCAGTCGGGGGAAGACTATCGCTGTACCCAGAAGCCTGGCGTTCCCTCTCTCAAGACAGATGGGTACAGTCGATTATATCCGAGGGTTACAAAATTTCTTTCGAGGAAAGTCCTTTCTCTCACAAAAATTCCCTTCCAGATGTACCAAGGGAAATTGCAGATTTATAAGTATTAAAGCTTCTACAAAAAAGAGCCATTCAGCCAGTTACAACAGATCATTCAGAGCCCGGAATCTACTCAAGATTCTTTTTGGTCCCCAAAAAGACGGGAGACTGGAGACCAATATTGGATCTCAGCAGACTCAATAAGTCTGTGAGAAAGACAAGATTTCGAATGGTCACACTTCAATCAATTTTGCCCTTCCTAGAGAAGGACAACTGGATGTGCTCAATAGATCTTCAGGACGCGTACTATCACATAAAAATTCACAGACGCTCCAGAAGGTTTCTCCGCTTTCGGCTGTGGTCCAGTCATTTTCAATTCAGAGCCCTGCCCTTTGGTCTCACTACAGCCCCTAGAGTGTTCACCAAATGTATGGCAGTGGTCATGGCTCACCTGAGACATCAAGGATTCCAGGTGTTTCCGTATCTCGACGACTGGCTCCTTTCAGCCACCACCAGGCATCAACTTCTTCAAGCCAGGGATTACACCCTGAATCTCTGCACTCAATTAGGAATTTCGATCAACTACGAAAAATCCTCCTTATTGCCCTGCCAGTCTATTACTTTCATAGGCGCAAACTTAAACACTGTTCGGATGTCAGCAACCCTCACAGACCAAAGAATCTCAGATATCCAAAGTCACGTGAGGATCATCCTTGCCAGCAAAAAGGTGCAAGCCAGAATGGTTCTGAAGGTGTTGGGCCTCATGGCTGCGGCTATTACCCTTCTTCCCCTGGCCCGCTTCTACATGCGTCTTCTTCAATGGATGTTGTTCACTCAGTGGTCTTACCAACAACTTCCCATGCGTCACCAAATCCTGGTGACACAAATTTGCAAGAATCATCTATCATGGTGGATTACTTCTCCCCAGATTCACCAAGGCAGACCCTTTGTATCCCCGGCCCCGGTAGCCACAGTCACTACGGATGCCTCCCTGATCGGGTGGGGGGGTCATTATCAGGGCAGGATGGTTCATGGGACGTGGCAACCATTCGAATACCACCTGCACATAAATGTCCTAGAGATGAGAGCAGTGCTTTTAACGTTGCAAGCCCTCAATGACTTTCTTCCCTTGGGAACAATTGCAGTTCACACAGACAACATGTCTGTAGTATGGTATATCAACAAACAGGGCAGAACCAAGTCCTACCCCTTGTGCCGAGAAGCTCTCAGACATTGGCAATGGGCGATCTCCTCTCATCGGTTTCTGGTAGCAACGCATATCCCTGGGAAAACCAACATTCTAGCGGACAGATTGAGCAGAGCTATTCTCATGCCTCACGAGTGGTCTCTCAAACAATCTATAGTGGAGGAGATTTTTCTAGAATGGGGCCGCCCATGTTGCGATCTTTTTGCTACTTCCCAAAACAGCAAATGCCCAGACTTCTTTTCTCTCTTCCCACTGCCAGGCCATCCCCCCAGAGACGCTCTAACCCAGGATTGGCCCCAGGGACTTCTTTATGCCTTTCCTCCCTTCCCGCTGATTCCACAAGTACTCCAGAAAGCCACCGTTTTGAGAGCCAAAATGATTCTCATTGCTCCCTATTGGCCTCGACAAATTTGGTTTCTGTTCCTCCATCGTCACCTTTTGGTGCAGCCCTGGCATCTGGACCCAGTGCCAGACCTTCTGATTCACCAATCGGGTCAGCTGCATCGGTCTATTCCTTCTCTCAACCTCACAGCGTGGTTGCTCCACTTCCTTCCTTAGCCAGGCTTCCTATGATCTCTAATCCTGTTAGGGATATCATAGTGGCTTCCCTAAAATCCTCTACTAGAAGGATTTATACCAGCAAGTGGAAATGCTTCTCTTGTTGGGCAAAAGCTAAAAATATAGATCCCTTTACTGCCCCTGTTCAAGCAGTTTTGGATTTCTTAGCGGAAATCTTTCACGCGGGCTCTTCATCTTCCACGGTCAAAGTTCAGTTGGCTGCTATCTCGAACTTTCATGTCGGGTTTGCAGATCATAACATTATGTCCCACAGGCTTTGTAGAGCCTTTCTAAAAGGAATTTTTCTCCTGAAACCTCCAGTCAGGAGTCCTCCTCCTCAATGGGACCTATATCTAGTGCTGACTTCCTTAATTCTTCCTCCCTTCGAGCCAGCTGTTTCATGTTCCCTGAAATTTCTTTCATGGAAAACACTCTTCCGTGTTGCTATTACCTCGGCAAGGAGAGTGTCAGAACTTCATGCTCTCTCTGTTCATCCTCCTTATTTGGTCTTCCACAAAGACAGGGTATCCTTGAGAACTAATCCAACCTCTTTGCCTAAGGTGGCCTCGAAAAATAATTTGAACCAATCTATTGACCTCCCTGTATTTTTCCCTAATTACTCAAACAGATCGGAACAAAAATTACATTATCTTGATGTTCACCGCCAACTCAGATATTATTTGGACAGAACAAAACAATTCAGAAAATCCGATCAGCTCTTTCTTTCTTATGCTGATAACAAGAAAGGCCTTCCTGTCTCCAAAGTGACCTTATCTAGATGGCTTTCTTCCATCATCTCTGAAATCTATCAGCTCAGGGGAAAACAGCTGTGCTCAAAACCTAAAGCACCTTCAACCAGAAGCTTAGCCACTTCCACAGCTTTTCAGGCTAGACTTCCATTAGACACTATTTGTGCAGCAGCCACTTGGGCCACTCCTCATACCTTTGTTTCTCATTACAAATTGGATTTGGCCTCCAGGGATAGAGCCAGTTTTGGCTCTACAGTTCTCAAGAGTCTGTTCCATTGAGCCACCCAGGATAGAGGTGCTAGGGACGCGGTCCCATCAAGCAAGAATGAAGGCGAGATTGACAACTTAACATTGAGAAGTTATGTACCTACCATAACGTTCCATGTTAGTTGTCTTCTCTCGCCTTCTTTCTTGCGACCCTCCCACCTGCCCCCTGGCCTGGACAGACCTTTTTCTCCCTATATGGAAGAATGCTTCTTAAGACCAGCTAGTTCTGGTCTACCTTAGCCCATCCTTCAGGCTTTTTGCCTTTCTTTCCTTCTGGGAAGTTTTTTGTGCTAGGTGTTATTGCCTATAGATAACAAACGAGATCTGGGTACTTACCGCCTTGCATCATGGGATATGGGGCTGCCTCGAGCTGGTAAAAGTGACTCTCGAGCTTAGCAAAGTGCCGAGTCGGAGCCGAGGATCGGCTCTGAACCCATCAAGCAAGAAAGAAGGCGAGAGAAGACAACTAACATGGAATGTTATGGTAGGTACATAACTTCTCATTTTGAGAGATTCACTGTAAGTCATGACTTTGGGCTTATGCACCATATGTTGTCTCCTTTTCCTGGCTACAGTTTTCATCAGCTTTGCCTTTGTCTATATGAGGAGCAGTGCTGGTCCCCGTGCTGATATTATATGAGACCATAACTAGTGTATGAGGAGCAGTGCTGGTCCTGTCTTGATATTATATGAGATCATAGCTAGTGTATGAGGAGCAGTACTGGTCCCGTGCTGATATTATATGAGACCATAGCAGGTGTATGAGGAGCAGTGCTGGTCCTGTGCTGATATTATATGAGACCATAGCTAGTGTATGAGGATCAGTGCTGGTCCTGTGCTGATATTATATGAAACCATGGCTAGTGTATGAGGAGCAGTGTTGGTCCCGTGCTGATATTATATGAGACCATAGCTAGTGTATGAGGAGCAGTGCTGTTCCCATGCTGATATTATATGAGACCATAACTAGTGTATGAGGAGCAGTGCTGGTCCTGTCCTGATATTATTTATATGAGACCATAGCTAGTGTATGAGGAGCAGTGCTGGTCCTGTGCTGATATTATATGAGACCATAGCTAGTGTATGAGGACCAGCACTGCTCCGTGACGACTGCAGCACAGTGAAGGACATAGCAATGTCCTCCACTATGGTGCGATAGTCACGAACCTTAGGGTTAGAGCATGGGTTGGGGTAAGGGGATAGCGTTACTAACTATCCCCTCTACCCTAACCCATGCCCTAACCCTAAGGTCCGTGACTATCGCACCATAGTGGAGGACATAGCTTGTTTTTTATGTCCTCCACTGTGCTGCATTTTTTTCAGTGAAGTGCACTTTCGTTAAAGTGAACTTTCGCAGAAGTGAGACTTCCTATTACAAGTTCGAAGTAGTGAACTTTCGTTCTTGTAATAGGAATCCATATATATATATATATATATATATATATATATATATATACACACACACACACACACACACACACACACACACACACACACACAAACCCATACTTTCATGACCATCCAGATCGTCATAAGTTCATAGGTGTGTGCTAGGCTAATGGCCCTGCAGCCTTTACAAGCATAGCCCATAGGATTACCCTGGCATCGTGCCATCGACCTTAGTTTCCAGTGCCTCTGTTGAACAGAGCCACTGGAGAGATCCCTGGGGTGAATTTTCTATTTCCCATCCACTCATCAAGAGCTCCCTTGAAGAGGGCCAGTAAGGTGCTCTGTTTGACATGTATAGGAAGTCTATTCCATAACATGGGCAATCTCTGGGTTATGAACCTGTCCCTCCAGCACATTCTGTTGATTGTGGTAATGAGGTTGAGGTCTCTGAAGTGTGTGGTGCTGAGGGATTGGGATTTCTTTAAATGTAGCATTTCTAACAGAGTTGGGTCAGACATGGCTTTATAAGTCAAGCAGAGATTGCCTCTAAGTAGGCGATATGAGACAGAGAATAGTTGGAGTTTTTTGAGCCTGTCCATATAAGAAAAGTGTTTAAGGCCTAGGATCCTCTTTGTGAGGTCCTTTTGAAGAGGTACATGCCAAATGGGGCATTGTACTCGACTGCCCTAATGAGGGAAGAGTAGAGGGAGACAATGATCTCTTTCTTCCTGGATGCAAAACCCTTAGTAATGAGATGTGCCACACAGAAGGACTTTCTAACCACAGTAGCAATGTGGTGGTCAAAAGAGAGGCTGCTGTCAATCTGTGTTCTCAGATCTCTTATGACGCCTTCTTTGTTCAGTGGATTACCATCGATGTGGTAATTCATGGGAACCGGGTTTTTCCCAAAGGGTTGAAGACGCATTTTATGGCATTGAGCTTAAGGCCATGGCTCTGACACCAGTCGCTGGTCTCAGTGAGGCCTTTCTGTAGGATGTCAACATTACTTGGGGAGTTAATAATAGCTCTCAATTTGCAATCGTATGCAAACTTTGTCAGCCAGAGTCCCTTCTTGTTGGCCTGTACTTCAGAGAAGTAGATACCAAACAGGAGAGGATCCAGGACCGAACCCTGTGGGGACTCTACTTGTGACTGGTTGGCAGTCTGACTTGGAGTCAGCTACTTTCACACTGTGGGTTCTATTTGTGAGCAAGTTTGCAACCCACCTAGTGATATAGGGGTTGATGCCTAGCTTAGTGAGTTTTTCTATGATTCCTGAGTGGGTAATGGTATCAAAGACCTTGGCCAGATCAAGGTAGGCTGTATGAACCACCTTACCTTCATCCACTGCTCTGGTGACTGACTCAAAGAAATCAACCAAGTTGAGCAGGCATGAGCTACCCTTCACAAAACCAAACTGTGTGGGATCCAGAGTTTGGAGATTCCCTATATCCTTGTTTATTAGGTCCATGATGATGCGTTCCATAGCTTTGCATGTCAGACTCATCAGGCTAATGAGGCGATAGTTCCCAGGGTCTGTAGTCACTCCTCCTTTGTGGAGAGGGATGACTGTAGAAGTGCACCATAGCGTAAGGAGAAAGCCTGAGGTGAGGCTGTGATTGAATAGGGCACACAGGTGAGTTACCAGTTCACTCTGTAGTTCATGTAGAACACAGCCAGGGATATTGTCAGGTCCCATAGAAGCTGTATTATTGGCCTTGGACAGTGCTGTTTTAACCTGTGTAGCAGTAATACTTGGTGCCTTGCAATCTACTGGTATTGTTATTGGTCCTTTGGGGGAGGGGTCAAGTTGGCACTGAATCTGTCAGCCAATATTTTGGCAATATCTGTTGGCTTGGTATAGGAGGTACCATTGTGCAGTAGCTCAGAGCAAATCTGGGTATTGCTGTGGAGATTCTTTACATAACTATAGAAGGCCTTGTGGTTGTCTTTACTATCTACTGCAATTCTGTTTTCATAGCTAACTTTAGAGGATTTGATGAGGGATCTCAACTTTTTGTTGAGGCTGATAAGGGAGTTTTTCCAGTCTTGGGACTTCACCTTATTCTGCATCAGTTGCCTCTTTCTGGTGTAGAGTTTGTTTATGGCAGGGAACCACCAGATTGGCTTCCTTTTTTTGAATAGAGCATCTTGGTTCTATTGGGTATAGCGAGATCCATGCATTTGTGTACGTGTTTGTACTGTGCATTGCTGTTTGATTTGTCGGTCACGCAATTATTCTCCATTTGTATGGGTGCCGTGAAGTTAGCCACCTCTATTTTTAGGAGCCCAAAGTTGGCTTTGGAGAAGTTTTTCATGGTGGCTACCTTTGCGGAGTGGGGGGGGGGGGGTAGGAGAGATGTGGAGCAACGGTCGCCCATGTTAGTAATGACCAGGTCAAGGATGTTGGGTGGGATAGAAACTTCGAATGAGACAGGCCAATGATCTGATCTCACCAGGGAAGAACACACTAAGGGAGTGGTGCAGCGTTTGCCCATGTTGATGAGAACCAAGTCCAGAATGTTATCTCCCCTTTTTCAGGATGAGATGAGCTGGTCTAGTGCATTAGAATGGATCATGTCAAGGCATTGTTGGGTGAGCACATTAGTGCAGGAATAGTTCACCCAATCTGTGGTGGGGTAGTTGAAGTCACCAAGGATCACAGTGTTAGGAGGTACCTTGATGGAGTCAAGTAAGTTCAGGTAGGAGGAGTGGGTGTCCTGAGTCATGGAGAAGAGGTCTATAGCTGGCTTAACTTTGATGGCTGTCTTGCCAACTGTCACTTGCACCTGGAGTAGTTCCAGTGCATCATGCAGGCAAGCCAGTCTGGAGGTGTGCCTGTCCTTAATGAAGATAGAGACCCCACCACCCTTAGTCTTCCTGACCTCATTTTGAGGTCAGAATGTGTGGAATGAGGTATAGCCTGGTAAGACAGGAGTGCTCTCCAGAGCCTGAAACCAAGTTCCCGTGACCACACCAGCATCTTTCAGTGCAAGGAGAGCCTCCAGTGAGTACATTTTCAAGTTAAGGCTCATAGCGTTAAGCAGCAAGACCTTCATTTTGCTTTTTGACAGATCTTTTATGCTGGAAGGTTTGTTTTTGGGATATGGCCTAAAAAAGGCACAATGGGGGAGGCAAGAGCCTAGGCCAGGATCTGGACTCCCCGGGGTGACACTTGGAGGCCATCTCTGGCAAAGCATGGAGGACTGTCAGCCATGTCATCCCAGGCAGACAGATACTGGATCTCCTTACAGTGACACCACAAACTAAGCTAATTGTTGAAGTCAATTATTTTTTGTTGGTATTATAGTATCATTCTTGGTGAAGGTAGGATGCTGCTTAGGGCTAGGGTTATACTTGGAAGGTACGGACTAAAAGCTAGATCTGATGTTGTCATTTTCATTCATTCCTCAATGAATGGATTCAGATCTGATCATCGGATCTGACTCGGCCACTTTTTGCAGTCTAGGTATAACGCTGAAGCACCTCCATTTACCCATAGTGCCCCAATCTCATTTGCCACTCTAGAGATCAGTCAGGATTTTGTACTCTCAATCTGGGAGTTACTAAATCATTTATTTCCTTCCTCACTGTCTCTCTTTACCTTTAGAACTAATGTAATGTTCAGTTAAAACCTTTCCAACCACTGGGTATAGTCTTCTTTATACCATCATTGGTAGCTTTTACCCTTTTCTTACCTATCCTGAGATAGTTCTGTCATACCATTGTTGGAATTTTTCTACTTTCTGCTTCTCTTCAAAAAAATATTTTTACTTTTTCTATATAACTTTGTGTTTTTGTTTAGTTTTTCCAGAGTTTTTTTCCCGGTATGGCAGATAAGTATACTGGCTTCTAAGAAAGGCACTTCCTGTGGGCATAAGATACCCAATTCTGATGCCCACAGGGAGTGCATATATTGTTTAGGCCTGGTTTACCTTCAGATTTCTTGTGAAATCTGTGCAAACACCAGGGCTGAAATTAATAGGCATAATAAACTGATTCTGAAGGGTATGTTGCCTGCTTCTTCATCTGCAGTTCCTTCTACTTCAGGGGCTCAAACCCCCTCGAGAAGTCAAACAATTTCCGAGTCTAGGGAGGCTAAGAAATGCTCTCCTGTCTGATCTCCTCCTTAGGCTTCAAGTTCAGAGCCTCTGTCTAAAATAAAAAGGGTCTTGGATCCGACCTTGTCGGATCCCACTACTAAGGCTAAAAATGTTTTGCATCTGGCATATGGATAGTCATGAAGAAAAAGCTTTTGTCTCCTCCACAGATATGGAGCCAGTGACAGAGTTAGATAGTTCCTTTATTAAGTCCCTCTGTAACCTAGTAAAATGTGCCAGGTAACTCAACGACCATAAAGCAAAGGCTGCCGATGCATATACTTGCTTCCCATATCTGTCCAAGGCCCTAGATTCTCTGTTAGGGGGATGGACAGTTGAGCTCTGTTCGGCTAACTCTTTTTCCATGGCTGCCACAACCATGGCATCTACAGGAATACCTTTGGACCAGTGCTGTCTGTCTAGTGGTGCACTGAGGATCTTGTCTGGGCATTTAAGGGGGGGGGGGTGTAACCCAAGATGTAAGATGGGCCAGACTCAAAAGCTTCCAGGAACACTGATTCATCCTGAGAAGGGTTCTGGGAAGACCATCCACCTTTTTGGTGCAGGATTTCTAAAATGTCTCCAAATGAGACATCTTCCAGTGGAGGTCTGGGGACCCTTCTCCTTCATCAAAAATCAGTGTTTCTGTCAATGATTCCTGAGGGGGAATCTAAATGCCTCCTTTTGCATTGTTTCTTCCAAGGAACCGCCTCATTGTGATATTCTGGAGAAGAGTCGGAAAAAAGGGGAAGCCCATGTGCAGGGACTGCCTGGAAGCTCTTACAGGTTGGCTGCCCCTTTGGAGTAAGATGATGAGACTCAGCAGTCAGACCCATAGAGGGATGGGATTAGGATCCAAAGAGGTAATAGCCAAAGGACCCCCTGGATAGGAGAAACCCCTGTCCACTACCTCAAAAGCAGAAGGTCCTGGAGAAGTAGAAACCAGCCTTCCCAGAGCTGAAATCCTAAGTCAGCCAACCTTACACCCCCCGGGCTCTGCCCCCGAGGAGGGAATCGGATCCCAGCTATCCAACACCAATGCACAGAGGGGAAGTGACAGCTGTGAAAGCCTTGGAGTCGAAGTCATCTCCACAGACCCAATGCCAGTACTTTGGCTCAAAGATTAGTTCTGCTCTGAAATACTCAGAGCTGAGTGGCTCAGGGGAAGGGCTTGAAGTCGAGGAAGGTAACATTCTCGGATCCGACACTTCAACTCTTGGGATCTTCAGATTAGACAGCTCCAAAACTACAGGTCGGATAAGAGGAGGAGTCACTAAAGGTTGTGAAGGCTGCAGACTCACAGATCCAATGGGTGATGGAGCCTGAAGGCCCCCATCTAGATCTGAGCTCTAATAAACATTCTCATCATCCTATCCACATCATATTCAGAAAGACTCCAGGAAGACCTGATGTAGGAGGATGCTGAGGGAGGACGAGAAGTCTTTCTAGGAGTCTCCTGCAAGAAAGGGGGACTTCAATCTTGCAGAAACTTGCTCCGGACAGAAGAGCAGAAACCGAATACAAGGAAATATGCTCGGATGTGTAACCAGATCTGATGATGCCAGATCCAAAACATTTTTAGCCTTAGTAGTGGGGTCCGACAAGGTCGGATCCAAGACTTGAAGCCTAAGGAGGAGATCAGACAGGAGAGCATTTCTTAGACTCCCTGGACTCTGAAATTGTTTGACTTCTCGAGGGGGTTTGAGCCCCTGAAGTAGTTCATATCAAACACTTGCATGAGGTTAATATCTCACGTGGCTAAAGGTTCCTCATGGGCTGTGGGTACAAGCATATGCATTTGGAGGCATTCATGGATGTGCCTGTGCAGCTTTGCAGAGCCCTTTGAAGTATCATTCATCAGTGCTCCTTTTGATGGAGCCTCCCTTTGTGGACTCGCTGTTAGAGACACTTTCCCACAGTGAAGAAGATGGAAAGACCTTATCTGCCATATGGGATTCCTTTTTTCTATCCCGCAGAGATCCTTCTCTAGGAATTAGTGTGGTGGTAAGAAAATGTGATTTCAGAAATCTCAAGGGCTTTTTCAAGATTCACGCAGAGAATTTTGCAGAGGGAAAATAATTATAATAACAGAAGACATCACCCACGTAGCCAAGGGGGTCCATAAAATCAAGATTCCTTCTCAGACAGACCCTTCCAGCATTCCTGAAAGATTGCCCGACTGTTCTTCTCTGGAGACAGTTGGGGGATGCTTGTCTTTGCACCCAGGGCAGCCATCACAAAAGGCACATGGATGCAAAGAATTATAGCCAAGGGTATTTTATTCCTTTTTTACAAAATCCACTAAGGATAAGAAAAATTCTCCCCAATGTTCCACCCAGTCAACAGAAGCAAGCAACGCTAGAGATTCAAAATCTGCTACACAAAAGAGTCATCCAAGAGGGTCCCACCAGGCCAGAGAGGATCTGGCTTTTACTCAAGGTTCTTTTTAGCGCCAAAGAAAACAGAAGACCTGAGACCCATTCTGGTTCTCAGTCATTTAAACAAATTCATAAAGAACTCCAAATTCCAGATGGTCAGAGTTCAGTCCGTTCTACAGTTGTTCCAGAAAGATGACTGGATGTGCTCTATAGATCCAAAGGTTGTATGCTATCACATAAAAATGGGGAGACGATCCTGAAGATTCCTTCACTTCCAGCTGGGAGCCAGTCATTATCAGTTCAGAACTCTGCCCTTTGGTCTCACTACAGCCCCAAGGGTGTTCACCAAATGTATGGCAGTGGTTGCAGCTCATCTAAGACGCCATGTATTCAGAGTGTTTCCTTATTTAGATGACTGGCTTCTCACCACATTAACTAGGCATCTATTGATAACAGCCAGAGACCATCTTCTCCAGGTGTTTCATTCTCTAGGTACCACTGTGAATCTTGCAGAATCCAAACTTCAGCCAGTACAAGTCTTAGAGTTTATAGGTGCTCACCTAGACACAGTGACTCTTCAAGTGTTTTTACCACAGAGCAGAATTCTGTCTTTAATGTTACATGTCAGTCAAGTTCTCTCATCCTTTTCCTCCAGCCAAACTAGTCTTAAGAGCTCCGTGATTGATGGCTGCTGCAATCACATCGATACCAGCAGCTCATTTTCACATGAGGATCTTTCAATGGACTTTACAAGTGCAATGGTCCATTCTGCACCAACCCTTACAACTTCCAATAAAAACTCTCCAGGGTATGCAAGGACTCTTTAGTAGGGCGAATCCAGTCCAATCAGATTTTCCAAGGTTACCCTTTTATCTTCCTTCACCCAGCTCCATGTTGATCATGGACACTTCCCAGTTTGGGTGGGGAAAGGCATTACTAGAGTTCAAGGCACATGGACCCCAGTAGAGACTAAATTGCATATAAATGTCCTGGAGATGAGATTGGTCCTATTAAAACTGCAGGCCTTCCACAACTCTCTTCCTCTTGGTCAGTTGTTAGTCAAAAGGACAATATGTCAATGGTTTGGTCCATCAACAAACATTGAGGAACCAGATCTTACCCTCTTTGCTGAGAAGTAGTGAGAGTTTTCCAATGGCTGATCTCATCCAACTGCTTTCTTATAGGTATGCACATTCCAGGGAAATCAAATGTGCTAGCAGACGGGCTCAGCAGGACTGTTATGAGGCCTCACAAGTGGGCTCTCAAGCAGTCAGTGGTAAATATGATCTTCCACCAGTGGGGTCAGCTATACTGCAACCTGTTTGCCCATTCCCTTAACACCAAGTGCAGCAGGTTCTTTGCTCTAATCCCCCCTCAGGGACAGTCACCAAGAGATCCTCTAGTCCACATTTGGCTCTCTGGTCTTCTTTATGCTTATCCATTTCCCTACCCTAATCCCCAAGTTTCTTCAGAAAGCTTTCTGGTTGAAGAGCAAAGTAATCCTCATTGCCCATATTTGGTCTCAGCAGATTTGGTTTCCCTTCCAATGGTCTCATCTAATATATCCTCCATGGACACTAGACCCTAGTCCAGATCTCCTCTCACTCCTGTCAGGCCTGATTCATCCATTCATTCCAGGCCTCAAACTGACCGCATGGTTTCTCCAATTCCAATGGTGGTTAGACATTCCCACCTTTCCTCTCCTGTTCAAAAGAATTTTGTTTTCCTCTGAAAAACCCTCTACAAGAAAGATTTATAAAAGTAAATGGAAGAGATTCTCCTTGTGTGCTCAGCAGAGAGATTTTGATCCTTTCTCTGCTCTTAACCTGCTGTTTTAGAATTCCTAACATTTCGTTTTCAAAGTGGGTTCAATTTCTCTACTGTTAAAGTTCAACTGGCTGCCATTTTGAATTTTCATGTCACAGATGATGCTTTCCCTTTGGCATCATCTAAGTCGTTTAAGGCATATTTTAAGGGTACCTCTTTACTTAGGTCACCTATTAGAGATCCTGTTCGTCCTTGGTATCTTACTTTTTTAGTTTTACAGACTCAGATATGCAAAAGTGGGCCTCAAGTTCTTTCTTGGAAAACAGTTTTCTAGCAGCCATAACTTTGTCAAGGTGAGTCTCTGAACTCCAAACACTCCCTGTAAAACCCCTTAACTTAATTTTCCATAAGGACAGAGTTGCTTTACATACAAATCCATCTTTCTTACCCACAGTTATGTCAGAAGGTAACATCAATTAAGTCATCAATTTGCCAGTTTTCTATCCCAAATTTGAGAACAAAGGAAAATACCTGTTCCATTCTTTAGATGTACATAGACAATTCTATCTTCACAGAATGAGGGAAGTTAGGAAGGCTGATTAATTATTCATTTCCTTTGCTAAAAATAAGTTGGATAGGCTGGTCTCAAAAACAGCAATAGCCAAATGGATAACTGATTGCATTTCTCATTTATACTTCTTAAAAGGTTTGACCTTGCCACAACAACCAAAAGCTCATTTGACCAGGTCAAGGCATAACTTAAATATCTAAAATTGTTGTTGAGGAACGAATGAAAATAACATTAGATATACAAGTCCTGTACTTACCATAACTGTACCTGTGAAAATAGCATTAGGTATACAAGCCCTGTACTTACCATAACTGTAACTGTGAAAATAACATTAGATATACAAGTCCTGTACTTACCATAACTGTACCTGTGAAAATAACATTAGATATACAAGTCCTGTACTTACCATAACTGCACCTGTGAAAATAACATTAGATATACAAGTCCTGTACTTACCATAACTACACCTGTGAAAATAACATTAGATATACAAGTCGTGTACTTACCATAACTGCATCTGTGAAAATAACATTAGATATACAAGTCGTGTACTTACCATAACTGTACCTGTGAAAATAACATTAGATATACAAGTTGTGTACTTACCATAACTGCATCTGTGAAAATAACATTAGATATACAAGTCGTGTACTTACCATAACTGCATCTGTGAAAATAACATTAGATATACAAGTCGTGTACTTACCATAACTGCACCTGTGAAAATAACATTAGATATACAAGTCCTGTACTTACCATAACTACACCTGTGAAAATAACATTAGATATACAAGTCCTGTACTTACCATAACTACACCTGTGAAAATAACATAAGTCGTGTATTTACCATAACTGCACCTGTGAAAATAACATTAGATATACAAGTCCTGTACTTACCATAACTACACCTGTGAAAATAACATAAGTCGTGTATTTACCATAACTGCACCTGTGAAAATAACATTAGATATACAAGTCCTGTACTTACCATAACTGCATCTGTGAAAATAACATTAGATACACAAGTCGTGTATTTACCATAACTCCATCTGTGAAAATAACATTAGATATACAAGTCGTGTATTTACCATAACTGCACCTGTGAAAATAACATTAGATATACAAGTCCTGTACTTACCATAACTGCACCTGTGAAAATAACATTAGATATACAAGTCCTGTACTTACCATAACTGCACCTGTGAAAATAACATTAGATATACAAGTCCTGTACTTACCATAACTGCACCTGTGAAAATAACATAAGTCGTGTATTTACCATAACTGCACCTGTGAAAATAACATTAGATATACAAGTCCTGTACTTAACATAACTGCACCTGTGAAAATAACATTAGATATACAGGTCCTGTATTTACCATAACTGTACCTGTGAAAATAACATTAGATATACAAGTCCTGTACTTACCATAACTACACCTGTGAAAATAACATTAGATATACAAGTCCTGTACTTACCATAACTGCACCTGTGAAAATAACATTAGATATACAAGTCCTGTACTTACCATAACTGCACCTGTGAAAATAACATTAGATATACAAGTCGTGTATTTACCATAACTGCACCTGTGAAAATAACATTAGATATACAAGTCGTGTACTTACCATAACTGCATCTGTGAAAATAACATTAGATATACAAGTCGTGTACTTACCATAACTGCATCTGTGAAAATAACATTAGATATACAAGTCGTGTACTTACCATAACTGCATCTGTGAAAATAACATTAGATATACAAGTCGTGTACTTACCATAACTGCATCTGTGAAAATAACATTAGATATACAAGTCGTGTACTTACCATAACTGCACCTGTGAAAATAACATTAGATGTTATGTAGTCCAATCTCGCCTACATTCTTACCTGTGGGTTCGGAGCCGAATATCGCCCACCCTTCAAGCTCCTAGATTTGATTTGTCAGAGGGTGTGGGAAAACCCTGATTCTGTGGAGCCCATACCCAGGCGTCCCAACAAGTTTCTTTCTGCTCCCCAGGTTAAGGAATTTCTGTCCAAAGGAGTCCCTGTAGATGCCATGGTGGTGGCAGTGGCCACTCAGAAGGAAGTAGCAGAGACCTGTTCCTCTGTCCATCCTCCTAACAAGGAGTCTAGGACCATGGACCAGTATGGGAAGCATACCCTCTCCTCAGCAACCTTTACCTTATGGTCGCTGAACTATCGGTCTCATTTCACTCGGCTCCAGAGAGATCTCCTCAAGGAGTTAGGAGATACTCTTGCGGGTAACGTCCCTGAGGCGGTGGCCCAGATGGTTAACACCCAGGTGTCTACCCTCAATTCCATCGTCAACTCCTCCATGCGGCTCATTTCATATGCAGCCGATGGAGCGAGTAGGGCAGCAAGCTCAGGAGTCGCCCTTAGAAGGCAAGCCTGGCTGCGCCTTTGTCACTTCGCGGAGGCCTTCAAGTCTTCCTTCACTGACGCCCCCTTTGATGGTTCTTTTTTGTTCGGGACCAAAGTGAAAGACACCCTCACCAGGTGCGAACAAGAGGGAAAGACCCTGTCTGCCGTAGGGGTCTGTTTTTCCCTTCCCTCTAGGCCTTACCCCAAGGCCCAGCGGGGTGGGAAGATGTGGTTCAAAAAATCACAGAGGTTTTTTCCTGCCGCACAAGGTGAGTCCCCCTCCAGAGGCAGAGGAGGGGGAGGTTATTCAGGAAGATGCTGCCCTGGAGGCAAAGGGGGCCCCCGCAATTCGGGAGACCTCGATTCCTTTCATGGCTCTCCCTACTCTCGTTCCTCAGGAAGTGCCCGGCTGTGCTTATCCGGAGCCAATCGGGGGTCGAATTTCGTTATATCCGGAAGCCTGGAAAAGCATCGCCCAGGACCGATGGGTATTACGAATAATTTCCGGAGGTTATGTCATTCCGTTTACGTCAGACCCCCCTTCAGTCAGAAAAATCCCATATGTTTCACCCAGTCAAAGGGATCAAGCAGCCTCAGAGGTTTCAAAGCTGCTAGGAAAAGGAGCCATCCAGCATATCCCCTCAGACCAAGTCGGATTTGGGACTTACTCAAGATTCGTTTTGGTGCCGAAAAGAACAGGGGACCTGAGACCCATATTAGATCTCAGCCAACTGAACAAGTATGTACAGAAGTCCAAATTCCATATGGTCACACTACAATCGATTCTCCCATTGTTGGGAGGGGAGGCATGGATGTGCTCCATCGACCTCAAGGATGCTTACTACCATGTCAAAATGGACAGGGCATCCAGGAGTCACCTACGCTTCCGGCTAGGAGACAGTCATTTCCAATTTCGAGCCCTGCCCTTTGGTCTCACCACAGCCCCCAGGGTGTTCGCCAAGTGTATGGCGGTGGTGACTGCTCACTTGAGACGTCCGGGATTCCAAGCGTTTCCGTATCTGGACGACTGGCTCCTTACCGCCCCCACCAGGCATCAACTAGTCCAAACCAGGGACGCTACCATCACTCTATGTCAACAGTTTGGCATAACACTAAATTGGGAAAAATCTGCTTTGTTACCCTCGCAGCGTGTCACCTTTATAGGCGCAGAATTGGACACCATTCGAATGCGAGCATTTTTATCACAGGAAAGGATCAGAGTCTTACAGCAACAGATACACACACCCTGATGTCCCTGAGGAAAGCAAAGGCAAAATGGGTTCTTCAACTCCTGGGGACCATGGCAGCAACAATTATGTTGGTCCCTCTAGCGAGGTTGCACATGAGACTTCTTCAATGGCTCCTCTTTGTTCAATGGTCTCTCCAAAAATTTCCAATTTCTCACCCCATTTTGCTCACGGACAGATGCAAACAGGATCTCAGTTGGTGGTTTTGCACCAACAATTTGGACGGGGGAAGACCCTTCATTCCACCCATCCCAGTGACCACGGACACCTCCCAGATGGGTTGGGGGGGGGCATTATCTTGGCAGGACAGTCCAAGGCACGTGGCAAGATCACGAGATACATCTGCATATCAATGTCCTAGAGATGAGAGCGGTGCTACTTGCGTTGCAGGCACTTCAGAGCTTTCTGCCTCTAGGCACGATTGCAATACACTCGGATAACATGTCAGTAGTGTGGTATCTAAACAAACAAGGGGGAACCAGGTATTACCCCTGTGCAGAGAGGTCATGCGAGTGTGGCAGTGGGCAGTATCTTCCCAACGGTTTCTGGTGGCAATGCACATTCCGGGGAAGTCCAACGTGATAGCGGACAGACTAAGCAGAGCTATTCTGATGCCTTACGAGTGGTCCCTGAATCGTCTAGTTGCAGAATGAATCTTCAGCAAATGGTATCAGCCTTGCTTTTTGCCAGCCCCCTCAATGCCAAATGCATCAGCTACTTCACTCTGATCCCCCCACGGGGGGGGGGGGTTACCCAGGGACGCTCTAGTTCACGATCGGCCCTCCGGTCTGCTTTATGCTTTCCCTCCGTTTCCCTTGCTGTCAAACGTGATTCAGAAAGCGCAGTCTTTGGGAAGCAGAATGATTCTGATTGCTCCTCACTGGCCTCATCAAGTCTGGTTCTCCTTTCTCCAACCATACATTGTAGACACTCCTTGGACTCTGGACCCTCAACCAGATTTACTGACACACATGTCGGGACAGTTCCACCCCTCTCTGATGACTCTCCAGTTGACAGCCTGGCTACTCCACTTCCATCGTTAGTTAGGCTTCATAATTTTTCACCGGAGGTAGTTCACATTTTATCTTCCTCTCATAAGCCATCTACTAGGAAGATTTGTTCTAGTAAATGGAAGAGGTTTTCTATTTGGGCGCATACCCAAGGAATTGATCCTTACACAGCCCCAATTGCTTCAGTCTTGGAGTTTTTGTCTATGCTTTTCCATCGGGGTTCCACGTCAGCTACCATAAAAGTTCAATTGGCAGCGATCTCTAAATTTCATGTTGCTAATGAGCCTATTCTCATGGCTCATAGACTCTGCAAGGCTTTCCTGAAGGGTACTCTGTTACTCCGTCCTCCGGTCTCCGAACCTATCATGCCCTGGGATGTCAATTTTGTTCTACAAGCCCTTACTTCTCCACCTTTCGAGCCTGCAGCTACCTGTGACTTGAAATTCTAGACCTGGAAAACAGCCTTTTTAACAGCAATCACTTCAGCAAGGCGAGTTTCAGAAATTCAAACCTTTTCTATCAAACCTCCATACTTGATCTTCCATAAAGACATGGTTTCTGTTAGACCAAACCCTTCTTTCCTTCCTAAAGTGGCTTCCGTATCTAATCTTAATCAATCTGTTGAGTTGCCTGTATTCTTTCCTCATTTTTCAAACAAGGCAGAATTTAAATTTCATCAATTGGATGTACACAGACAGTTGCGTTTCTATCTGCACCAAACAAAAGATATCCGGAAGTCTGATCAACTATTTGTCTCCTTTTCAGAAAACAAAATTGGGTCCCCTGTCTCCAAAATCACCCTATCCAGATGGATATCTAGTTGCATCTCTTTCACCTACTGCGCAGGAGGAAAAGACCTGCCATTTCCGGTCAAGGCTCACTCTACTCTGGCTGTTTCTACATCTACAGCGTATCAAGCCAGATTGTCAATGGATGATATATGTGCTGCAGCTACTTGGGCTTCTCCTCACACATTTGTTTCTCATTACAAATTGGACGTGGTATCTAGGGGCAGGTCGTCCTTTGGTTCCACAGTACTCAGGAGTATTTTCCTATGAGCCACCCAGGATGTAGGTGCTAGGGAAGTTGTCCCACGGGTAAGAATGTAGGCGAGATTGGACTACATAACATCAAGAAGTTATGTACACACCATAATGTTCGATGTATGTAGTCCATCTCGCCTCACATTCTTACTTACCCTCCCACCTTCCCCCTTCCTGGAGGATCTGGAGGTTAGGTTTCTATCCAAAGAGTTCCCTTTACCTTTAGCTTATTCTTTTTTACCTGGATGTTGTGTATGCATGGGGTATGAATGAGTATTCGCAGCAAACTAGATCTGGGGATACGGAGCAGTGCATCATGGGATACCTGCTTAGCCCAGCCAATAGAAGACTTCGAGCTAGAAAAGTTTGGGGCTCCGAACCCACGGGTAAGAATGTGAGGCGAGATGGACTACATACATCGAACGTTATGGTGAGTACATAACTTCTTGTTTTTATTAAACGTATACTGGTGCAATGCTGTGGAACCTTCTTTTGTTTTGGAGGTTTATGTTTTTGTTGAATTTTATTAACACTGAAGAAGAACTTTTGTCTGAAAGCTTTGTTTTTATTAAACGTATACTGGTACAACGCTGTGGAACCTTCCTTTGTTTTGGAGGTTTATGTTTTTGTTGAATTTTATTAACACTGAAGAAGGACTTTTGTCTGAAAGCTTTGTTTTTATTAAAAGCATACTGGTGCAATGCTGTGGAACCTTCTTTTGTTTTGGAGTTTTATGTTTTTGTTGAATTTTATTAACACTGAAGAAGGACTTTTGTCTGAAAGCTATTAAACGTATACTGGTACAACGCTGTGGAACCTTCCTTTGTTTTGGAGGTTTATGTTTTTGTTGAATTTTATTAACACTGAAGAAAGACTTTTGTCTGAAAGCTTTGTTTTTATTAAAAGTATACTGGTGCAACGCTGTGGAACCTTCTTTTGTTTTGGAGTTTTATGTTTTTGTTGAATTTTATTAACACTGAAGAAGGACTTTTGTCTGAAAGCTTTGTTTTTATTAAACGTATACTGGTACAACGCTGTGGAACCTTCTTTTGTTTTGGAGGTTTATGTTTTTGTTGAATTTTATTAACACTGAAGAAGGACTTTTGTCTGAAAGCTTTGTTTTTTATTAACAGTATACTGGTGCAACGCTGTGGAACCTTCTTTTGTTTTGGAGGTTTATATTTTTGTTGTTGGTTCCACTTCATCACTCGTTCACTTTGTGATTTTCAGGGATGACAAGATCCCAGGAAGCCAAAATGGAATTGAAACCACAGGTTAGGAAAAGAATGGAGAGAGAGTGGGGGAGTGGGTGAAGTGGTAGCTAATGAAAGTCCCGTGACTGCACTGGAGGGAGCTGCTTTTTCTTAAAGACAACTGGGATGTGGAATTTCCTGTACCTACCCTGTCTCTAGAGGAAGCAAGGCCATCTACCTAGAAGGTGAAGAGGATGTCAGTGTCTGGATTCTATATGAGCTGTTTAAACTTCAAAAGGGTACTGCAGGGGTCCAAGATATTATGTCTTGCCAGAGAAAATTGTTGGAATTCCACCAGCCTCTGCCTACTCTTTGATGCAGAATGACCTTGTATATCGGGTAGCTAAAGATATAGAGACAAGAGATTGTCCAGCATCTGTTAGTATTCAAGTCATTTAGGCAAATTAACCAGATGGGACCTCCGTTTAACGTCTCATGAAGGATGACACACTCAGGAGTGCAGCACTGCCCCCCTTATGCTGCACTGCAGTGTCAGTAATTGAGCTGCCTGGTGTGGGAATAGAACCCACAGCCTTCTGCACCAACATTGCTGTAAGCCACTTCCAAGCAGGGTCACAGTCCATTCTACAAGGGCTTTGGCTGCTTACGTGGTTTTCTGGAAGCAGGCAGAGGTAGACTCTAGAAGTACTCTAGAGGCAGAAACATGATCCTCTGCACACAGTTTTACTAAACACTACAAACTGGGTTCCTTTCACAGGTCCAGAACAAGCTTTACTAGGACCATTCATCAGCGGTTCCTGTCGTCTGTTTATTGGTCTTTTCCCTTTTTTCATTTTTCTTTTGTAAGCTATGTTAATCTACCAGTATTGCTTGGGCTACTACAGCAGTGATCTATGCTTGAACATATTACAATTGTGTAAATAAAATTTACCGTAACAGTAGATGTTCTAATAGATCACTGTTGCAATAGCCTCCCCTCCCTCTAGCCCCTATTTTTTGTTTATAATTTTTTGATATTGCCAGGGTGTGGATTTCTTTACTCTGGTTTTGTAAATAGTATTTGGTTTGTTTCCTAGTGTTGTCTTCAGGGTCTTGCTTCCCTTCTGGGCAACAAAGTGCTGTGAAGCTTTTAGCACACCATCTGTACTTTTATAGAGCTCTGTCTGATCAACTAATGGTTGAAGTGCACAGAAGGTGTCCATAGCTTTGTGAAGGTGGCAGTCTGCAGAGGAGTAGGACCCATGTAGTTTAGGCTACTGAAACACTGATTTTATTAAAACACCTTACTTAAATAACTGTACTTTCTCCATTAATGAGCGTAATTGTTTGAATATCAGTGGTACTTAAATGTGCCACAGGATGAATATCAGTGGCTCTACAGATATTCTGCCTGTGGTACTTAAATATACAAAACGTAAAAAAAGGAACAACCAGCACAGCTAAAAACATACAAACAGTGCTGCCATGCATAAGCACTTCTTCACACTGTTCAAAAAACTCAAAAGCCAACTTTAAATACCATTGTAAAACATAAAACAACCAATAAGCACTTGGTAAAAACTTAAAAGCAGCTGGGAACCAAATCAGTCAGTTTCCTTGACAGCAAATTAGTGCTTAATCCCATGTCCCTTTAGCAAAGGCCCTAGAGAAATATTTTCATTTAGACCAAAATTTCTGTCTGCTTGTAGAGTGATAATCCATTTTAATTCATTGACCCCATTTTTATTCAGCAAATCTCCTCCTCTAATATTCTAAGCAGTCAGCTGGATTACTTTAAAAAGAAAACTGTGACCAGAATGCAAACTAATATGCTTATTCAGAGCATTAGTGCTAACACTCCTTCTGATATCTCCAGTGTGCTCCAAAACCCACTCCTTAAGGCTACGAGCGGTCATCCCTACATAGAAACTAGGACAGCATGTGCAGATTGCTAAATACACCAAATTTGTACTTTTACAATCAGCATAGAACTTAAATTCATACTTAATATTAGTGGTAGTGTGAACAAAATACGGAACACCAGAAATAAAGGTACAGGCTTTACAGTTACGGCAAGGGTGCGTACCTTCTCTAACTGAAGTAACACGAGGGTGTGTTATGAAGCTATCTTTAAAACAAAGCCTTTGTTTTAAATTCTTTGCATTTCTAAAGTGAAACTGAGGTCTTTCTCCATGATGTTTACTAATATTGTCGTCAGCGAATAGAATCGACCAGTTCGCGTAGTGATGTTGCATACATCATGCCATGATGTTTACTAATATTGTCGTCAGCGAATAGAATCGACCAGTTCTCGTAGTGATGTCTCATACAGCATGCCATGATGTTTACTAATATTGTCGTCTGCGAATAGAATCGACCAGTTCTCGTGGTGATGTTGCATACATCGTGCACATCATTAGAGCAGTTAAAACCAATTCTCAAACAGAGTTATGGCCTTTAGTACTTTTATCATATGGGTTGTCAGACAAATAGGGTCTCCCTTGACCTGTTCCAAAATGTCAGTAACTTCCTTATGACCGTAACCCCTCCTGTGAAATTCATCACTTAAACTAGCAAAATGCACATCCAATCTATCATCACTGGTACGCAATCCCGTAAAATCCAAGAATTGTCCTGTTAGTACATTACGAATATGGCTCTTATGCATACTAGTCCTATGAAATTTAGTGTTTCTATAACATGGTTTCCTAAACATTTCTGTCTGCAAATTCCCCTTGCAATCCTTCAAAATATAAGCATCCAAGAAATCAGCACAACTGCTTGATGTACAAGCAGTGAAAACTAAAAAGTGCTATTAAGCCAGCATACAGAGGATTCAAATTTATCAATAGAGCCTTGCCATAAAATAAAGACATCATCCACAAATCTATAATAGCACACTAAATCTTTAGAGCATGGGTTATTCGCAAAAACATACTCATTTTCCCAATATGCCATCACCATACGCCTAAAATCTGCAGAAAAAAAACACCATTAAAGATGAAGACATTATTTTCCAAAACCATCTCTAAGAGTGTGCAGATTAAAGAAATCTGTGAAGTAGTGTATTCATTATTTCGATGTAGAAAAAAATCTAACTGCATCTTAAACCATAAGCACTAGGGATAACAGTAAACAATGTGACCGCATCCGTTGTAACTTACAAAAGATCAGAACAGTCACCCAACAGTTTAGTAGATGCAGTAAACAATGTGGCCACATCCATTGTAACTAACAAAAGATCAGAACAGTCACCCAACAGTTTAGTAGATGCAGTAAACAATGTGGCCACATCCATTGTAACTAACAAAAGATCAGAACAGTCACCCAACAGTTTAGTAGATGCAGTAAACAATGTGACCGCATCCATTGTAACTAACAAAAGATCAGAACAGTCACCCAACAGTTTAGTAGATGCAGTAAACAATGTGGCCACATCCGTTGTAACTAACAAAAGATCAGAACAGTCACCCAACACCCAACAGTTTAGTAGATGCAGTAAACAATGTGGCCACATCCATTGTAACTAACAAAAGATCAGAACAGTCACCCAACAGTTTAGTAGATGCAGTAAACAATGTGACCACATCCGTTGTAACTAACAAAAGATCAGAACAGTCACCCAACACCCAACAGTTTAGTAGATGCAGTAAACAATGTGGCCACATCCATTGTAACTAACAAAAGATCAGAACAGTCACCCAACAGTTTAGTAGATGCAGTAAACAATGTGGCCACATCCGTTGTAACTAACAAAAGATCAGAACAGTCACCCAACACCCAACAGTTTAGTAGATGCAGTAAACAATGTGGCCACATCCATTGTAACTAACAAAAGATCAGAACAGTCACCCAACAGTTTAGTAGATGCATAAAGTTTAAGAAAGTGCTCCCAATCACTTATGACTGCTGGTGCATGTTTTGTTTTAATAGGCTTAAGCTGATCTTCCACATAAATAGATATTGTCTCTGTAAGCCAGCTCTGTCCAGCAACAATGGGTCTCATAGGTGGTTCACAAAAGTCTTTATGAATCTATATTAATCACTGTAATAACCAGATTATCAATAGAAAAAGAAATTGTTCAGATCAAAAGTCATTTTGCCAGTCATTAACAAGTCATAAAGATTGCTCTGAGCCCTACTAATAATAGAGGCAATACTCTTAGGATCTATACGAGTATACACTTTGGTATTTTACAGATGTCTCAGCATATTGTCAATATAGAATGTGGTATCCATTATGACCAGCGAACCACCTTTATCTGCTGATTGTATACGTATCAAAGATTTTGATTGCAACTGAAAAAGGGCTGCAGACTGATCTTTAGTTAAGTTGTAGAATTGCTTACCTTTTTTATCACTGCATTATAGGAGCTGCTGCAGTTCTGCTTCACAGACCCGAACAGATGCATCTAATGAGGACTGCAATGGAGGGTTGAAAGTACTAGGCTTCTTGTATTTGTTACAGGAAGCAAAATCATTGGTTAATAATATTTTCAACGTAATGTCTCACAAACCATCTCAAACCCAGACATCTATCATAACGGTCTGCTCATACAGCAGGAATAAAGGAGAGCCCCTTTTTCAGTGCACTCAAATGTAAAGGGGTCACATTGAAGGCAGACAAGCTGGAAACTTATGTTGCATCTGACACCCTCTTTTGGTGTTGGATAGTGTCACTTCCTGTCTCCCTGTAGATTGACACTTCTTCCACTGCCACAGGATGAACGTCAAGTGACTTGACAGGTATTCTACTTATGACACTTAAATATGCCGCAGGATGAATGAAACTGGCTCTACAGATATTCTACATGCGGTACTTAAATATGCCACAGGACAGTAATAGAGTGAGCACTTATCATGACCAAATCATTGTCAGACAGTAGAGGAAGACCAGATGTTAGTCAAACAAGGATAGGGTTAGTAGGTAATGATACAGAAATCTTTTAAGTCTATCACAAGAGTGCATATACCAAGAAGGCCCTAATCAGATAATAGGAGAGCTTTAAAATGCGTTTGTCAACAGGAAACTGCTAAACCTTCAGAAGAGGATCTAAGTCTAGCTATCTACTCCATGTCTGTGGGAGCAGTGTCTGTTATTGGGGCAGTAATTCCACTACTAGGCTAATCCCCAAGTGAATTATAGGAGAGATATGCACAGATACAAAAAGAAAATGTTAGCAGAGAGGTTCATGCAAAAACAGAATCATTGTAAGCATATCAAACACTTCAATGATTAATAGATGTCCTTCCATTTCACTGTATTCCTAACATTACAAATTCCCTGTCAAGGGCAGCCCGATGTCTGGCCAATATACCAAAGCCTTGGGTTGCTTTAAGGTATGTCATATGTCACACGTATGCTCCTTGCATAGTGTAGGGCATAAAGGTGACATCCGGAAGTACCATACTCAGAACTTCTTTGCCGCTAGTCTGAACGCCATCTCTTGATTCATTCTGAATGTCTGTGTTCCATTTCTGGTTTCACTGAGCTGTTGCAGATAAGTGCCCCATTGAGGTTCCATTTTTACTTATCTTTATTGCTTGTGGAGCTTGATGTCATTCAAGAAGAATAAATGCCAGTGTGGGAGACATATTCCCCATAAGAACCACCATGAACAGTGTCCGTTTTGCCTTGGTAATTCGCACGACCATACATCCTGTTCTATCTGTCCGGCTTTTGTTCCTACAACTTTGCATAGTAGACTTTATTCTTTGGAGCTATATCTTGAGAATCAGTGACTTAAACTCACAAAAATACGATGAAGGGAACTTTCCACCTTGAGTGACAGCTATCAGGGAAGAAGGCGGCCAAGAAGCCCAGGCCAGAATCTTCTGCTCTCTAGCCTCCCCCAGACATTTCTCCCAAGGTGAGTGAATGCCCAGAGGTTCATGCAGCTTTGTTGTCTGATTCCTCTTCCATGACCGGGTTGGAGGTTGGCACAGATTCACCTTTAAACACATCAGAAGAGGCTTTGCAAACATCTGTTTCAGACATTCAGGGGAATCCTGGTTGATCATTTTTGAGGGGTCCAAGGGTGTTCCTCAGATTTTAGTCCAAGAAGTCATCCCTACTACTGTTATTAAATGCCGTGCTGAGTCAGACCCTTCCAGGGTTTATAAGGCAGATGTCCCATTAAAGAAAAAAACAAAAAAAACTAAACATGTTTCTCTTGCCCTCTAATGATTCAGAGAGTGAGTGGCAGGCCTTCACTCACTGTTTGTTTAGTGCTTTGATGGCACTGACCATGGCACTTCAGTGGTGTTTGTAGCCTCTGACAAGCCCTCTCGATTGCTTCCTTCGCCCAATTTACTGCCATCTGATAAAGACAGTAGAACCATGGAAAGGCTAGGTAGGAAGGTTTACATGTCGGGTACCTTGGCTTTTAGGG
Source organism: Protopterus annectens (assembly GCF_019279795.1). Classification (NCBI taxonomy): domain Eukaryota; kingdom Metazoa; phylum Chordata; order Ceratodontiformes; family Protopteridae; genus Protopterus; species Protopterus annectens. The sequence continues at coordinate 773,541,500 of NC_056751.1, forward strand.
TGGTAAATTATAAGACCCATATGTCTAGGTACGTGTTGGTTCTTCTATGTCAGGCTTGTCAGGTTATCTCTGACCTTCCAAATTCTGAGGGTAAAACTTCTGCTCTTTCCTTGTTAGGAACTTCCTCCCAGGTGGCTCATCATTCCATCAAGTGTAGTTATGATGCAGCAGGTGCTTCTTCTAGAGCTGCTGCTTTTGGGTTAGTGATGAGGAGATATTCTTAGCTTCAACCTTTGCCTGATGATGCCACAAAAACAGTCACTAGCCCACACAGTTTCTTGAGTTCTAACAATGATAAAAACACAGAAGAACTCAGGTGCGACCAAGGTTTCCAGTTTCAGTTGAAGTTTTAATTTTAAAATATAATCTCTTTCACAGGAAGACCTGCTTCATCAGATGCTAATAAATACAACTAAAATGTTCTTCTATTTATACAACCTCTAACAAATACAATTAGTCACACGATACAAATTAAGTGATAATTAACATCATAGGGTGGAACTTGAACTCACTAACCTACTAAGTGAAGTAAATGCACTCAGACATACACTGCTATTTGTAAAAAGCACTTATGAAAAATGTATAAAACAACATATATATGTAAAATATATATATATATCATCATCATCTTTCGGCTGTTCCCGTTAGAGGTCGCCACAGCAGATCACCTGTTAACATTTCTTCCTCTCCTCTGCATCTTGCTGTGTCACACCAACCACCTGCATGTCCTCTCTCACCACATCCATAAACCTTATCTTAGGCCTTCCTCTTTTCCTGTTACCTGGTAGCTTCATCCTTAGCATCTTTTTCCCAATATACTCTGCATCCCTCCTCAGCACATGTCCAAACCAATGTAATCGTGCCTCTCTGGCTTTGTCTCCAAACCTTCCAACCTGGGCTGACCCTCTAATATACTTATTCCTAATCCTGTCTACCCTCGTCACACCCAGTGCAAATCTTAGCATCTTTAATTCTGCCACATCCAGCTCAAACTCCTGCCTTTTTGTCAATACCACTGTTTCCAACCCATGTAACATAGCTGGTCTCACTACCCTCTTGTAGACCTTCCCTTTCACTCTTACAGGTACTTGTCTGTCACAAATGACTCCTGACACTCTTCTCCACCCACTTCATCCTGCCTGTACTTTCTTCTTCACCTCTCTTCCACACTCACCGTTACTCTGAACTATTGACCCCAAGTATTTAAACTCATCCATCTTCGGTACCTCTACTCCCTGTATCCTCACCATTCCTCTATCCTCCCTCTCATTCACATACATATATTCTGTCTTAGTCCTGCTGACCTTCATTTTTCTTCTCTCTAGAGCATATCTCCATCTCTCCAGGGTCTCCTCCACCTGTTCCTACACTCACTACAGATCACAATGTCATCTGCAAACATCATAGTCCATGGGGACTCCTGTCTGATCTCGTATGTCAACCTGTCCATCACCATTGCAAATAAGAAAGGGCTCAGAGCTGATCCTTGATGTAACCCCACCTCCACCTTAAACGCATCCGTCACTCCCACCGCAGACCTCATATTATATATAAAAACACAATCTTTTAAATGCAACCTTGAAATTTAACACTTATACAGCTATAAAAGTGTATATATAAAGTGTGATTACTTATATATATTCTTTACATATTTTATTTTTGTATCATGTGACTACTTGTAGTTGTTGGAGGTTGTATAAATAGAAGCACATTTTAGTTGTATTTATTAGCATCTAATGAAGCAGGTCTTCCTGCGAAAGCGCTTATGTTTTAACATTAGAACTTCAACTGAAACTGGAAACCTTGGTTGTACCGGAGTTCTTCTGTGTTTTTATTATTCTTTGCCTGATGATATCAAGGCTAAGTTGATGGATGCCTCTCCTGATAATAAACGCTTGTTTGGTGAAGCTGCTGATTTAAGTCCCTTCAGGATAAGGGTAATGCTTTACAGGAACTCAAACATTTGTTTTTTTTTCTCCTGTTCCTAAATTTCAGAGAAACTACCCAACAAGCCAGCCTTTGTTTCCAGGCAATCTCGCCCTCCTGCTAAGGGCAAAGAGGGTGGTAAGTGGGCTCCTCCTGCTGAAGGCTGCTCAGACCAAAAGGCCTCAGAAGTCTTCCTTTCCAGAAAAATTGGGTGCTGTCTGACTATCCTTTTCTTCCCAGACACTTTCCTCTTTCTCTTTGCCTCTCTCTCTTCCTGTTTGGCTACAGATTACTCAGGATTCCTGGGTTCTGTCCATTATTTGCCAGGGGTATTTCATGGTGTGGAAATCCCTTCCCCCTTTTATTGGTGTTCCTCAGCTCCCTCAGGAACAAGTCTCCGTTTTTCCAGACGTACTTTGGGACTTTTTGACTATGGGTACTATTCAAGAGGTGCCTGTGTCCCAACAGGGGAGGAGGTTTTACTCAGAATGTTTCTAGTTCCCAGAAAGGAGGGTAATTGAAGACCAATTCTAGACTTCTGTCATCTGAGCACTTTTCTGAAGGTGCCCACTTTTCAGATATTGTCCTTTCAGACGGTTTCTTTTGCTTCCTCAGGCTTATGTGGAGTCTCTGGATCTCAAGATGCTTACCTCCATATTCCGCTCCATCCCCTTTTTCAGGAAGTTTTTGCATTTCTCTCTTGCTTCCTGGCATATTCAGTTCTCTGCTTTGCCCTTTGGCCTTTCTAGTGCACCAAGGGTGTTCACCAACTGCCTTGGTCCTCTAAGTTTTTTTTGCAGGTTATAGGGAATCCAATAATTTCCATACCTGAATGACTTAATGTTTCAGAGCCTGGGATTTACAACAAGCTTCAGAAAGTCTTCTCTGACTCCTTCTCAGGACCATGTTTTTCTGGGTTGCAGGATTCAGATGGTGCCTATGCTGGCATCTCTGTCTCCTCCCAAGGTGTTGACCCTCATTTCTTTCTTTAAAACTCTTCTTCCTCTGACCTCTATTACAGCCAAGAAGTTTCTGAGAGCTCTGGATTTCATGGCATCCACCATCCCTATGCTCCCAATGGCCAAACTTTAAACGAGGAAGTTTCATTGGTTCCTGAAGTCAGTTTGGTTTCAACCTACTGTCCTTTAACCAGCTAGCCCTAGCACACACTACCTTTCACCACCCAGACAACTGCTCAGCCGTTAGCAACCCAGTTCAACCTCTCACCAACTGTAGACCACTATGATCCTCATAGAAACTCCTACTGAAAGTAACTACAGCCAGTAATAGCCATGATGACTCCCTATACTCCATTACAAAATATCCAAGTCTTGGAATGCAAGCCTCAGAATATAATCAACACAACCAACTCAAGTTCAAAATTCTGCTTAAACAACTAAATGACACCTGACTCTATTCCTGCACTAAGCGTCCCTCTCTATAAAATGGTTCCTTTTAATTACAGTCCATCCATATTTTTTCCTTCTTCATATGTCCACCTGTATTAGCACCCCTCTACTCATACAACATTTCTCTCATTTCCACTGTTTTACGCCAGCCTACGATAACTATATGTATTGTATATTTTATTGTACTCTCTACCATAACTCTATGTATTGTATATTTTATTGTACTCTACCATAACTGTATGTATTGTATATTTTATTGTACTCTCTACCATAACTGTATGTATTGTATATTTTATTGTACTCTCTACCATAACTGTATGTATTGTATATTTTATTGTACTCTCTACCATAACTGTATGTATTGTATATTTTATTGTACTCTCTACCATAACTGTATGTATTGTATATTTTATTGTACTCTCTACCATAACTGTATGTATTGTATATTTTATTGTACTCTCTACCATAACTGTATGTATTGTATATTTTATTGTACTCTCTACCATAACTGTATGTATTGTATATTTTATTGTACTCTCTACCATAACTGTATGTATTGTATATTTTATTGTACTCTCTACCATAACTGTATGTATTGTATATTTTATTGTACTCTCTACCATAACTGTATGTATTGTATATTTTATTGTACTCTCTACCATAACTGTATGTATTGTATATTTTATTGTACTCTCTACCATAACTGTATGTATTGTATATTTTATTGTACTCTCTACCATAACTGTATGTATTGTATATTTTATTGTACTCTCTACCATAACTGTATGTATTGTATATTTTATTGTACTCTCTACCATAACTGTATGTATTGTATATTTTATTGTACTCTCTACCATAACTGTATGTATTGTATATTTTATTGTACTCTCTACCATAACTGTATGTATTGTATATTTTATTGTACTCTCTACCATAACTGTATGTATTGTATATTTTATTGTACTCTCTACCATAACTGTATGTATTGTATATTTTATTGTACTCTCTACCATAACTGTATGTATTGTATATTTTATTGTACTCTCTACCATAACTGTATGTATTGTATATTTTATTGTACTCTCTACCATAACTGTATGTATTGTATATTTTATTGTACTCTCTACCATAACTGTATGTATTGTATATTTTATTGTACTCTCTACCATAACTGTATGTATTGTATATTTTATTGTACTCTCTACCATAACTGTATGTATTGTATATTTTATTGTACTCTCTACCATAACTGTATGTATTGTATATTTTATTGTACTCTCTACCATAACTGTATGTATTGTATATTTTATTGTACTCTCTACCATAACTGTATGTATTGTATATTTTATTGTACTCTCTACCATAACTGTATGTATTGTATATTTTATTGTACTCTCTACCATAACTGTATGTATTGTATATTTTATTGTACTCTCTACCATAACTGTATGTATTGTATATTTTATTGTACTCTCTACCATAACTGTATGTCTTGTATATTTTATTGTACTCTCTACCATAACTGTATGTCTTGTATATTTTATTGTACTCTCTACCATAACTGTATGTCTTGTATATTTTATTGTACTCTCTACCATAACTGTATGTCTTGTATATTTTATTGTACTCTCTACCATAACTGTATGTCTTGTATATTTTATTGTACTCTCTACCATAACTGTATGTCTTGTATATTTTATTGTACTCTCTACCATAACTGTATGTCTTGTATATTTTATTGTACTCTCTACCATAACTGTATGTCTTGTATATTTTATTGTACTCTCTACCATAACTGTATGTCTTGTATATTTTATTGTACTCTCTACCATAACTGTATGTCTTGTATATTTTATTGTACTCTCTACCATAACTGTATGTCTTGTATATTTTATTGTACTCTCTACCATAACTGTATGTCTTGTATATTTTATTGTACTCTCTACCATAACTGTATGTCTTGTATATTTTATTGTACTCTCTACCATAACTGTATGTCTTGTATATTTTATTGTACTCTCTACCATAACTGTATGTCTTGTATATTTTATTGTACTCTCTACCATAACTGTATGTCTTGTATATTTTATTGTACTCTCTACCATAACTGTATGTCTTGTATATTTTATTGTACTCTCTACCATAACTGTATGTCTTGTATATTTTATTGTACTCTCTACCATAACTGTATGTCTTGTATATTTTATTGTACTCTCTACCATAACTGTATGTCTTGTATATTTTATTGTACTCTCTACCATAACTGTATGTCTTGTATATTTTATTGTACTCTCTACCATAACTGTATGTCTTGTATATTTTATTGTACTCTCTACCATAACTGTATGTCTTGTATATTTTATTGTACTCTCTACCATAACTGTATGTCTTGTATATTTTATTGTACTCTCTACCATAACTGTATGTCTTGTATATTTTATTGTACTCTCTACCATAACTGTATGTCTTGTATATTTTATTGTACTCTCTACCATAACTGTATGTCTTGTATATTTTATTGTACTCTCTACCATAACTGTATGTCTTGTATATTTTATTGTACTCTCTACCATAACTGTATGTCTTGTATATTTTATTGTACTCTCTACCATAACTGTATGTCTTGTATATTTTATTGTACTCTCTACCATAACTGTATGTCTTGTATATTTTATTGTACTCTCTACCATAACTGTATGTCTTGTATATTTTATTGTACTCTCTACCATAACTGTATGTCTTGTATATTTTATTGTACTCTCTACCATAACTGTATGTCTTGTATATTTTATTGTACTCTCTACCATAACTGTATGTCTTGTATATTTTATTGTACTCTCTACCATAACTGTATGTCTTGTATATTTTATTGTACTCTCTACCATAACTGTATGTCTTGTATATTTTATTGTACTCTCTACCATAACTGTATGTATTGTATATTTTATTGTACTCTCTACCATAACTGTATGTATTGTATATTTTATTGTACTCTCTACCATAACTGTATGTATTGTATATTTTATTGTACTCTCTACCATAACTGTATGTATTGTATATTTTATTGTACTCTCTACCATAACTGTATGTATTGTATATTTTATTGTACTCTCTACCATAACTGTATGTATTGTATATTTTATTGTACTCTCTACCATAACTGTATGTATTGTATATTTTATTGTACTCTCTACCATAACTGTATGTATTGTATATTTTATTGTACTCTCTACCATAACTGTATGTATTGTATATTTTATTGTACTCTCTACCATAACTGTATGTATTGTATATTTTATTGTACTCTCTACCATAACTGTATGTATTGTATATTTTATTGTACTCTCTACCATAACTGTATGTATTGTATATTTTATTGTACTCTCTACCATAACTGTATGTATTGTATATTTTATTGTACTCTCTACCATAACTGTATGTATTGTATATTTTATTGTACTCTCTACCATAACTGTATGTATTGTATATTTTATTGCACTCTCTACCATAACTGTATGTATTGTATATTTTATTGCACTCTCTACCATAACTGTATGTATTGTATATTTTATTGCACTCTCTACCATAACTGTATGTATTGTATATTTTATTGCACTCTCTACCATAACTGTATGTATTGTATATTTTATTGCACTCTCTACCATAACTGTATGTATTGTATATTTTATTGCACTCTCTACCATAACTGTATGTATTGTATATTTTATTGCACTCTCTACCATAACTGTATGTATTGTATATTTTATTGCACTCTCTACCATAACTGTATGTATTGTATATTTTATTGCACTCTCTACCATAACTGTATGTATTGTATATTTTATTGCACTCTCTACCATAACTGTATGTATTGTATATTTTATTGCACTCTCTACCATAACTGTATGTATTGTATATTTTATTGCACTCTCTACCATAACTGTATGTATTGTATATTTTATTGTACTCTCTACCATAACTGTATGTATTGTATATTTTATTGTACTCTCTACCATAACTGTATGTATTGTATATTTTATTGTACTCTCTACCATAACTGTATGTATTGTATATTTTACTGTACTCTCTACCATAACTGTATGTATTGTATATTTTATTGTACTCTCTACCATATATTATTGCATATTTTTTTAACTTTTCTTTGTGTTTTGCATTATTCTGTGGAGCTTTTCTCACTGGGCCTCCACTGAAAATGGGCCAGCTACCCCATTCAGACATCCCTGGAAAAAAATGTAAGTAAGTAAATAAATAAATGAACATGCTCATCCCCTAGAATTTGTAGTTCCTCCTCTACTTTGCCTCAAAAAGGAACTCCACTGGTGGATCCAGCAGCTGTCTCTAAATCCAGGGCTTCCTTTTTATCCCCCACTTCCCTGTCAGGAGCTGTTTACAGTCTTCAGATGTGGGATGGGAGCAGCTTTTGTATAAGTTCATAGGTAGATACTAGGCTATCGGCACAAGGGCTTAAGTAAGCCTAGCCAACAAGGTTCCTTGTCTTATGCCACCCCAGAAAGTTATTTTCCTGTGCCCCTGTTGAGCAGAGCCACAGAAGTGATCCCCAGGATGTATTTCCTGTTTCCCATCCACTCATCAAGATTTTTCTTGAAGAGTACTAATGAGGAACTTTGCTTGACATAGATGGGTAGCTTGTTCCAGAGTATAGGAAGTCTATGGGACAGGAATCTATCCCTCCAGCATGTCCTGTTTATTGTGGTGACAAGGTATAGGTCCCTAGCTAAAGAGGGATTGTGATTTCTTTAGGTGTAGCATGTCCAACAGCTCTGGGTTTGACATAGCTTTATATGTTGGGCAGAGATTGGGACGGTCAGTGTAGGGCATCTGTCTGAGGCCAGTAATCCTCTTTGTGAGGTAATTCTGTGGCCTTTCCAGCTGCTGCAGATGTCTTGTGAGATACATTCCAAAGGGGGCGTTGTACTCTATAATGGGTCTAATGAGTGCCCAGTAGAGGGGAACAATCTTCTACTTCTTTCGGCTGCTCCTGTTAGGGGTCGCCATAGCAGATCAACTGTTTCCATTTCCTCCTGTCCTCTGCATCTTGCTCTGTCACACCAACCACCTACATACCCTCTCTCACCACATCCATAAACCTTATCTTAGGCCTTCCTCTTTTCCTGTTGTCTGGCAGCTTCATCCTTAGCATCTTTTTCCCAATATACTCTGCATCCCTCCTCAGCACATGTCCAGACCAACATAATCTTGCCTCTCTGGCTTTGTCTCCAAACCTTCCAACCTGGGCTGACCCTCTAATATACTTATTCCTAATCCTGTCTATCCTCGTCACACCCAGTGCAAATCTTAACATCTTCAACTCTGCCACGTCAAGCTCTGACTCCTGCCTTTTTGTCAATGCCACTGTCTCCAACCCTTATAACATAGCTGGTCTCACTACCCTCTTGTCGACCTTCCCTTTCACTCTTACTGGTACTCGTCGGTCACAAATTACTCCTGATACTCTTCTCCACCCACTCCATCCTGCCTGTACTCTCTTCTTCACCTCTCTTCCACACTCACCATTACTCTGAACTGTTGATCCCAAGTACTTGAACTCATCCACCTTCGCCACCTCTACTCCCTGCATCCTTACCATTCCTCTACCCTCCCTCTCATTCACACACATATATTCTGTCTTAGTCCTGCTGACCTTCATTCCTCTTCTCTCTAGAGCATATCTCCACCTGTCCAGGGTCATCTCCACCTGCTCCCTACTCTCACTACAGATCACAGTGTCATCTGAAAACATCATAGTCCACGGGGACTCTTGTCTGATCTCATCTGTCAACCTGTCCATCGCCATTGCAAATAAGAAAGGGCTCAGAGCTGATCCTTGATGTAATCTCACCTCCACTTTAAATGCATCCGTCACTCTCACCGCAGACCTCACCGCTGTCACACTTCCCTCGTACATATCTTGTACCACTCTTACATACTTCTCTGACACTCCAGACTTCCTCATACAATACCACAACTACACTCTAGGCACCCTGCCATATGCTTTCTCTAAATCCACAGAGACACAATGCAACTCCTTCTGACCTTCTCTGTACTTCCCCATCAACATTCTCAGAGCAAACATTGCATCTGTAGTGCTCTTTCCTGGCATGAAACCATACTGCTGATCACTAATCATTACCTCCCTTGTTAACCTAGCTTCCACTACTCTTTCCCATAACTTCATGCTGTGACTGATCAGTTTAATCCCCCTGTAGTTACTACAGCTCTGCACATCACCCTTATTCTTAAAAATCGGTACCAAAACACTTTTTCTCCATTCCTCAAGCATCCTCTCACTTTCCAAGATTTCATTAAACAATCTAGTTACAAACTCCACTGCCATTTCACCTAAACACCTCCATGCTTCCACAGGTATGTCATGTGGACCAACAGCCTTTTCCGTTCTTCATCCTCTTCATAGCTATCCTTACTACCTCCTTGCTAATCCACTGCACTTCATGATTCACTATCCGCACATCATCCAACCTTCTCTCCCTCTCATTCTCTTCATTCATCAACCCCTCAAAGTGCTCTTTCCATCTGCTCAACAGACTCTCCTCGCTTGTGAGTACATTTCCCTCATTATCTTTTATCACCCTTACCTGCTGCACATCTTTACTAGCTCGGTCCCTCTGTCTAGCCAATCGGTACAGGTCCTTTTCTCCCTCCTTAGTGTCCAACCTTTTATACAACTCTTCATACGCCTTATCCTTAGCCTTCGCCACCTCTCTCTTTGCCATGCACCTCATCTCTTTATACTCTTGTCTACTTTCTTCATCTGTTTGACAATCCCACTTCTTCTTCGCCAACCTCTTTCTCTGTATACTCTCCTGTACTTCTTCATTCCACCACCACTCCTTGTCCTCCTTCCTCTTTCCAGATGTCACACCAAACACCCTTCTAGTCATCTCTCTTACTAGCTCTGCTGTAGTTACCCAGCTATTCGGTAAATCTTCACTGCCACCCAGTGCCTGTCTTGAACATCACCTCACAATTACCGTTTTTCAATTTCCACCATTTGATCCTTGGTGCTGCCCTCACACTCATCCTCCTCTTCTTGATCACCAATGTCATCCTACAAACCACCATCCTATGCTGCCTAACTACACTTTCCCCTGCCATCACTTTACAGTCTCCAATCTCCTTCAGATTGGCCCTTCTACATAAGATATAAATCCACCTGTGTGCATCTTCCTCCACTCTTGTATGTCACCCTATGCTCCTCCCTCTTGTTAAAATACGTATTCATCACAGCCATGTCCATCCTTTTCACAAAATCCACTACCATCTGACCTTCTGCATTCCTTTGCTTAACACCGTACCTGCCCATCACTTCCTCATCCCCTCTGTTCCCTTCACCAACATGCCCATTGAAATCCACTCCAATCACCAGTCTCTCACCCTTGGGTACAGTCATCACCACTTCATCCAACTCACTCCAAATTTTTTCTTTCTCATCCATCGCACACCCAACTTGTAGAGCATATGCACTAACAACATTCATCATTACACCATCAATTTCCAGCTTCATAAACATCACTCTATCCGACACTCTTTTTCACCTCCAAAACACTCTTAGCATACTCTTCCTTCAAGATAATGCCTACGCAATTTCTCCTCCCATCCACACCATGATAAAGCAATTTGAAACCACCTCCGATACACCTAGCCTTGCTCCCCTTCCATCTGGTCCCTTGCACACACAATATACCAACCGTCCTTCGGTTCATCATATCAGCTAGCTCCCTCCCTTTACCAATCATACTGCCAACATTCAAAGTTCCGACCCTCACTATCAAAGTCCTAGCTCTTACCTGCCTTCAGGCATGCCTTCTGCCTCAACCTCTTTTTTTTCTGGATGAGAACCCTTTTGTGTTGAGGTGTGCCATGTAGAAGGATTTCCTGACTACTGTGGTGATATGATTATCAAAGGAGAGACTGCTGTCCACCTGGGTCCCAAGGTCTCTTATCACACATTCGGCGTTAAGTAGCCTGCTGCCTATGTGGTAGTTCATGGGTGCAGAGTTTTTACCAAAGGGGATGGCAATGCACTTTTTGGAATTGAGCTTGAGTCCATGGCTCTGAAACCAGGCATCTGTCTCAGTGAGGCCCTTTTGTAGGATGTCCACATCATTTAGGGACTCAACTATGGCTCCTAGTTTGCAGTCATCTGCGAACTTCATTAGCCAAAGGCCTTCTGTGTTAGCCTATACTTCAGAGAAGTAGATACTAAACAGGAGAGGTCCCAGGACTGAACCCTGTGGTACTCCACTTGTCACTGGTTTGAAGTCAGAATTGGAGTCTGTAACTTTTACAGTGTGGGTTCTGTCAGTGAGCCATTTGGCAACCCATTTTGTGACGTATGGATTTAAACCTAGTTTAGTGATTTTAGCTATAATTCCAGAATGGGGGATGGTGTCAAAACCTTGGCCGAGGTCAAGATAGGCTGTGTGAACCACCTTACCCTCGTCTACAGCTTTGGTGGCTGCCTAAAATAAGTTGATCAGGTTTAGGAGGCATGATCTGCCTTTCACAGACCCGAACTGGGTGGAGTCCAGAGCTTGGAGGGTACCAGTGTCTTTGTTTGAGTTCCATGATGATACGTTCCATGGCCTTAAAGGACAGGCTCGTCAGGCTAATAGGGCGATAGTTCCCAGGATCAGTGCTGGCTCCCCCTTTGTGGAATGGGATAACTGTTGCTGTGCGCCATTCAGTAGGCACAAAGCCTGATGTGAGGCTATGATTGAACATGGTGCTTAGGTGGGGAGCTAGTTCGTTCTGAAGTTCGTGTAAAACACTGCCTGGGATGTTGTCCGTTCCCATGGATGCTGTGTTTTTGGCTTTAGAGAGTGCAGCTTTTACCTGCATAGTTGTTATTACAGGGACTCTGCATTCTTTCTGTATAGATATGGGCCCTTTAGGGGGTGAGAGGGGGTTAAAGTTAGCACTGAACCTGTCTGCCATGATGTTGGCAATATCCGTTGGTTCTGTAATTTTCGTGCCCTTGTGCTGTAACTCAGAGCAGATCTGGGCATTGCCATTGAGATTCTTGACATAGCTATAGAATGCTTTGTGGTTGCCCTTAGAATCAGTGGCAATTTTGTTTTTGTAACTAGCTTTGGAAGATCTTATAAGGGATCTCAGCTTCTTACTGAGGCTGGCCAGGGAGCTCCTCCACTCATGGGATTTTACTCTCTCTTGCAATAGTTTCTTCCTTCTGTTGTAGAGTTTGTTTATGGCAGGGGACCACCAGATTGGCTTCCTTTTTTTGGAGGATAGCGTCTTGGTTCTGTTTGGGATAGCACGATCCATGCACTCGTGTAAGTGCTTAATGGAGTGCATTTGTGTAGGATTCAGCAGTCATAACTGTATTGTCCTTTGCATGGGTGTCATGAAGTTCACCACTTCTGTCTTAAGAATCATGAAGTTGGCTTTGGAGAAATTTTTTACCATCTTTTCCTTAACGGGGGTGGGATGTGGATATCTAGGGTGATTACCTTATGGTCGGATCTGACCAACGAGGAGTTGACTTAAGGTGTGGAACACCAGTCACTCATGTTGGTAATGACTAGGCCTACAATATTGTTGCTCCTGGTGGGGGTGTGGATAAGTTGATCGAGGGCACTGGAATTTATGAATTCCAGAAAACGTTGAGCGAAGTAGTTGGTATAGGAGTAGTTTTCCCAGTTAATGGTGGGGTAGTTGAAATCACCCATTATTAGGGTGTTTGGTTGAGCCCTAATATGTTCTAGTATATCAAGAAAAGAGGAGTGGGAATCCTGGGGCATGGTGGGGGATCTGTAGCAAGCTACAATTTGGATTGCAGTTTTGCCCAGAGTTAGTTGCACTTGGATAACTTCGGATGCATTATGCTGAGCAACTAGCCTGGAGGTGTAGATATCCTTAATGAATATGGACACACCTCCACCTTTGGTGTTCCGGTCCAGGTTAGATGGCCGAAAAGTGTGGTATGAGTTGTAGCTTGGTAATGCAGGGGTGCTCTCTGAAGCCTTGAACCAGGTCTCAGTCATGGCACAGATATTGATGTTCTCCATTTTCCCTCAAGGGAGTGCATTTTGAGATTTAGACTTCTAGCATTGAGTAGCATTACCCTCAGTTTTTGCTTGCGTGTTCCTGTTATGGTGGTGAATTTCTGATTTGAACCTTGCCTAAAAAAGGCACTATAGGTGCGGCAAGAGCCTTAGCCAGTATTCGGAAACCCAGGGGTGACAGGTGCAGGCCCTCTCTGGCAAAGCATCGTGGTCTGCCAACCATGTCATCCCAGGCAGACAGATACTGGATCCCCTTAGAATGACACCAGAAGCTTAGCCAATTGTTGAAGTCAATCATTTTGTCCTTGTACTGTGGTATCATTCTGGGTGATGGCAGGATGCTACTCAGGGCTAGGGTCATACCTGCATGGGCTACAAGATCAGAAAGCTCTTCCATGTTTCTTTTCATGTAGTTCAGGAAGGTACATCTCAGGTCATTCACACCAGCATGGAGAATGACAGTCATATTTGTACTTGTTGTGGAGTGACCCAAGTGCGTGGGTTATGTGGAGGATCCTGGCACCTGACAGGCAGCTGACAGTAACCTTCTCTTTGTTTAGCCTGGTGAGTAGGACATCATTGTGCCTGACTATAGAGTCACCTATGGCTAGTGTGTTGAGTACATTGTTTTGCCTTATGGGCTGTTGAGTGGCACACTGAGTCTGTGGGCTATGTGTAATTTGGGTTGTGTTGAGGGGGTGGAGGTTGCTTGCGTTTCTGCTGTGGAGGTCTCTGTTGCTTGAGCAGATTATTATTCAGAGCCTCTGCAAATGTTTTTGTGTTCCTATGTGTGGATTTTGGTGGAGTAGGTTTAGTGGGACTATGTGATGAGTGTGGTATGGTGCAAGTGTTTACCTTCTCCTTTTGACTGTCAAGTTCAGTCTTGGTTAGAGAGAGCTTTACCTCCAGTTTGGCTAGATAAGTGCATCTCTCACAGGTTGTAGTGTTGGGTGGTAGGAGGAGAGGGTTGTCTGTGTACATGAGGCAATTGCTACATTGCCCCAAGATGCCCATATTCATCAGATAGACAGGAGAGAACACTGGGAGCTGACCCTTGGACATGCCTGAATAAAAAACTATTTTCCTCTAGACAAGTGAGGAAGGTGAGTACAAGAGCTGTTTTTCTCTAAGCAAGTGAGGAAAGTAAGTACAAAAACTGTTTTCCTCTAAGTAATGAGGAAGGTTGAGTGTTGAAGTAATTTCTAGCTTATTTAGTGCTTACAACAAGTTTTGAACAAGTTTTGAGCACAAATAAGCAAATTCAAGTGCTAAAACTAAGAATCTGTATCTGAATTAGACTAGTTACAGGAAAAAAGCAAGTGCAAATGTGGGCTTTTAAATCAGAAAGTTGAGAGAGATGGAAAAACTGCCCAAACTGCCAGTAACTACAATTTCTGGGCCAGAACCACTCCTTATGTGGTAGATAGGTCACCTAGTGCTTACCACTCCCACTGATAAGCTAGCAGGCTTCCCTCCAACACAGAAAGGCTTGGGGGCCTCAGGAGCTTTCAAACAGTCCTGGATACAGCAAATCTGTATCTGGACTAGACTAGTTACAGGAAAGGGGGGAAACAAGTGCAAATGCGGGCTTTTAAATCAGAAAGTTGAGAGAGATGGAAGGGGATCTGGTCTTGTTTTCAACAGAAGAAGCACATCAGTGTCAAAGAGATGCGAGCCCTCCTGCTGGCTCTTCAGGCTTTTCATCCTCTTTTCTCCCCACATGACCTCTCAGACACCACAGTGATATAGTATGTAAACCAACAGGGTGGAACAAAATCTTACCTTCTTTGCCATTTGGCAGTCCTGGTATGGGATCTTGTTGTCCAGTATCAAGTGACTCTTCAGGTAGTTTTCATTCTCTCAAGGCAAAACATTGTGGAAGATGCACTGAGCAGGTCTTAATTCAATCCCATGAATGGATGATTCACAGGGATGTGTTTCTGGACATTGTCCACCAGCGGGGTACTCCTCAAGTAGATCTCTCTGCCTCTCTTCTGAACAGACAACTTCTTGTATTTTGTGCTAGAGTCCCAGGTCCTCTGGTGTGGGAGGTGGATGCCTTCCCTTTTTCTTGGCAGGGGGTGTTTCTGGTGTGGGAGGTGAACGCCCTCCCTTTTCCTTGGCAGGGGATGTTTCTGGTGTGGGAGGTGGGCACCCTCCCTTTTTCTTGGCAGGGGCTGTTTCTGGTGTGGGAGGTGGACACCCTCCCTTTTTCTTGGCAGGGGCTGTTTCTGGTGTGGGAGGTGGATGCCCTCCCTTTTCCTTGGCAGGGGATGTTTCTGGTGTGGGAG